>NC_072052.1:553790-853790 GCF_027791375.1 Indicator indicator | reverse complement strand
GTATTCAACAACTTTCTGCAGCTTGTTCTTACCCCAAAGAAAGAGTTTATATGCCACATATCTTACGATTTTATCTATCACAGCAGAAACAACTCATATGTAAATCACCACAGTGAGAACAGAATATATAAGATGCCAGAGGATCCAAAGCAGCTTCATTTTGTTTCCTAATCTGAGCAGAAATAAATCATACAAGCAATTGCCCCATGTTGGGTGCCAAAATATAAATTGTCACAGTGTGAGCGCTAAAATCCCCCTCCCACCGACAATAACCAGGCTATCTCAGTCTGGAAGCAAATGAAGCTGTATTTACAGGCAAAACTACAATCTAAGATGAAATGCAATGAATATGTACAAATATATACTATTCACAACATTTACAAATATGTACAATCAACATAAAAACACAACAAAGCCCCCTGGCCCCCCTCAAGGGGCTGTGCTTCTTTCCCAAGGGGCCTTCTGCCAGGGGCCTCCCCCTCCCCCCTTTCCACAGAGAAAGCAATGAGGGAAGGAAGCCAAGAAGCCGAGAGGCCTGTTAGACTTATCTTGTTAAGGTCAGTATTCGGGTGTATGTTATCTTCAGCCAGAAAAGAAGCAGGCAGACAGACTGAGAGAAAACAACTGCGAGACTGCAAGACTGTGAGACTGCAAGACTGCGAGACTGCCCGACTGCGAGACTGCCCGACTGCCTGACTGCCCAACCTTGTTTCGAGTAGTGATTCTTAAACATTTCTCTCTCTCCAATGGAAGTGTTTAGAATAATCATCATTTTGCTTTCTTACACTCACTAGTGATTTATTTGCATTCTTTCACTTTTCTGCTCGAACTTTGTGAAGAAAAATTAAAGACAGTCTTTAAAACCATCACAGGGCCTCTTGATCTGGGCTCTCAACTTCCAGTGCTCAATACCAGTTATGTAGAGGTAACTGGGAAGGTGAAGGAGGCTGGGAAGGGGTTCGTCTACCTCCCCGACCTGTATCCACTCCCCTCCTTTTCTTAGGCCACTTCCTTCTGCCTGGTGACCTCCTCCTTTTGCCTGATGTGTAGCATGGGGCTCATCTGACTTCTGGTGAGCATCACTCAGAGATGCAAGGGTGTTACTCCACCAATATATTTCCCTTTCAATTTTCTGAATGCTCCTTAGTCTTTCTACCTCTTCCTTAAGCTCTGTCACCATATAGAGCAGATCATTTACCTGCTCGCATTGCATGCAGGTGTTTTTTTGTGCTATCTTCTGGTACTGCCAGCAGGCTAAGACATTGTAACAGGTAAGAGTTAACTGGAGTTTGAATAGAAGTACCCAGCTGCTGATGGCTACCTGGGAATAATTGGTGCTTGTGCCCAGCTGCCTGGCGGTGTCTGGGAACACTTGGTGTTTGATCAGAAGCTCCCAGGTGCACGATAAGAGTAATGGATAACACGTATCTGTAGGTTTCCTCTGTTTATAAAACTAAGCGGGAATGGGAATGTATTGAATATGTTGACATCCTGAGCTAACCGCAAAAGACCTTCAAGCCTTCCTTTGACCGCTAATGGACCTGAGGAAGATGAAGATGAGGAAGGCTATTGCTGGGCAGGGGGCATGCAACCCCCTGAGCAGGCTGTACGCATGAGCAGTAGGGTGATGACTTACATAACACGATTGTGAAATATGGGAGAGGCTTTGGCTCCAAGACCCAGCCTCCTGTGATTGTCCTGGACCAACCTCACAGGATGTGGGACCCTTAAAAAACCTGAAGATCGCTACTGGTGAGTTTCTATCATTTTCTCCAATCCAACAAGACAAGATTTGGTCTCACGGGGATGCCTGCCTGGATGGGAGACAGTCAGCTCCGCCATTTCGTGATCTTCAGTGCCACCGTGTTTCTTATACGGTGTTTAGGGTAAGTTAGTTGCACTTTGCTTGAGATTGGGCTCTGATTTTGGGTTGAGGGTAATTTGCGGGGTTGTGCCTTGCTTTTCAGGTTTTGTGCCTTACAGCGCTCCGGCACAACCTCATCTACCTTTATAATAAATAAAGACGTACCTATCGGCACCTGTGGTATGTGTAATTAATTAATCCCTCATTGAAAAGAACTCACTAAAACAGACTTTCCTTGCAATCAGTGTTCTGGACAGCTGTGTTCCTGTAGCCTACAACCTCCATTGTCACTTCCTTCTGTAGTAGCTCTGTCTGGATTCCCACGTCCACTTCAGATGGGTTCAGGAGTATGGTCTTCTTCTGTCGGGTGAAGACCATTATGCTTTGAGCCTTTTTTAAAATTATTTTTTTTTTTTTACCCTGTGCACGCTGCCCCCTGCGTTACTGCAAGAAAGCTAGCCATCTTTGTCAATGGCCACCATGCGCCGTCCCCTGACTCTTTAAACCTCCCGCGGTAACCAGCCCCCCCCCCCCCCCCCCCCCCCAGCCAGGCTACATCACTTAAGCAGTGTGGGAAAGCAGCTTCCCTGCCCCCTCCCTGTGTCTCCCAAGGCTCCCCCATAGCTAGAGATTACCTGCTTTCCTAAAACTGAAGCCAAAATAAAGCTAATATAAACCATTCCCAGCTAGAGCCTGAATTGCAGCTTTGCTCTCTTTGGCAATTAAATACAGCTGCTTTCGCTGCTTTTTTGTGCCTCATGTTGAAGTGCCAATTAGAATGTTATGGTTTTAATGCCTCCCCCCCCCCTTTCCCCCTCTTACCTCCTCCCTCCCCTCTTACCAAGAGATAAGACAGGGAGGAAAAAAAAGGCAGGGAGAGTTTTCTAGTTGACTTGCACAGAATACTTTACTCCTCTACTACAAAAGGGAAAATACCATCCAGAAATCCCAAAAATAAGTGAAAAACATTGACGCACTGGTGACCGAGAAAGTGAGAGAGCAACCCAGAATCCCCTGTCCAGGATGATAATTCCCTACAGTCATAAAATGTTGTAAATTCATGATTTCTGATAGTGGGGAATATTAATCTCTTTTTTTCAAACCACTACAGATACTTGGTGTCTGCAACCCACACTCAAAATGTAAAGGGTGTGCTTATAGTCAGTTGTTAAATGCTTATCAATTGAATAGACTGGAATAGATTTAATTCTAGAGTATATAATATATCTTTTCTAAATTCATACTAACTGGTGGAGAAAAAAAAAAGATAGAAAGACCATTACTAGCTTCAGATTTTCAAGTATTTCCTATTCTCCTCAAGAGTTCACTTTTTTTTTCTAAAAAGTGTTTCCTCTTCTCCCAAGGACAAGAGGAAACAGCCTCAAGTTGCACCAGGGGAGGTTTAGATAGGATATTAGTGTAACAGTGTGAGAGCTGAAATTCCCGTCCCACACCGACAATAACCAGGCTAGCTCAGTCTGGAAGCAAATGAAAGCTGTGTTTACAAGCAAATCTACAATCTATGATGAAATGCAAAGAATATGTACAAATATACACTATTCACAACATTTACAAATATGTACAATCAACAGAAAAGTACAACCAAGCCCCCTTGCTTCCCCCAAGGGGCCTTCCCCAAGGGGCCTCCCCCCCAAACCAGAAGGAATCCCCCCCGGACCCCCCCCGGCAGAAGGCAGAGAGTCAAGAAGCAGAGAGGCTGTTAGACTTAGCACGTCAAGGTCAGTGTGTTATCTTCAGCCAGAAAAGAAGCAGCAGCCAGACAGAAAACTGAGCAAGCAAGCCGAGAACTGCTCAAACTCCCCAACCTTGTTTTGAGTAGAGATTCTTAAACATTTCTCTCTCTCCAATGGAAGTGTTTAGAATAATCATTATTTTCCTTTCTTACACCCAATAGTGATTTATTTACATTCCTTCACCTTCTCTGCTTGAACTTTGTAAAGAAAAATTAAAAAGACAGTTTTAAAACCATCACAATTAGGAAAAAAATCTTCACTGAAAGGATTATCAAACATTGGAACAGGCTGCTCAGGGAAGTGGTTGAATCACCATTCCTGGAAAGGCAACAGAGCTAGGCGCAAACAGTCCAGGAGGTTTCTGCAGCGCATTGATGATAACTTTCTGACACAGGTGATGGAGAAGCCAACAAGGAGCTTGTACTAACAAAGGACTGGTTGGGGATGTAAAGCTTGGAGGCAGCCTTGGCTGCAGTGACCACTAGATGGTGGAGTTCAGGAACGTACATGAAAGAAGCAGGGCAATAAGGAGGATTCCAACCCTGGACTTCAGGAGAGGATTGAAAGGGTGAGTATCAAGAGGATGGGCCCAGTCTTTTTTCAGTGGTGACTAGTTATAGGACAAAGGGCAATGGACACAAACTGTGACACAGGAGGTTCCACATAAACATAAGGAAAAACTTCTTTACTTCAGGAGTGACAGAGCACTGGAACATGCTGCCCAGAGAGGTTGTAGAGTCTCCTCTGGAGGCATTCAAAACATGCCTGGACATGCTCCTGTGCAATCTGCTCTAAGCAAACCTGCTTTCGAAGAGGGGTTGGACTAGATGATTTCCAGAAGTCCCTTCCCACCCCTATCATTCTATGATTCTGAGGTATTTAAAAGACCAGATACAAAGCAAATTAGGTTACAGATTTCCCTGTGAAAAAATGTGTTATAACTGAAGAGGTAATATCTACACATAGAACATCTTTATAAACAATGTGTATGTATGTGTCAAGGGTTAGGGCAGGGCTGGCCACTAAACAAGCAACAGACACTGTCTATTAACCTCTCTCCCTTTCCAAAGGGAAGGGAAAGGGAATAAGGGAAAGACACCGGATTGAAAAACTAAAACTTTTAGTGAAAATAATAATACCATTAAATATATACAAATATATACAAATATATACAAAACCAATATCAAATCCAACCTTCCTAATTGCAATTACATCACCATCACCACTGATGCTGTGGGCAAACATTGGAGAAATCCTAGACTGGACTCAGCAGCAGACAAGAACCAGAGTCAAGAGCTGGATTCTGTAACTGTATTTAGGAACACATGTATTGGGATCAAAGGCAGAATGGACAAGAGTTCTCCTTGAATACCAGCCACTGAAGAAGAAAAGACCTTCATGATCTCTCAGCTTTATACTGAATATGATGTATATGGAATGGAATACCTCGTTGGTCAGTTTAGGGTTCCCTGTCCTCTCCTCTTCTCCCCACAGGCCCACCAACATAGCACACAAGATTTAGCAGTGACCTTGTGTGGTGGTTTGGCCCCGTACGGGCCACCAATAATCTGTGCTGGTTTGAGGCCAGACAGATCATCTCTTGCCCCGAGAGGGACAAAAGAATGACACTCACACAAACGGATTGGAGAGTGATGGAAAGTTTAAATGGAAAGGCAATTGGTGAAGCTACAGAAAACTACAAAGCATAATGCCAAGAACATCCCAAAGCATACAGAGCCCCTTACATAACACACAGAGGTTTCCCAATCCTTCCCTTCCCCCACCTGAGGGTATACCCAAAACCCCCAGGGCTCTTTCTTCCCCCCCCCCCACACTGCTAGGCAAGTTTCAGGCTGGCCAGGTCTGAGACTGCCCCCCCCTCCTTTCTCCTCCTGACATTAGGCCTAGACAGGCCTAAGAGGCCTAAAGAGATACTCCCCCACCATTACCCGATAAGAGAGAGCATCTCCCACAGGAGCAGAGAGGGAAGAAAGAGGAAGAAAATGACTTTGCAGATGGATTTATAGGGTGCAGGATTTATGGGTAGAAATACGCCGTTTCCTGTGTCCACTTTATTGGGTGGGCACCTGGGACACCAGAGGTGTAATTTATGTGGCAGTAACAGGAGGCACCCAGCCTAAACTGCCACATATTCCACCCCTTATTTCATACCCATAATTCCTGCACCCCAAACATATCATCAAATCAGAAACAATTCTTAGATGACATGTCTGGCAAAGTCTAAGTCTCCATCTGGACGTCCTTCCAAAGCATCTCTCACTCAGGCCCAGGTAACAGTTCATTCCCGTTCTTCTCCCTCATCTGGTAGAACCTCCCAGCGACATAGAGTTCATTCTTCTGCACGATGAACTCTTCATGGATCCAATGGACATCCTGGCCACCTGGAAACAACCTCATAAATTCTCAATCAAACATCTATCTCCATCCACTCAAGAGGCATGTTTCCACCCCTCGGGGCAATCAAGTCAGAACAATCAGGCTCATTGACTCGACTCCTTCCACCCCCTGCAGGCAACAGCACCCTGAGACTTTCAAAACTGCACGGACCTTTCCCAAGCCCAGTGCTGACCGCTTCCAGCTACGGCCCAGGCTACACGAATGCACACCACACACCAGCACGCCGCTCCCCCTGAGTGATAGCGTACCGAGGCATGGAGGCATCCGGCTACACAGCCCTCCTCCAGGAGAGGGAGTGGCTGCACTGCAACCCGCTGAGAAGAGAGGCGGAGCCAGATGCTAGGCACCATTTTCGGAACGCGTCCGAAAATCAGGGGAGATATAACAGCGGCCATTGCCTGATATACGGAATGATAGAGCTGCCGTCGCCTTTACAGCCACGGTACAGATCAAAATCGCCGCCACCCCTTGGGCCACAAGAGCGGCTTTTCCAGCCAAAGCTACACTCGCTCCCTGGGCCTCGGAAGAAGCTTTGGAACTGAGTCCACCGCTGGCCGCCTTGGATTACGGGAGCCACCGCTCACCTCCCCGCTGCGGCTAGCCCCCACCGCCACGGGACAAGCCGACCCTGGTCTGCTTCCGACTGTCCCTCCCCCTTCCTCAGCTCCGCGCCGCTCTGCTTGCCACTCGTGCCGCGCGAAACAAAAAGGGAAAGGGACAGGCAGCGCATTCTTAAGCTTTCCCCAGTGCCTGTAGCTACAGAATCGCCACTGTCACCTCAGAACTGCAGGCGGGATTCTATGCCACGGCTGCACACCAGGGTGTCCCCTCGGAACCCATAAAACGCCCACACAGTCGCCCCAACACAAAGCCTTGAGCCCAGCCACCAATACCAGCAACGCCCAGATACCCATTTTAACTTTTCCACCTCTACACTTCTCCAGTCCAATTTGCAGAGTTCAGCACAGGAACCATCCTCTGCTACCAAATAATCTGTTGTGTTGGTTTGGGGCCAGACACAGACCCTCTCTTGCCCTGAAAGGGACAAAAGAATGAGACTCACACAAACATATTGGAGAGTGATAGAAAGTTTAAATGGAAAGGCAATTGGTGAAGCTACAGAAAATTACAAAGCATAATGCCAAGAACATCCCAAAGCATACAGAGCCCCTTACATAACACACAGAGGCTTCCCAATCCTTCCCTCCCTCCACCTGAGGGTATACCCAAAACCCCCAGGGCTCTTTCTTCCCCCCCCCCCCCCCCCCCCCCCCCCCACTGCTAGGCAAGTCTCAGGCTGGCTAGGTCTGAGACTGCCCCTCCCTCCTTTCTCCTCCTGGCATTAGGCCTAGACAGGCCTAAGAGGCCTAAAGAGATACTCCCCCACCATTACCCGATAAGAGAGAGCATCTCCCACAGGAGCAGAGAGGGAAGAAAGAGGAAGAAAATGACTTTGCAGATGGATTTATAGGGGGCAGGATTTATGGGTAGAAATACGCCGTTTCCTGTGTCCACCTTATTGGGTGGGCAATCGGGACATCAGAAGTGTAATTTACGTGGCAGTAACAGGAGGCACCCAGCCTAAACTGCCACACCTTGGTCTACAAACCAATCCTTGGGGCTAACTAGAAACATCAAGCATTCTCACTACTAGAAACAGACACTGTCTGTGAAAACTTGATGTTAACTTCACAGAATCACAGAAACATTCAAGTTGGAAAAGACCCTCAGGATCACCAAGTCCAATCGATAACCCCACTCTACAAGGTTCACCTAAACCATATCCCCAAGCACCACATCAAAACAACCTTTAAACACATCCAGGGTTGGTGATTCAACCACCTCCCTGGGCAGCCCATTCCAATGACTGACTACTCTTTCTGAGAAAAATTTTTTCCTAATATCCAGTCTAAACATACCCAGTCACAGCTTGAAGCCCTTCCCTCTTGTTTTATCACTTATTACCTGTGAGAAGAGACCAGCACCAGTCACTCCACAATGTCCTTTCAGGTAGTTGTAGAGAGCAATGAGGTCTCCCCTCAGCCTCCACTTTCTCATACTAAACAGCCCCAGATCCCTCAGTAGCTCTTCATAAGATTTATTCTCCAGGCCCTTCACTAGCTTCATAGCCCTCCTCTGCACTTGTTCCAGCACCTCGATATTGCTCTTGTATTGAGGCACCCAAAACTTGACACAATACTCAACGTGTGGCCTCACCAGGGCCTCCCTACTACTGCTGGACAGAGCATTTCTAATACAAGTCAGGATACCGTTGGCACCAGCGGCTGCAGGGTCCCAAAGAACACCTGTTGACTCTGCACAGAATCTCTCTGCTCCTGCTGACTCTGCTGAGAATGTGAAAGCTAAACCAGTGAATTTGGTTGCTACTCTCACCAGAAACAGCAAAGGAGCCACAGAAGGAGATGCAGATGCTGCAGGAGAGGGTACAGAAGGAGATGAGGATCCTTCTGTTCAGGGTCCCTCTGTTAAGAAAGATCCTTCTGATGAGGAAGAGAAGGTTAGCCTTAAAAGTCTGGCAGACTTCTTGAGACCACACATGGATGATGGAGATGTAGGACAGGATATGGGCCCTGGAAAATTAGCAACTGCTGGAAGTGCCTCTGACCTCCAGGAAATTGCGTGGAGGATTGCAGTAGGAGTATGGGGACAGTGACCTCAAGATGATGATGATGATGATAATGATGAGGATGATATACAGTCAGCTAATGCACCCAGACAGGAAATTAGGTATGCTCTCAAAAGATACAGGCATAGACAGGCATCTAGGCAAGTGCCTTGGTAAAGTTTCTCTGTGGGCACGCCTCCTACTGGCAGTCCTCATGAGGTACCCCATCAGAGATGATTTACCATGGAACCCTAAGCCTTGGAGCACAATAGATGAGGGAATCAAGCGCCTGAGAGAATTTGCTGTGAGAGAAGTAATGTATGGAGATCATAAGACACTGAATCCTGATGAAATGCCTGTTGGAACAGGCCTTGCAATAAAGCTCATTAAGCTTGTTCCTCCTAATTATGCTACTGTTCTGGCAAGCAGAACTGTGGCAAGAAATTATGGCAGAGTGGCTCCTACTGTTGGCCATTTCACTGACCAGATGAGGCAATTGGAGGATAGTCCCGAACGTACATCTTTGGTTTCAGCCATTGAAACTCTGATTGAGAATTGCATGAATGGTCCAACCTGGACCTTATGGCAAAGAGCTCCAGGTGAGACACGTGGACGTCCTTTCAGTTTCTGGGGTCATGGTTACAAAGGCTCAGAAGCAAAATATACTCCAACAGAGAAAGAGATTTTAGCTCCTTATGAAGGAGTAAAAGCTGCTTCTGAAGTGATTGGAATTGAGTCACAACTTCTTCTAGCTCCTAGATTGCCAGTTCTGAATTGGATGTTCAAAGGCCAAGGTTCTTCACCACATCATGCAACAGATGGTACCTGCTCTAAGTGGATGGCTCTGATAACACAGAGAGCTCGAATGGGAAATCTTGAAAGACCTGGTTTGGGGAAGGAGATCACAAACTGGCCAGGACGCACAAGCTGTGCAAAACCTCCAGAGAAGAGAGTAACTCATGCTGAGGAAGCTCCTCCCTAGAGTGATCTGTCTGATGATTACAAGAGATATGCTTTGTTCACAGATGGTTCTTGTTGGAAACAAGCGAAGGTGGAAGTCTGCAGTGTGGAGTCCAACACTCAGAGTTGCAGAGGCAAGAGATGGAGAAGGAGAATCCAGTCAATTCGCAGAGGTAAAAGCTGTCCAGCTAGCTCTTGACGTAGCTGAACGTGAGAGATGGCCAAAGCTATATCTCTACACCGACTCATGGATGGTAGCCAATGCCTTGTGGGGTTGGCTAAAAGACTGGAAAAAGAATGGATGGCAGAGAAAAAGAAAGCCTATCTGGGCTGCAGATCTGTGGCAAGACATTGCTGCTCGCATTGAGAGAATCCCTGTGAAAGTGAGACACACTGATGCTCACATTCCTAAGAGCAAAGCTACTGACGAACACTACCTCAAGCATCAGGCAGATCTAGCTGCAAGAGTTTCCCAAGTGAACGCAAACTCTGATCCTGATCTTGACTGGAAACACCAAGGTGAGCTGTTCTGAGCTCAGTGGGCCCATGATTCATCAGGACATCAAGGCAGAGATGCAACCTACTGATGAGCTCGTGACAGATCCATTGATATTACCATGGATGCTAGTCATACATGACTGTGACATTTGTGCTGCTATTAAGCAGGCAAAGCGAATCAAGCCCTTTTGGTATGGTGACCGATGGTCCAAGTACAAGTATGGTGAAGCATGGCAGATTGACTACATCACTCTACCTCGTTCTCGATCTGGTAAGCAATATGTGCTGACTATGGTAGAGGCAAACACTGGATGGTTGGAAACTTATCCAGTTCCTCATGCAACTGTACGTAACACCATTCTTGGTCTGGAGAGACAAATCCTGTGGAGACGTGGAACTCCAGAGAGAACTGAGTCAGACAACGGAACTCATTTCAAGAACAATCTTGTAAAGAACTGAGTCAAAGAGCACGGCATCGAGTGGATATTCCACATTCCCTACTTTGCACTAGCTGCAGGAAATATCAAACGCTGCAACGGTTTGCTGAAAACCACTCTCAAAGCCATGGGGGGGTGGATGCTTGAAAAACTGGGAGAAACATTTAGCACAAGCAACCTGGTTAGTGAATAGTAGCGGTTCAGTGAATCAAGCTGGACCTGCTCAATCAGATTGGTTACAAAAGGAAGAAGGTGATAGAGCTCCTGTTATCAGAGAGTAGAATCTGTTAGGCAAAGCTGTTTGGGTATTTTCTCCTTCAGGAGAGGCCAAACCTGTCCGAGGGGTGGTTTCTGCTGAAGGTCCTGGTCACACCTATTGGGTGATGCAAGAGAATGGTGAAATTCAGTGTATTCCACAAAGAAATCTAACTTTGGCTGAAAGAGATTAAATTCAGAGTGTCATTCAGATACGACATCACGCCCAAGAGGAGAATCCATGGGGAATCTACAGTGCACGAACCATAAGAACCCTGAGAGCCCTGAGTCACTTGAGTGTCCCTGTTCCTTTCTTCACTCCATCTGTGAGGAAACAAGCTGTTATAATTAGGAGGAGTAAGCTTAATGAGCTTTATTGCAAGGTCTGTTCCCACAGGATTTTCATCAGGATTCAGCATATTATGATCTCCATACATTACTTCTTTCACAGCAAACTCCCTCAGACGCTTGATTACATCATCTATCGTGTTCCAAGGCTTTGAGTTCCATGGTAAATCATCTCTGCTAGGGTACCTTATGAGGACTGCCAGTAGGAGGCGTGCCCACAGCGAAACTTTACCAAGACACATGCCTAGATGCCTGTCTATGCCTGTATCTTTTGCCATCGTTCCCAACTGGGATGCAGACTTGTCACCTACCTCCAAGGCTGGGGCTCCCATATCAAAGCACCTCCCTAACCAACTCAGGATTGGCTCAATGTCTCCTCTGATGTAATCTTTCCTCACATGCCGAATTTCCTGTCTGGGTGCATTAGCTGAATGTGTATCATCTTCCTCATCATCATCATCTTCTTCTTGAACTTGCTGTCCCCACGCTCCTGCTGCAAGCCTCCTTGCAATTTCCTGGAGTTCAGAGGCACTTCCAGCAGTTCCTAATGTACTAGGGCCCATATCCTGTCCTACATCTCCATCATCCATGTGTGGTCTCAAGAAGTCTGCCAGACTTTTAAGGCTAACCTTCTCTTCCTCATCAGAAGGATCTTTCTAGACAGAGGGTCCCTGAACAGAAGGATCCTGACCTCATTCTGCACCTTCTGCAGCCTCTGCACCTCCTCCTGTGGCTCCTTTGCTGTTTCTGGTTAGAGTAGCAACTAAATTCACTGGTTTAGCTTCCACATTCACAGCAGAATCAGTAGGAACAAAGATGTTCTGCAGAGAGACAGCAGGTACTCTTTGAGACCCTGTAGCCACTGGTGCTTCCATATCGGCAGCAGAGGGAGGAAACAACTGTGCAATAACAGAACCCTTACTTTGGACTTTCGGAGGACAAACTTCACCTTATTTAAGCAACTAATTCAGAGAGTACCCTGGGTAGCAGCCCTTAAGAACAAAGGGGTCCAGGACGGTTGGACCTGCTTCAAACAGGAACTCTTGAAGGCACAGGAAGAGTCTGTGCCCATGTGCCGAAAGATGAGCTGCCAGGGAAGGTGACCAGCCTGGATGGGCAAGCATCTCGTGAAGGAATTAAGGGAAAAAAAGAGGGTGTATTGCCTTTTGAAAGGGGGGGAGGCAACACGTGATACATTTAAGGATGTTGTTAGATCATGTTGGAGAAAAATTAGAGAGGCAAAAGCCCAGTTAGAACTCAAACTGGCCACTTCTGTGAAAGACTATAAAAAGCATTTTTATAAATATATTAATGCCAAAAAGAGGGGCAAGAAGAACCTCCACTCTTTATTGGACTTGCAGGGGAATATTGTAACTAAAGATGAGGAAAAGGCTGAGGTACTAAATACCTTTTTTGCCTCCATTTTCAACAGTAAGGCAGGAGGACTTCAGGATGACTGGCCTCCTGAACTGGTAGATGGGGTCAGGGAGCAGTATAATCCCCCTGAAATCCAGGAGGAAGTAGTTAGGGACTTGCTGAGCCACTTGGATGCTCACAAGTCCATGGGACCAGATGGGATCCATCCAAGGGTACTGAGAGAGCTGGCAGATGAGCTGGCCAAGCTGCTCTCCATCATTTTCCACCAGTCCTGGCTCACTGGAGAGGTCCCAGATGACTGGAAACTGGCCAATGTGATGCCCATCCACAAGAAGGGCCAGATGGAAGAACCTGGAAACTACAGGCCTGTCAGCCTGACCTCAGTGCCAGGCAAGATTATGGAGCAGATTGTCTTGGGGGCAATCACTGTGCACCTGAAGGATGTCCAAGGGATCAGGTTCAGCCAACATGGATTTAGGAAGGGCAGGTCCTGCTTGACCAACCTGATCTCCTTCTATGATCAGGTGACCCACCCGGTAGATGTGGGGAAGGCTGTGGATGTAGTCTATCTGGACTTCAGCAAGGCCCTTGACACTGTTCCCCACAGCAAACTCCTGGCCAAGCTGTCAGCCTGTGGCTTGGACATGAGCACTCTGCGCTGGGTTAGCAACTGGCTGGAGGGCCGAGTCCAGAGAGCGGTGGTGAATGGTGCTGCATCCATCTAGCAGCCAGGCACTAGTGGTGTCCCCCAGGGATGTGTTGGGCCCAATCCTGTTCAATATCTTTGTTGATGATCTGGATGAGAGGATTGAGTCCACCATTAGTAAGTTTGCAGACGACACCAAGTTGGGAGCAGGTGTTGATCTGTTAGAAGGTAGGAGGGCTCTGCAGAGAGACCTTGACAGGCTGGACAAATGGGCGGAGTCCAACATGATGGCATTTAATAAGTCCAAGTGCCGGGTGCTGTACTTTGGCTACAACAACCCCATGCAGAGCTACAGGCTGGGGTCGGAGTGGCTGGAGAGCAGCCAGGCAGAAAGGGACCTGGGGGTACTGGTTGACAGCAGGCTGAACATGAGCCAGCAGTGTGCCCAGGTGGCCAAGAAGGCCAATGGCATCCTGGCCTGCATCAGAAATAGTGTGGCCAGCAGGAGCAAGGAAGTCATTCTGCCCCTGTACTCAGCTCTGGTTAGGCCACACCTTGAGTACTGTGTCCAGTTCTGGGTTCCTCAGTTTAAGAAGGATATTGAGACACGTGTACGTGTCCAGAGAAGGGCAACAAGACTGTTGAGAGGTCTTGAGCACAAGCCCTATGAGGAGAGGCTGTGGGAGCTGCGGTTGTTTAGCCTGGAGAAGAGGAGGCTCAGGGGAGACCTTATTGCTCTCTACAACTACCTGAAAGGAGGTTGTAGACAGGTGGGGGTTGATCTCTTCTCCCAGGCAACCAGCACCAGAACAAGAGGACATAGTCTCAAGCTGCGCCAGGGGAAATTTAGGCTCGAGGTGAGGAGAAAGTTCTTCACAGAAAGAGTGATTTGCCATTGGAATGTGCTGCCCAGGGAGGTGGTGGAGTCACCGTCCCTGGAGGTGTTCAAAAGAGGATTGGACATGGCACTTGAAGCCATGGTTTAGTTAGTCATGAGGTGCTGGGTGATAGGTTGGACTTAATGATCTCTGAGGTCTTTTCCAACCTTGTTGATTCTATGATTTTGAGACTTACAATAAAATTGTGCTGTTTTGTAATGTAACTCTCAGAAACCCTAGAGGTAGTGCTGAGAAACACCACACCCATTTCTAAGAGAGAAAAAGGAGAATCAGAAAAGTTATAACTCCATCAGTCTAATTTTATACTAAAACAACCTATTAGAAAAAAATATGAGCTGTTCATTTCAAAGCTGGTGTCTCATCTGACAGAAAATTAGAAAGGTGATGCTATAGGAAAAAAAAAGTAAAAAGCACTGTGGAAAATGCCATAGAAAAAAAGTAAATGGTCAGAAAAAAAGTATAAATTAATGAAAAATAAGCCAACCACCAACCTTGTCTGGCTAGTAGAAGGTGATGGAGTGAAAAAAAAAATTCTTAATTATTGTTTTGTGTTTTGGTCCTATAGTGGTAACTTTAGCAATATTTTTATGTGAATTACAAGCTATTGGAGATACAGTTCTTCAACTAAAAAATACATCTATAATGACTTAAAGCAAACCTTTATATCTTTTAAAATCAAGAATGGGTGTGGCTGACAACTCCTAGACTGAAAACAATTGTCTTAACAGATCTACTAACAAGAAAATTAATATTATTATATTAGCAAGACCATTAAGTAATAATACAAGAAAATAAAAGGGACATAAATTTGACTTCAAACTTTTTTTTATTATATTACAAGCCATCAATATTGATAAAACTAAAAATCTTTCCATGTCATAGAATCATAGAATACACTGGTTGGAAGGGACCTCCAGAGGTCATCTAGTCCAACCCCCCCTGCAGTAAGCAGAGACATCCCCAGCTAGATCAGGTTGCTCAGAGCCCCATCACGTTGGACCTTGAATATCTCCAGGGATGGGGCCTCCACCACCTCCCTAGGCAACCTGTTCTAGTGTTCCACCACCCTCATAGTAAAGAACTTCTTCATAATATCCAGTCTAAATCTACCCTTCTCTAGTTTAAAACTATTGACCCTTGTCCTAGTGCTACATGCCTTCGTAAATAGTCGCTCCCCAGCTTCCTTGTAAGCCCACTTAAGGTACTGGAAGGCCACTATAAGGTCTCCCTGGAGCCTTCTCTTCTCCAAGATGAACAACCCCAGCTCTCCCAGCCTGTCTTCATAGGAGAGGTGCCCCAGCACTCTGATCATTTTTGTGGTCCTCCTCTGGACCCTCTCCATCAGGTCCATGTCTGTCTTGTGTTGAGGGCCCCAGAGCTGAGCACAGTACTCCAGGTGAGATCTCACAAGAGCAGAGTGGCAAAATTACCTCCCTTGATCTGCTGGCTGTGCTTCTTTTGTTGCAGCTCAGGATGCAATTGATCTTCTGGGCTGCAAGTGCACATTGTTGGCTCATGTCCAGCTTCTTGGCCACCAGTGCCCGCAAGTCCTTGTCCACAGGGCTGCTCTCTATCACATCATCCCCCACCCTGATAATGAGGATTGCCCTGACCCAGGTGTAGGACCTTGCACTTGGCCTTGTTAAACCTCATAAGGTTCACCTGGAACCACTTCTCCAGATTGTCCAGCTCCCTCTGGATGACATCTGGCATATCAACCGCCCCATTCAGCTTGGTGTCATCTGCAAACTTGTTGAGGTGCACTCGATCCCACCGTCTATAATGATGAAGATATGAAACAGCAATGGTGCCAGTACAGAACCCCGAGGGACACCACTTGTGTCACCCATCTCCATCTGGATATTAAGCCATTGACCACTACCCTCTGGATGCAACCATCCAGCCAATTCCTTATTCACCAAACAGTCCACCCATCGAATCTATATCTCTCCAACTCAGAGAGAAGGATGTTTTGGGGGACCATGTCAAAGGCCTTGCAGAATTCCAGATAGATCACATCCATTGCCCTTCCCTCGTCCACTGATGTAGTCACTCCATTGTAGAAAGCCACTAGGTTGGTCAGGCAGGACTTTCCCTTGGTGAAGCCACACTGGTTGTCTTGAATCACCTCCCTGTTCTCCATGTACTTTAGCATAGCTTCTAAGAACTGTTCCATGATCTTCCTAGGCACAGAGGTGAGGCTGACAGGTTGGTAGTTCCCAAGGTTCTCCTTTCTACCCTTTTTAAAAGTGAGTGTAACGTTTCCCTTCTTCCAGTCACCAGGGACTTCACCTGACTGCCAGGACTTTTCAAATATCATGGAGAGTGGCTTGGTAACTACATCAGCCAATTCCCTCAGGACTCTGGGATGCATTTCATCAGGTCCCATAGACCTGTGTATGTTTAGGTTCCTCAGGTGGTCACAAACCTTGTCTTCATTTACACTGGGAGGGACTTTGTCCCCCTGGTCCCTGTCTTGTGGTCATAAAACTCAGAAGGTGTAAGGAGAGAGGTTGCAGTGAAGACCAAAGCAAAAAAGTTTATGAGAAACTCAGCCTTCTTCTCATCTCTTGTTACTATCTTGCCATTACTGTGCAGATTCTGAGGAATTTCTGTATTCAAATTAATTTGAACTTGACTGAATATCTGCTGTTTATGTTTTGTTTGATGTTGTAGGATTTCTATGCTGAATGGCTGCATTAACTTCATAGGTATTTACTCTTTTAGTGAAGGACAAACAGTAATGGAGATTTGGCACTAGAGATAAGTGCTGGAGAAATTAATAAACCAAGTTCATTCACAGGAATTATGTGGGTAAGCTCATAAGAACATACAGTCATTGCATATGGCAGCTCTTCTGTTGTCATGATCGGCATAAAGGCTGTCAAAGGGATGATCATTGTGTATGTTTTGACAAATTCATTTATTATGTTTGCTTATTTGGATGAATATGTTTTCTTCTGGTGACAATACATGTAGCCTGGCTGACGATGGATGCCTCTGAAGACTGTGGCCTAGAAGAGAAATTCACTTTTCATGTTGCCAACATGCAGACAAGATAGCAGAGGGGCCAGTTACAGACAGTGCTGCTCACTTATTATCTTTTCCTAAGACATCTCAACCAAATAAACCAGTAGCTCTGTTGGAACTGTTAGGTGTTGCTCAGATGTTTTCTTCAGCTGTGGGGACTTGGAGCTATAGGAGCAGCTGCTGGGCATCATGGAAAGGAATACTTAGTCTGGCTGAGTAGTATGTCAGTGCAGTTTTTGACACCACTTAATAATACTCATTCAAGTACCAAACAAGTTTAAATTCTAAAAACAAAAACAACACAACATGCACACCCTGAATATAAGAATGATTACATAATGGAGGGAAGTTGGTTCAAATGAAGGGAGCTGAAGAGAATCATGTATTGATTAATGCTGGTAAGGGCTAGGGGTGTAAGTGTTCCCAGGCCGCCTACCAGTAAGGCTTCCACAATATCTTAGCAGATTGCATTAAGTAACTGTATTGGGTTTGGTTGAGCTGGAGTTAATTCTCTTCACAGCATCTTTCTAGTGCTGTGTTTTCAAGTGCTGTAGCTGGGTGTTGACAACACACCAGCAATTGGGCTACTGCTGAACAAGTACCTAGGCTGTGCTTTTCTGAGAGTATGCTGAGGGGTGGGCAAGATCTTAGAATCATAGAATCAGTCAGGGTTGGAAGGGACCACAAGGATCATCTAGATCCAACCCCCCTGCCATTGGCAGGGACACCCCACACTAGATCAGGCTGGCTAGAGCCTCATTCAGCCTGGCCTTAAACACCTCCAGGGATGGGGCCTCAACCACCTCCCTAGACAACCCATTCCATCCCCAGCTTTCTTGTAGGCCCCCTTCAGATACTGGAAGGCCACAATAAGGTCACCTCAGAGCCTTCTCCTCTCCAGACTGAACAGCCCTAACTCTTTCAGTCTGTCCTCATAGGAGAGGTGCTCCAGCCCTCTGATCATCCTCGTGGCCCTTCTCTGGACAAGTTCCAGCATGTCCATATCCCTCTTGTAATAGGGAACTGGACACAGTACTCCAGGTAGGGTCTCACCAGAGCTGAGTAGAGGGGGAGAATCGCCTCCCTTGACCCGCTGGCCACACTTCTCCTGATGCAGCCCAGGATCTGGTTGGCTTTCTGGGCTGCAAGTGCACATTGACAGCTCATGTTGAGCTTCCCATCCACCAGCACCCCCAAGTCCCTCTCCTCAGGGCTGCTTTCTAGCCAGTCACTGCCCAGCCTGTATTTGTGCTTGGGACTGCCTCGATCCAGATGCAGGACCCTGCACTTGGCACTGTCCCCAGGACTGATCCCTGAGGGACTCTTCTTGTCACTGGCCTCCACTGGGACATGGAGCCATTGACAGCCACTCTTTGGGTACCAGTTCTTTATCCATCTAGTGGTCCACCCATCAAACCCATGGGTCACCAGTTTGGAGACCAGGATGTGGTGCAGGACAGTGTCGAAGGCTTTGCTCAGGTCCAGGTAAATGGCATCAGTTGCTCACCCCTCATCTATTAATGTTGTCACCTGTTCATATAAGGCCACCAGGTTTGTCAGGCAGGATTTGCCCTTGGTGAAGCCATGCTGACTGTACCAAATTACCTCTTCAGTATTCTTCTGTCTCAGTAGTGCCTCCAGGAGGATCTGCTCCATGATCTCACTGGGCACAGAGGAGAGACTGACTGGCCTGTAGTTCCCTGGTTCTTCCTTCTTACCCTTTTTGAAAATGGGAGTTATGTTTCCCCTTTTCCAGTCAGTGGGGACTTCACCAGACTGCCATGACTTTCAGAATATAATAGAGAAGGGTTTAGCAACCTCATCTGCCAGATCTTTTAGTATCCATGGGTGTATCCCATCTGGTCCCATGGACTTGAACACTTTCAGGTTCTTCAGGTGATCACGAACCTCATCTTCACTTATGATGGGCAGTTCTTCCTTCCAGTCCTTGCATTATCTTCCATGACTCCAGGAGTGTGGCTGGAGGCCTTTGCAGTGAAGACTGAGGTACAGAAGTCGTTGAGAACCTTAGCCTTCTCCATGTCACTTGTGACCATTTCACCTGTTTCCTTTCTGAGGGGATCCACAGCTTCCCTAGTCTTCTTTTTACCATTTATATACCTGTAGAAGTTCTTGGTTTTCCCTTTGACCTTCCTGGCTAGATTCAATTCAAACTGTGCCTTGGCTTTCCTAACCAGATCTCTTGCTGCTTGGGCAGCTTCCTTATATACCCTCCATTCTAGCTGTCCTTGGGAGGGAACACAGGCCAGCTGACCCAAACTTGCCAAAGGGGTATTCCATGCCATATGACATCAGCTCAGATATAAGAACTAAGTGAAAGAAGGAAGTTCGGGGATATTCATCCATGGCATCTGTCCTCCAGAGAAATTGCTACACACGTTAGAGCCCTGCTTCCCAAGAGTGACTGAAGATCGTTTGCTGATTGGAATTAGAGAATAACATCTTTCTTTGCTTTTGCTTCCACACGTAGTCTGTGCTTGTGCTTAGCATTATTAAATTGCTTCTACCTTATTACCGGCCTTTTGATATATTTTCCCTTCTCCTCTGTCCATCTAAGAAGGGAAGTGATAGAGCAGCTTTGGTGGGCGTTTGGCATCAAGCCAGGACCAAACCACCACAGTAACGTAGTCACTTGCACAAAATACAGCAGCTTAACTTTCCAAAGCACCTCTAGAAGAGAAAACATACATTTTCCTTCAGCAGTCAGAAGTACCCATGTATTTGTTTTGATCTCACAGTTGTACAATTTGGTATACCACTTCTATAGAACTTGTTTAGCATAACTTGCTTAACATTATTTGCTAAATTTGCTGAAGGCTTAAACCACAAGCTGTGAACTTTCACCTAGATATGTTGAACTTTTACCTAATCAAATAAAAGAAGGCCCCAGAGCCAGTTCAAGCCAGAAGCTAAAGAAGCTACATTCATTAATAGAAGCTGCAGCCTTCAAGATAATAAAAGAAATAGCTCATCTAGAGACAGACAGGACCCAGTGGAGAATAGGAAGCACCACACCCTAATATTACTACTGGTCCAAACTGTAGCATCGGGGGTGGGGAATTTAGATTTCAAGGGAAAAATTGCCCAGGGATTTATATGTTTGAGGTTCGTCTTTGGAAACACACAGCTCGAGCTCTAGTACTATTAATAAGGACCTTGCAGAAGAATCCTCTTTTAGCTTATTAATTGAGTGGAAACCTAGAGTTGAATCTTGTTATGGTGTCTGGCATGAGTAATTTCCATAACACAGTAAGGGCCTGCTTCTCTAAGGAGTGCAAACAACACAGAGATGTATTTTCTTTGGAGTGGCAACTCACTTGGGCCAGGCCCAGCTCCACTCAACAACAAACAACCCTCAATACCAACTCCCCACCGATAACCGTGCCGTGCTGACACACATACATAGACTACAACTCCCAGAATGCACCGAGCAGTTGAACCACACCCCTCGCCGCCTGCACATCCTGTCGTGTGAAAAGTGACTGCCGTCATTTCCACCGCGTAGTGCCGGTCGGGAATGCGAGTCGCTATTGGCTAGCGGTTGTTCCGCATTTCGACGTGCTAGGGAGCAGGAAGCAGTAACCGGTGAAGTAAAAGCGCCAAGGCGAGGAATTCCTCGCGGTGAGTATTTAGCGGAACTGCTTCCCTGCCCCGCGGAGAGCCACGCTGCCAGGGTGTGATCCAGCCATGAATCGAAAAAGGATCGATTTAATGCGCGCGCTCTGATGACGTAGTAACGACTAATGAGGCGATGGTACTGCTAAATGCATAGGTCAGGCTGGCACCGGTGGGGTTTCTTTATTGGGGGCGCCTCCGTGGGGTACTCGTGCCTGTCAGCGATCTTCCGCGCCGCTCTCGGAGCGCCCGTGCCCAGTGAGCATTCGGCGTTGGCTAGGCCTTCCGTCTTCTCCCGCTCCTGGTACTCGGAGGGCGCTCATTGGCTCTTCCGCCTGGGGCGGGTACTGTCGCCGCCTTATGATTGTCGGGGTTCGCGCTAACTGTTGTCAGCGCACGTCAACGGGGCTGTAACTGGTGGACGACAGGCTGCGGATGCCCGCGGGGGTGAGTGGGCTGAAGCTCGGAGGCGGCGGGTGGCCGTGAAGGGTTCCGGTGGGACAGAGGCGGACTTTCGGGCCCGTGAGGACTGCAAGAGGCAGGTCGCGGTGCCGCCTCGCAGCCGTTATAGGCAGTGAGAGACCTTTCCCACCCCTTGGCAGTGCGACATCTCGCGTATGCCCTTCCCTGCCCTGTTCGGTAGGGCGTGAGTGCCTGGGTCGCCTCTGCCTCGGAGGGAGAGAAGCCTTGCCTGTGGCTGAGAGGGGACCAAGGGGCTGGCTTGCATCATTGCTCCGTGGTTGTTATTTTTAAAGAAAAATATAGTGAAGTGCACAAGAAGTTCTCGTGTCTGTGTTATCTTGAAGCAACCACTGCAGTTACCCACCAAACTTCCCTCAATCTCTCCTGAGATAGCTATGAGATCACAGAATGGCAAGAGTTGGAAGGGACCTCTGAAGATCATCTAATCCAATCCTTCTGCTAGAGCAGCATCTCCTGGAGTAAATCACGCAGGAACAACACTCAGGCGGGTTTTGAATGCCTCCAGAGAAGGAGACTCCACAATCTCTCTGGGCAGCCTGTTACAGTGCTCTGCCACCCTCTAAGTGAAGAATTTTTTTCCCCTTATGTTTATGTGGAACTTCCTGTGTTCCAGTTTGTGTCCATTGCCCTTTTGTCCCATCACTAGACACCACTGAAAAGTTTTGCTTCATCCTCCTGACACTTGTCCTTTACATATTTATAAGCATTAATTAGATCCTATTCAGTCTCTGCTTTCCCAGGCTAAGTAGACCCAGCTCCCTCAGCCTTTCCTTGTGAGGTAGATGTTCCAGTCCCCTAATCATCTTAATGGCTCTCTGCTGGATTGTCTCCTTGTCTTTTGTGACCTGGGGAGCCCAGAATTGGATGTAGTATTCCAGATGACGCCTTACCAGGTCAGAGTAGAGGGGGAGGAGAACCTCCCTTGACCTGCTGGCCCCACTCAGTGAATCCCAGGTTGCCATTGGCCTTCTTGGCCATGAGGGCACATTGTTGGCTTGTGGTCAGCTTGTTGTTCACCAGGACTCCTAGGCCCTTTACTCCAGGGCTGCTCTCCAGCAGGTCAGCCCCCAACCTGTATTGATACATGGGATTGTTCTTCCCCAGGTGCAGTACTCTACACTTGCCCTTGTTGAATTTGATTAGTTTTTTTCCTGCCCATCTCTCCAGCTTGCCCAGGTCATGCTGAATCACAGCACATCCTTCTTGCACATCAGCCACTCTTCCCAGTTTGGTATTGTTGGCAAACTTGCTGAGGGTACACTGAGGGGGGTTGGAATAAATGCTCTTTTGAAGTCCCTTCCAACCCCTAACGTTCTGTGATGTTGAACAGAACTGGACCCAGTACTGATCCCTGAGGAACACCACTAGCCACAAGCCTCCAGCTAGATTCTGCCTCACTGACCACAACCCTCTGAGCTATGTCCTTCTACCAGTTTTCAACCTGCCCTGCTGCCCAATCATCCCCTTGTTGAATCCATGCTGACTATTATCAATAACCATTCCTTCCTCAGTACGCTTTGAGCTGGCACCAAGAACAAAACTGTTCCATCACCTTTCCAGGGATGGGGCTGAGGCTGACTGGTCTGCAGTTACCGGAGTCCTCCTTTTTGCCCTTTATGAAAACTAGAGTGACATTGGATTTCCTCCAGTCCTCAGGCACCTCTCTTGTTCTCCAAGGCTTTTCAAAGGTGATGGAGAATGGTCTAGCAATGATTTCTGCCACTTCCCTCAACACTTATGGGTGCATCCCATTGGGGCCCATGGATTTGTGAATGTCTAGTTTACTTTATTGATCTTTAACCCAATCTTTCTCTTCAACCAAGGCAAAGTCTTCCTTTCTCCTGACTTCTGTGGTCTGGAACTCCTGAGGGCTGGCCTTAGCAGTAAAGACCGTGGCAAAGGCGGCATTCGGTAACTCCGCCTTTTTTCTGTATCCTTGGTCACCAGGGCACCCACTTCATTCAGCAGTGGGCCCACATATTCTCTACTCTTTTTGCTTCCAGTGTACTTGAAGAAGCCTTTCTTGTTGTCCTTGACTTCCCTTGCCAGGTGTAATTCTAAGGAGGCCTTATCTTTCCTCATTGCATCCTGACATTCTCTGACAACATTCTTGTATTCCTCCCAAGTCTTCAGCCCCTTCTTCCATGTTCTATAAACTTCCTTCTTCACTTGAATTTATTCAGTAACTCCCATGCAGGTCTCCTGGCTCCCTTACTTGATTTCTTACTGTTCAGGATGCTCTGTTCTTGAGACTGGAGGAAATGGTGCTTGAATATTAACCGACTCTCTTGGGCCTTCCTACCTTTTAGCACCCTATGCCATAGAATTTCTCCAAGCAGTTCCTTGAAGAGGCTAAAGTTATCCTTTGTGAAGTCCAGGGTTGTTGCTCTGGTTCTACTGCACATAGAATGGTTTAGGTTGAAAGGGATCCTGAACTTCACCATCTTGTGGTCACTACTGCCAAGGCTGCCCCCAACCTTCATGACCTCAAGTAGTCCTTCCTTGCTTGTCACTACAAGGTTCAGCTGTATTCCTCTCCGTGTTACCTCTTCTACACCTGTGTCAAGAAGTTATTATCCATGCACTGTAGGAGCCTTCTGGACTCTGTGTGCCTGTCCATGTAGCCTTTCCAATAAGTATCAGGGTAATTGAAGTCCCCCATGAGAACCAGGACCTGTGATTGTGAGACTACTTTCAGCTGTCTGCAGAAGGTCTCATCAGGTTCCTCATCATGATCCAGTGGTCTGTAATAGCCACAACTATGTCTCCCATATTAGCCTGCCCCTTAATTCTTACCCACAAACTCTCAACTCTCTCATCTACTCCTGCACAGAGCTCAATACGTTCCAGTCGCTCTCTCATGTAAAGAGCAACCCCACCACCTTGCCTTGCTGGCCTGTCTTTCCTAAAAAGTATGTAGCCATCCATGGCAGCATTCCAGTTGTGAGTTATCCCACCATATCTCTGCAATTGCAATCAGATCATAGTCCTCCAACTGCACACAGATCTTCCTGTTTATTTCCCGTGCTGCATGCATTGATGTGGAGATGGCAGTGGTTTGCCCAGTGCTCAGTCTGCTGATCTGTGTTGTCTGAATTGCCATAACTCTGCTCTGCCTACCTGCATTTGAGTATGATCCATATAGGCAAAAGAGACAAATGTTTAATGCCTAAAATAAGGAGTTCCTATTGAAGTCCAGGACTATGGAAATAATAAAATGGCTTCATTGAGGTAGATTTATAAGAACAGATCTGCAAATTACATGCATACCATGTGAGATGCATCCAGTATCAGCAGTTGATGAAGTTAAGTCAATAGTCAACTGGATCTTCCAAGAAAATCCAGTTAAATACCTGAATTAGTCTAGTTTTTATTGCTCATCAATGAGCTTGCATGTAAGTGTCAACTTGGATGGCCTGGTTTCTTGGGTTTTCTCTGCCTTTCACTTTTTACTCCTAAGTAGTCATGCTCTCATTGAACATGTTGTTCTGTTGGGCCTTCTTCTGCAGTATCACTGAGTTTTAAATGAGAATACTCAATGAATGATGCAACTGTATTTAGATATGTAATAAATTTACATTGTTTACTAGTTTTGTGCTAATTCAGGACAACAAATTACCTATTATAAGCTATTGTTTTCTTATTCATGATTTTTAGTTTTCTGAGATACTGAAACATTTTTAATTTCTTAGAAGAAGCTACCACCTCATCCCCCCCCCCCAATCTGTTATTTTGAGGATTTGTAGGTTGGTGGTGGGTTTTGGGGTTTTTTTTGTTTGGTTGGGCTTTTTGTTTGTTTGTTTTTGTATGACCTTCCTATGGATGTGCAGTTTGGAAGTGAATTTTGGATAGATGGAAATCATGAAATTTGAGCATCAAAATTTTGTTTGGTTTAAGTATTAGGGAATTCCACTTTTAAATGCAAGTCATCTTTCCTTGTATGATGTATCAAAAATGGGCAAGAAGCATTGAAGAGTGAAGTAAATGGCTGACAACTTCCCACATAAGACTATGTGAGAAAGGCAGGCAAAGAGCTGCTGATCATCTGTTTTAGACCCGTTGTTCCAGATTAGATGAAGTGAAGGCAGCAGCATTTTCTTACTTCAACCTCACTCTCTGTCCTTGCCTTTGCAAGATCTTGATATGTATTTCAGCATCTGCTTGGCAAAGTAGTGATAGCAGATAGAACTAGACTTCCATAAGCAGCTGGTTTTGCTCTTCTATTTTAGTGCTCTTGACAAAATGACTTCTTCATATGACATTTATTGTGAGATGCAAGAAAGAGTATGTTTTGTGATAAAAATAGGAATTCCACAGTTTCTTTTACTTGATGTCTGTTAGTCATAAGAAAGTAACTTTGCTTTTGTCATAACCAGGTAATTCTTTTCCCCTCTTCTTCTACTCTACCAGTATGTGTGTTTGTGGAGGTGAGGTAGAATTTACACAGCTCTACAGGAGAGTTAGCAAGCATGGTGGCATCACCTCAGACCATAGAATCATAGAATGGTAGGGGTTGGAAAGGACCTCCAGAGATCAAGTCCAACCCATCCTGCCAAAGCAGCATCATATAGGGCAGGTCACACAGGAATTCATCTAGAAAGGTGTGTCAGTGTGAGCTGAAATTCCCCCCCCACCAACAATAACCAGGCTAGCTCAGTCTGGAAGCAAATGAAGGCTGTATTTACAAGCAGAGTCTAAAATCTACGATGAAATGCAATGAATATGTACAAATATACAAAATTCACAACATTCACAAATATATACAATCAACAGAAAAGCACAACCGATCTCCCTTTGCTTCCCCCTGTGCTGGTTTGGGGCCAGACAGATCGTCTCTCGCCCTGAAAGGGACAAAAGAATGAGACTCACACAAACGGATTGGAGAGTGATGGAAAGTTTAAATGGAAAAGCAATTGGTGAAGCTACAGAGAACTACAAGCTACAAAGCATAGTGACAAAGAGTATCCCAAAGCGTACAGAACCCCTCACAGAATTCCCAAAGCTTCCCAATCCTTCCCTTCTTCCCACCTGAGGGTAAACCCAAACCCCCCAGGGCTCTTTCTTCCCCCTCCCACTGCTAGGCAAGTCTCAGGCTGGCCAGGTCTGAGACTGCCTCCCCCTCCATTCTCCTCCTGGCATTAGGCCTAGACAGGCCTAAGAGGCCTTGAGGATACTCCCCCGGCATTACCCGATAAGAGAGGACATCTCCCGTGGGAGCAGAGAGGGAAGAAAGAGGAAGAGAATGACTTTGCAGATGGCCTTATAGGGTGCAGGATTTCTGGGTAGAAATACGTCGTTTCCTGTGTCCACCCCTGTGGGTGGGCACCCAGGACACCAGAGGTGTATCTCATGTGGCAGTGGCAGGGGGCACCCAGCCTAAACTGCTACACCCCCCAAGGGGACCCTCCCAAAGGGGCCTCTCTCTCTCCCAGGAGCTTCCCCCCACACCCCCCTGGACAGAGAAGCAGAGTTAGTTAAACAGAAAGTTGTTAACTTAGCTGCCAAGGTCAGTACGTGTTATCTTCAGCCAGAAGAGAAGAAGAAACAGCAGCCAGACAGCCCAGCAACTGCCCCCACTGCCGAACGCAGAATGTGCAGAGTGCCTACTTTGTTTTGGGTAATAGTTCTTAAACATTTCTATCTATCCAATGGAAGTGTTTAGAACAATCGTTATTTTGCTTTCTTACACCCAATAGTGACTTATTTACATTCTTTCACTTTCTCTGTTCTGAACTTTGCAAGGAAAAATTAAAAAGACAGTTTCAAACCATCACAGTCCACCCCTTCTAAACAATTCCATTGGCTGCTACTATCATTTATCTAATCTAAAATAATATCTACAACAATAGGTGAATAAAGACCATAGTCCATTCCGGCTATCTCAGATGTAGATGATTCAAAAGAGTCAAATCACAGGAAAAACAGCAAACAGCTTGTTTCCTCGCAGATGGAGCGAAGAAAGGAACAGGGACTCTCAGGTGACTCAGGGCTCTCAGGGTTCGTGCACCGTAGATCTCATGGAACTCTCCTCTTGGGCGCGATGCTGTATCTGCGCAACACTCTGAATTTAACCTCTCTCAGCCAAAGTTAGATTTCTTTGTGGAATACACTGAATTTCACCATTTTCTTGCATCACCCAATAGGTGTGACCAGGACCTTCAGCAGAAACCACCCCTCGGACAGGTTTGGCCTCTCCTGAAGGAGAAAATACCCAAACAGTTTTGCCTAACAGATTCTTTTCTCTGATAACAGGAACTCTATCACCTTCTTCCTTTCGCAACAAATCTGATTGGGCAGGTCCAGCTCGATTCACTGAACCTCTACTATTCACCAACCAGGTTGCTTGTGCTAAATGTTTCTCCCAGTTTTTCAAAGATCCACCCCCATGGCTTTGAGAGTGGTTTTCAGCAAACCGTTGTAGCGTTCGATCTTCCCTGCAGCTGGTGCATAGTAGGGAATGTGGAATATCCACTCGATGCCGTGCTCTTTGGCCCAGTTTTTTACAAGATTGTTCTTGAAATGAGTTCCGTTGTCTGACTCAATCCTCTCTGGAGTTCCGTGTCTCCACAGGATTTGTCTTTCCAGACCAAGAATGGTGTTACGTGCAGTTGCATGAGGAACTGGATAAGTTTCCAGCCATCCAGTGCTTGCCTCTACCATAGTCAGCACATACTGCTTACCAGATGGAGAACGAGGTAGAGTGATGTAGTCAATCTGCCAGGCTTCACCATACTTGTACTTGGACCATCGGTCACCGTACCACAAGGGCTTGATCCGCTTTGCCTGCTTAATAGCAGCACAAATGTCACAGTCATGGATGACTTGTGTGATAGCATCCATGGAAATGTCAATGGATCTGTCACGAGCCCATCGGTAGGTTGCATCTCTGCCTTGATGTCCTGACGAGTCATGGGCCCACCGAGCTAAGAACAGCTCACCTCGGTGTTTCCAGTCAAGATCAGGATCAGGATCAGAGTTTGTGTCCACCTGGGAAACTCTTGCAGCTAGATCTGCCTGATGGTTGTGTTGTTGTTCCTCAGTAGCTTTGCTCTTAGGAATGTGAGCATCGATGTGTCTCACTTTCACTGGGATTCTCTCAATGCGAGCAGCAATGTCTTGCCACAGATCTGCAGCCCAGATTGGCTTTCCTTTCCTCTGCCAGCCATTCTTCTTCCAGTCTTTCAGCCAACCCCACAAGGCATTGGCTACCATCCACGAGTCGGTGTAGAGATAAAGCTTTGGCCATCTCTCACGTTCAGCTACGTTAAGAGCTAGCTGGACAGCTTTTACCTCTGCAAATTGACTGGATTCTCCTTCTCCATCTCTCGCTTCTGCAACTCTGCGCGTTGGGCTCCACACTGCAGATTTCCATCTCCGCTTGTTCCCAACAAGACGACAGGAACCGTCTGTGAACAAAGCATATCTCTTTTCATCATCAGACAGATCACTGTAAGGAGGAGCTTCCTCAGCACGAGTTACTCTCTCCTCTGGAGGTTTAGCACAGCTTGTGCCTTCTGGCCAGTTTGTGATCACCTCCACCAAACCAGGCCTTTCGAGATTTCCCATTCGAGCTCTCTGTGTTATCAGAGCCATCCACTTAGACCAGGTAGCATCTGTTGCATGATGTGGTGAAGAACCTTTGCCTTTGAACATCCAATTCAGAACTGGCAATCTAGGAGCTAGAAGAAGTTGTGACTCAGTTCCAATCACTTCAGAAGCAGCTTTCACTCCTTCATAAGCAGCTAAAATCTCTTTCTCTGTTGGAGTGTAGTTTGCCTCTGAGCCTCTGTAGCCACGACCCCAGAAACCAAGAGGACGTCCTCGTGTCTCCCCTGGAGCTCTTTGCCATAAGCACCAGGTTGGACCATTGTCACTCGCGGCTGTGTACAGAATGTTCTTAATGTCTGGACCAGTTCGGACAGGTCCCAGACCCATCGCTTGGACTACCTCTCGCTTGATCTGGTCAAAGGCTGCTTGTTGCTCAGGACCCCATTGGAAACTGTTTCTCTTTCGAGTCACATCATAGAGAGGTTTCACAATCTGACTGTATCCAGGAATGTGCAGTCTCCAAAATCCCACTATGCCTAAGAAACGCAGAGTTTCTTTCTTGTTGGTGGGATTTGCCATGGTGGAGACTCTGTTTATCACATCCATTGGGATGTGACGGCGACCATCTTGCCACCGCACTCCCAGAAACTGGATTTCTCTGGCAGGTCCTTTCACCTTGTCTCGCTTGATAGCGAAACCAGCTTGCAAGAGAATGTCAATGATTTTGTTACCTTTCTCGAAGACTTCTTCAGCAGTCTCACCCCAGACGATGATGTCATCGATGAACTGAATGTGTTCTGGAGCTCCACCTTTCTCCAAAGCATCATGGATCACTGCATGGCAGATGGTTGAACTGTGAATCCACCCCTGGGGCAAACGATTGAATGTGTACTGAATGCCTCTCCAGGTGAAAGCAAACTGAGGCCTGCATTCCTCTGCTATGGGAATAGAGAAGAAAGCATTAGCAATGTCTATGGTAGCATACCATTTGGCCTGCTTGGATTCCAGCTCATATTGGAGTTCCATCATGTCTGGTACAGCTGCACTCATGGGTGGAGTTACTTCATTCAAGGCACGGAAATCAACTGTCAGACGCCACTCTCCATTCTGCTTTCTCACAGGCCAGATTGGACTGTTGAAAGGTGAATGAGTTTTGCTGATGACCTTCTGACTCTCCAACTGACGAATCAAGTTTTGAATGGGCACCAAAGAGTCACGGTTGGTTCTGTATTGTCTGTGATGCACAGTTTGAGAAGCAACCGGCAGCTTTACATCCTCTATCTCATGTTGTCCCACAACTGCAGATTCATCTGAAAGCTCAGGTCTAATGGACAACTTCAATTTTCCTCCATCAATTTCTACAGTTGCTATTCCAAAAGCCCATTTGTAACCCTTAGGGTCTTTAAAACGCCCTTCTCTCAGAAAGTCAATTCCCAAAATACAAGGTGCATTAGGACCTGTTACAATAGTATGTTTCTTCCACTGCTTCCCAGTTAAACTTATATCAACCTCTATCTTAAACAACTCTTGAGATCCACCAGTGACTCCCTGAATAGTTATAGATTCTCCCCCTTGATAATTTGATGGTATTATGGTGCACTGAGCTCCTGTGTCAACCAAGGCCCTGTACTTCTGAAATTTTGAAGTGCCAGGCCACTGGATGTACACATCCCAATAGATTCTGTTATCTCCATTATCCCTTACCTCCCCCTGGCGGAAGGCAGGGCACCCCTAATGGTGGGGATTACATCCACATGTACAGCTGGCACAATGTCCAGCACCAGAATTAGGATCACTGTTGGAGCTATCAGAGTTGTTCTGGGAAACTGAGGAAGCGACAGCTACCCTCCTGGTATTGCTACCTCGGGATCTGCCCCTCTGCAGCTCCCGTAACCTCTTGAAAAGATCAGAAGTTGGTTGACCATCCCATCTGTTCATGTTCTCACCAAACTGATCACGCAGAGTTATCCAGATACTGCCACGTGATTGCCTCTGCTGTCTGTTTTGGTTTGACCTATTCTGGAATGGCCTCCTTGGAGCACGTCTGTTCCTAACAGCTGAAACTTGTATCCATCTGGAGGAAGAGGAATCAGAATCATCCCCCTTCATCAAGTTGGATATGGAGGTTTTAAGTTCCTCCTTCAGCTCTTTCATGCAATTCTCCATCTTTCCAGACAGAGTTTCAATGGCTGAAACCAAAGAAGTACGTGCAAGACTATCCTCCAACTGCCTCATTTGGTCAGTGAAATGGCCAACAGTAGGAGGTGCTCCACCATAATTTCTTGCCACAATCCTGCTTGCCAGAATAGTAGCATAATTAGGAGGAGCAAGCTTAATGAGCTTTTTGGCAAGGCCTGTTCCAACAGGAATTTCATCAGGATTCAGAGTCTTATGATCTCCATACATTACTTCTCTCACAGCAAACTCTCTCAGACGCTTGATTCCCTCAGCTATTGTGGTCCAAGGCTTAGGGTTCCATGGTAAATCATCTCTGCTGGGGTACCTCAGCGAGACTGCCAGTAGGAGGCGTGCCCACAGAGAAACTTTACCAATGCACTTGCCTAGGTGCCTGTCTATGCCTGTATCCTTTGAGAGCATCCCCAACTGAGAGGCCGACTTGTCGCCTACCACCAATGCTGGGGCTCCCATATCAAAACACCTGGCTAGCCAAGACAGGACTGGCTCATTATCTCCTCTGATGTAATCCTTCCTCACATGTCTAATTTCCTGTCTGGGTGCATTAGCTGACTGTATGTCATCCTCATCATCATCATCATCATCATCATCCTGAGGTCGCTGTCCCCATAATCCTATTTTAATCCTCCGTTGAATTTCTTTGAGTTCAGAGGCACTACCAGCAGTTGCTAATCTACCAGGGTCTACATCCTGACCTACATCTCCATCATCCATGTGGGGTCTCAAGAGGTCTACCAGAGTTTTAAGGCTAACCCTCTCTTCCTCATCAGAAGGATCTTTCTTAACAGAGGGACCCTGAGTAGAAGGACCCTCATCTCCATCTGCACCATCTCCTGCAGCATCTGCATCTCCTGCAGCTCCTTTACGCTTTCTGGTTACAGTGGCCACCAAATTTACTGGCTTGGTTTTCACATTCACAGCAGAGTTGGAAGAGCAAGTAGCCTTATGTCTTTCTTGACACAGTGCTATCAGTAGCCATATGATTATTCCAAGAAGCAACAAAATTAAGATTAAGGCTAGTACAAGATATCTAGGGTACCACTGGTTCCAAAGACCCTCTGTAGTTGTAAGAGGAGTAACAAACTCATATGTGTCTGCTAGCAGATCCATAGTTGAGTTACCATAGCTTCTTAGCCCAATAAGACCACAACAGAATTCACCAACATTCAGTAACTTGTTCTTAACCCAAAGAAACGACTTATATGCCACATATCTCACAATCTTGTCTATCATGCAGGAAACAGCCCATCTGTAGACAATCACACTGATAACAGAGGAAATAAAATTACTCAAAATCCAAAACAGCTTCATTTTGCTTCCTAATCTGAGCAGAAATAAATCAAACAAGCAATCGAGCCCCGAGTTGGAGCGCCAAAAATAAAAAGTGTGTCGGTGTGAGCTGAAATTCCCCCCCCACCAACAATAACCAGGCTAGCTCAGTCTGGAAGCAAATGAAAAGCTGTATTTACAAGCAGAGTCTAAAATCTACAATGAAATGCAATGAATATGTACAAATATACAAAATTCACAACATTCACAAATATATACAATCAACAGAAAAAGCACAACCGATCTCCCTTTGCTTCCCCCCAAGGGGACCCTCCCAAAGGGGCCTCCCTCTCCCAGGAGCTTCCCCCCCAGACCCCCCTGGACAGAGAAGCAGAGTTAGTTAAGCAGAAAGTTGTTAACTTAGCTGCCAAGGTCAGTCGTGTTATCTTCAGCCAGAAGAGAAGAAGAAACAGCAGCCAGACAGCCCAGCAACTGCCCCCACTGCCGAACGCAGAATGTGCAGAGTGCCTACTTTGTTTTGGGTAATAGTTCTTAAACATTTCTATCTATCCAATGGAAGTGTTTAGAACAATCGTTATTTTGCTTTCTTACACCCAATAGTGACTTATTTACATTCTTTCACTTTCTCTGTTCTGAACTTTGCAAGGAAAAATTAAAAAGACAGTTTCAAACCATCACAAAAGGTCTTGAAAGTCTCCAGAGAAGGAGAGTCCGCCACCTCTCTGGGCAGCCCATTCCAGTGCTCTGTCACCCTCACAGTAAGGCTGTTTTTCCTCATGTTGAGGTGGAACTTTCTGTGTTCCAGTTTGTCAGTTGCTCCTTGTCCTATCACGTTGCACCACTGAAAAGAGACTGGTGTCATCTTCTTGACACCCACCTTTCAAATACTTGTAAACATTAATAAGATCCCCTCTCAGTCTTCCCCAGACTCAAGAGCCCCAGATCTCTCAGCCTTTCCTCATAAGAATGTTCCAGTCCCTTAATCATCCTCATAGCCCTCCATTGGATTCTCCCTAGTATATGTCTGTCCCTGTTGAAATGGGGAGCCCATATCTGGAATATAGTGTCCATTTCTGGTCTCACTAGAGCAGAGTGGGAGGAGAACCTCCCTTGACCTGCTGGCCATGTTCTTCTTAATGCACCCCAGGATACCATTGGCATTCTTGGGCACAGGAGCACATTGCTGTCCCATGCATAACTGTCCTGGGTTAACACAGTCTGCTCACACACAGACAGGAGGGAAAGTAACATGCACAAAAACCCTGGGTTGAGATAAGGAGTTTAATGAGATGATAGAATGCAAAATTACCATAGCCTATTTTGCAGAAAAACACCAAAAACAGAAGTAGCAGTGGAAGCCAGCTGAAAAGCTCAACACCCCAAAAGCAGAAACTGCAAGCAAGCAACTAGAAACAGGAAGCCTCTCGTTACAGTCTGAACTTCAAGGCCCATGATACATTGCTCCAACCAGCACTTTCATTTTGAAGCTGGCATGATGTCAGTATGGTATTGAATATTCATCAGCAGATTCAACTCAACCCATGACATTATCCACCCTTTATTCTATATCATCTACATCATGCCCAGCAGCAATCAGCATACATCATACATCATTTGTTGTCCATTCTCATTGAAAATGAGATTGCCTTGCTGTACACACCAGACTTCTCAGTGCAGATGCTCTGGAGTTTCACCCTGTTCCAGTACAGTCTGGATCAGTCCATGATCAGTCCAAATGGTGAGGCTGTGTTTTCACCCCTGGGGCAGTTGATTCTAGTGACTCCTTCTACCCCTCCAAGTGAAAGCAAACTGTGGCTTGCATTCTGGTGCTCTGCTTCCAACACATCCAGCTATTGGGATCCCCCTGTCACACCAGAAATACAGATGGGCTACAACCATCATAGTTTTGATGACATCTATGTACACTGGTGTGGTAGTTTGAGCTGTGAGTTTAGGAGCTCAAATGATAATAGATATAAATTCCTCCCCCTGCCCCTCTCCCTTTTTTCTCAGCAGGGTGGAGAGAGAAAAGGAAGAAAAAAAAAAAAGGGGCAATTTGTGAAAGAAATATTCTGAAGTCAGTTTGGAAGTAGGAGGAGTAAATTTTTTTCTGTTTTCACAAAAGTGAAAGGAAAAAAATAATTTTTTACATATATATATATATATATCAGTAACAGGGGGGGGTTCACAGAGGTGAGGGATGAGGGTAAGTGGGAAAAAATATATATAAACCAAGCCTGGATGGCCTTGCGTTCCCCTGGATGTCAGTGGATTCAGCTGAGAGAGAGAAAGGGCCCCAGCCACGTGGTCCGGTGCAGGAGACAGTGACAGCAACAGCAGCAGGAAGTCCTCTCGAGCAGACAAGGCAGGAAAAAGGGGAGAGCAGCAAGATATCCACCCTTTTTATAGGCTTGCTGGACAGGAAGGGGAAGTGGAATAGACCACCTCTGAGTCAGGGGACCACCTTCTCCCAGCAGGGGAGGGGCCAAACCCTCCCCAGATTAAATTTCTTTTGTCCACCTGGGGCTGGGTTCTTCTCAGCCCCATCCAGGAAGGGTGTGCCCCAGCACAGTCCACCCCTCTATTTCACTTCCACTTTCCTGTCACAGTTTCTTTATCCAGTCATGAGTTGTGGTATTAGAGTTCATGTTGTGAGTCCCTCTTTATCCCAGCTGTCTCTCTCTCTCTCTCTCTCTCTCAGGGCAGTCCCTCTATCCCGGCTGTGTCTCTCTCTCTCTCTCTCAGGGCAGTCTCTCTGGTGCCAGTTGATGCAGGTGGTGCTTGAGCTGGGCAGGAACGTGGAGAAGAATAAGAGAGAACAGGAAACCATCTTCACCTCTGAAGGGGAGTCAGGAACAGTCTATTGCTGCATGGGAAGCAGGAGCAGGTGTAGGCGAGATGATGCAGAAGTCCTTTTGAGCTGATGCTTGTGTGCGGTGGGTTCATGCTGGATCCTGGACACCAGGTTGTTATCAAACTAGGAGAGAAAACTTACAACGACTTATAACTATTATACAGTGATTACATTACATTAATTGGTGTTACCTTCAGAGGCTATACCTTTTCAGCCAACGTCACGTTTCGTTGTGGCACACACTGAATATCCCCAGTCTCTAGCATGACCCAGTATGTGTGACCAGGCCCCTCAGCAGAGACCACCCCTCGGGTTGGTTTGCCCCCACCAACAGCAGGGAAAACCCATACTGATTTTCCCAGTAGGTTTTTCTCATTGATCACAGGAACTCCATCTCCATCCACTGTTTGCAGCAGGTTGGACTGGGCAGGACCAGCTCGGTTTACAGACCCTCTGCTATTGACTAACCAAGTGGCCTGAGCTAGGTGTCTTTCCCAGTTCCTAAAGGTTCCACCCCCCATGGCTTTTAGGGTGGTCTTCAACAAGCCATTGTAGCGTTCAACCTTCCCTGCAGCTGGTGCATGGTATGGGATATGGTAAATCCATTCAATCCCATGTTCCTTTGCCCAGTCCCTTGTGAGATGGTTCTTGAAGTGGGTTCCATTGTCCGACTCGATCCTCTCTGGGGTGCCGTGTCTCCACAGGACGTGTCTCTCCAGGCCCAGGATGGTGTTGCGGGCAGTGGCATGAGGTACTGGGTAGGTTTCCAGCCACCCTGTACTTGCCTCCACCATGGTCAGTACGTACTGCTTGCCACTGTGAGATCGAGGAAGGGTGATGTAGTCGATCTGCCAGGCCTCTCTGTACTTATACTTTGACCATCTCCCCCCATACCATAAAGGCTTCATGCGCTTAGCCTGCTTTATGGCAGCACAGATGTCACACTCATGAATAACCTGGGAGATTGCTTCCATGGATATGTCCACTGACCTGTCCCGAGCCCACCGGTGTGTGGCATCTCTCCCTTGGTGACCTGAAGTGTCATGGGCCCAGCGAGCTAGGAATAGCTCACCCTTGTGTTCCCAGTCCAAGTCTATCTGGGAGATTTTAGCAGCCAGATCTGCTTGGTGGTTGTGCTGGTGTTCCTCAGTGGCTCTGCTTTTGGGAATGTGTGCATCGATGTGCCGTACCTTTATTGGCAGCTTGTCCAGATGGGCAGCAATGTCTTGCCACAGGTCTGCGGCCCAGATAGCCTTTCCTTTCCTCTGCCATCCGTTCTTCTTCCATTCCTTCAGCCACCCCCATAAGGCATTTGCCACCATCCAGGAGTCAGTATATAGGTAAAGCACCGGCCAGTTCTCCCGTTTTGCTATATCCAGGGCCAGCTGGACAGCTTTTACCTCTGCATACTGACTGGATTCGCCTTCTCCGTCCCTTGCTTCTGCCACTTGCCTTGTTGGGCTCCAGACAGCTGCCTTCCATCTCCGCTTGCTCCCTACAAGACGGCAAGATCCATCTGTGAATAGAGCATAGCCCTTTTCATTATCAGGGAGGTCATTATATGGGGGAGCTTCCTCAGCACGGGTCACTGTCTTCTCTGGTGGCATCCCAAAGTCAGCACCCTCTGGCCAGTTGGTGATCACTTCTACTATGCCAGGGCGTTCAAAGTTCCCCATTCGAGCTCGCTGAGTTATCAGGGCCATCCATTTACTCCAGGTGGCATCTGTGGCATGATGTGGGGTTGAGCCCCTCCCTTTAAACATCCAAGTCAGGACTGGAAGCCTTGGAGCTAAAAGGAGTGGTGACTCGGTCCCAATTACCTCAGAAGCAGCTCGGACTCCCTCATAGGCAGCTAGGATCTCCTTTTCTGTTGCAGTGTAGTTGGCCTCAGAACCTTTGTACCCCTTACTCCAGAAACCTAGGGGCCTGCCCCTTGTCTCACCAGGAGCTTTCTGCCACAAACTCCATGTAGGACCACTCTCACCAGCCGCAGTATACAGCACATTCTTGATCTCTGGCCCACTTCGAACAGGTCCCAGAGCCATAGCATGGACCACTTCTTCGTTTTATCTGGTCAAATGCTACCTGTTGCTCAGATCCCCACACAAAACTATTTTTCTTCCGTGTTACATGGAAGAGGGGTTTCACTATTTGACTATACCCAGGAATGTGCATTTTCCAGAAGCCCACAAGCCCCAAGAAGGATTGTGTCTCTTTCTTACTAGTGGGTTGCACCATAGTGGCTACCTTATTCACCACATCCTGAGGGATGTGGCGACAGCCATCTTGCCATCGAACTCCCAGAAACTGGATCTCTCTGGCAGGCCCTTTTACCTTGCTTCTCTTTATGGCAAAGCCAGCCTCCAACAGGATATCGATTATCCTCTTACCCTTCTGATAGACCTCCTCTGCTGTCTCACCCCATACAATGATGTCATCAATGAACTGCAGGTGCTCAGGGGCTCCACCCTTCTCCAGTGCAGTTTGGATCACTTCATGGCAGATGGTAGAACTGTGTTTCCACCCCTGGGGGAGACGATTCCATTGATATTGGACACCTCTCCAGGTGCAAGCAAACTGTGGCCTACATTCTTCTGCAATGGGAATGGAGAAGAAAGCATTAGCAATGTCTATTGTGGCATACCACTTGGCCACCTTTGATTCCCGTTCGTACTGGAGCTCCAACATGTCTGGCACATGTGCTGGTTAGGGGCCAGACAGATCCTCTCTTGCCCCGAAAGGGACAAAAGAATGAGACTCACACAAACGGATTGGAGAGTGATGGAAAGTTTAAATGGAAAAGCAATTGGTGAAGCTACAGAGAACTACAAGCTACAAAGCATAGTGACAAAGAGTATCCCAAAGCGTACAGAACCCCTCAGAATTCCCAAAGGCTTCCCAATCCTTCCCTTCTTCCCACCTGAGGGTAAACCCAAACCCCCCAGGGCTCTTTCTTCCCCCTCCCACTGCTAGGCAAGTCTCAGGCTGGCCAGGTCTGAGACTGCCCCCCCTCCATTCTCCTCCTGGCATTAGGCCTAGACAGGCCTAAGAGGCCTTGAGGATACTCCCCCGGCATTACCCGATAAGAGAGGACATCTCCCGTGGGAGCAGAGAGGGAAGAAAGAGGAAGAGAATGACTTTGCAGATGGCCTTATAGGGTGCAGGATTTATGGGTAGAAATACGTCGTTTCCTGTGTCTACCCCTGTGGGTGGGCACCCAGGACACCAGAGGTGTATCTCATGCGGCAGTGGCAGGGGGCACCCAGCCTAAACTGCCACATTCCACTCCTTATTTCATACCCATAATTCCTGCACCCAAAACCTATCATCAAATCAGAAACAACTTTCAGATGACATGTCTGGCAAAGTCCAAGTCTCCATCTGGGCGTCCTTCCAAAGAGTCTCTCCCTCGGGCTCAGGTAACAGTTCAGTCCAGCTCTTCTCCCTCATCCTGTGGAACCTCCCAGCGACGCAGAGTTCATTCTTCTGCACGGTGAACTCTTCATGGATCCGATGGAGCATCCTGGCCACCTGGAAACAACCTCATAACTTCTCAATCAAACATTTCTCCATCCACTCAAGCGGCATGTTTCCACCCCTCGGGGCAATCGAGTCTGAGCAATCAGGCTCCTCAACTCGACTCCTTCCACCCCTTGCAGGCAACAGCACGCTGAGACTTTCCAAAGCTGCACGGACCTTTCCCAAGCCCAGTGCTGACCGCTTCCAGCCGCGGCCCGAGGCTAATACGGATGCACACCGCGCACAGGCACACCGCTCCCCCTGAGCGTACGCATGCCGAGGCGTGGAGGCATCCGGCTACACAGCCCTCCCCCGGGAGAGGGAGTGGCTGCACTGCAACCCACCGAGAAGAGAGGCGGAGCCAGGTGCTAGGCGCCATTTTCGGAGCGCGTCCGAAAATCAGGGGAGAGATAACAGCGAGAGCCGCCGTCACCTCTGCAGCCGCGGTACAGATCAAAACCGCCGCCACCCCTCGGGCCACAAGAGCGGCTTTTCCAGCCAAAGCTATACTCGCTCCCTGGGTCCTCGGAAGCAGCTTTTGAACTGGAGCCACCGCCCGCCTTCTTGAGTTGCGGGAGCCACCGCTCACCGCCCCGCTGCGGCTAGCCCCCACCGCCGCGGGACAAGCCGACCCTGGTCTGCTTCCGACTGTCCCTGCCCCTTCCTCGGCTCCGCGCCGCTCTGCTCGCCGCTGGCGCCGCGGGGAACAAAAGGGAAAGGGGCAGGCACCGCATTCTTAAGCTTTTCCCCCAGTGCCTGCAGCTATAGAATCGCCGCTGCCGCTTCGGAACAGCAGGAGGGATTCCACGCCACGGCTACGCACCAGGGTGTCCCTTCGGAACCCATAAAACGCCCACACGGTCGCCCCAGCACAAAACCTTGAGCCCAGCCACCAAAAACCAACAACGCCCAGATACTATTTTAACTTTTCCACCCCTGCTCTTCTCCAATCCAATTTGCAGAGTTCAGCACAGGAACCATCCTCTGCTACCAAAAATCTGTGCTAGTTTGGGGCCAGACACAGATCCTCTCTTGCCCCGAAAGGGACAAAAGAATGAGACTCACACAAATGGATTGGAGAGTGATGGAAAGTTTAAATGGAAAAAGCAATTGGTGAAGCTACAGAGAACTACAAACCACAAAGCATAGTGACAAAGAGTATCCCAAAGCGTACAGAACCCCTCACAGTATTCCCAAAGCTTCCCAATCCTTCCCTTCTTCCCACCTGAGGGTAAACCCAAACCCCCCAGGGCTCTTTCTTCCCCCTCCCGCTGCTAGGCAAGTCTCAGGCTGGCCAGGTCTGAGACTGCCCCCCCTCCATTCTCCTCCTGGCATTAGGCCTAGACAGGCCTAAGAGGCCTTGAGGATACTCCCCCGGCATTACCCGATAAGAGAGGACATCTCCCGTGGGAGCAGAGAGGGAAGAAAGAGGAAGAGAATGACTTTGCAGATGGCCTTATAGGGTGCAGGATTTATGGGTAGAAATACGTCGTTTCCTGTGTCCACCCCTGTGGGTGGGCACCCAGGACACCAGAGGTGTATCTCATGCGGCAGTGGCAGGGGGCACCCAGCCTAAACTGCCACAAGCACTCATCGGAGGAGTCACTTCATTCAGGCCATGGTAGTCCACAGTCAATCTCCATTCCCCGTTTGCCTTCCGCACTGGCCATATTGGGCTGTTGAAAGGTGAATGAGCTTTGCTGATTACCTTCTGGCTCTCCAGTCGTCGAATTGGTTGATGTATGGGGTGCAGGGAGTCTCGGTTGGTGCTGTATTGCCTGCAATGCACTATGCGAGAAGCAATTGGTAACTTCAAATCCTGCACCTTATGGCTGCCAACTACGGAGGAGTCATCTGACAGCTCAGGCATGGCAGACAGCTGTTCCCTGTCTGCAGTCCCTACAGCTGCTACCCCAAATGCCCACTTGTGCCCCTTAGGGTCCTTAAAACATCCCTCCTGCAGAAAGTCAATGCCAAGAATGCAAGGTGCATCTGGACCAGTCACTATGGTGTGTTTTCCCCACTCATTCCCAGTCAGGCTTATCTCAGCCTGCAGTACAGTCAGATCTTGTGAGCCCCCTGTGACCCCTTGAATGGTTATGGTCTCGGTCCCTCTGTAGCTTGATGGTATTAGGGTGCATTGGGCCCCTGTGTCCACCAGAGCTCGGTACTTCAGGGCTTCTGAAGTGCCAGGCCATTTCACAAACACATCCCAGTACGCTCTGTTGTCCCTGACCTCCACCAGGCTGGAGGCAGGGCACCTCTAATGCTGGCAGTGAAGCCCACATTTGTCACAGGGCCCTGTGTTACTGGGAGAAGGGTCTCTTGAACGGGAGGAACCACCTTGGGAAACTGGGGCTGCCCTTCTCCTGGGTGAGTTATTCCCATTGGGACCACCTTGCAGTTCCCGTACTCTGGCCCAGAGTGCAGAGGTGGGTTGGCCATCCCAGCGGTTCATGTTTTCCCCAGGGTCACAGGGAGCTCTCCACAGAGCCACCCTTGACATCCCCTGATTAGCTTGGGGTGATCTCCTAGGGGGAGGAGAATGACGTTTATTCCTGATGGCTGAAACATGGATCCATTCTGATGGATAAGGTGAAGGGGGAGAAAAGGTGTCATCCCCTTCCTTCAGTTCAGGCTTGGAGGCCTTAATCTCTTTGATGATGTCTTTAGTCATAGCCTCTATGGCTGAGATTATGGGCCTGTGACTGACACTGTCCTCATATTCCCTCAGGTCACTAGCAAACTCACCCACAGTTTTAGGACTTCCATCCTGTCCAGTCAGGAGCATCCCTCCTAGTGTGTGTGCGCATATCTTTGAGGGGCACCCTGGGTGAGTTTCTTTACTAAGGACTGTTTCATGGACACCTGATCTGGGTCCAAGGGGAGCTGGCCATTTCCATAGATGATCTCCAGCACAGCCATCTGTCTCAGGTACCGAATGCCCTGTTCCATAGCCGTCCATTTAATTGGGGCCCAAGGCAAATCCTCTCTGGTAGGGTACCTGCGCTTTATAGCATTAGTAATCCGGGCCCAGAGAGTGTGTGTTCCATCGAGTTTTGCTAATTCTTTATCCAGACCGGCATCACGAGACAGGGAGCCTAGAAGTTTTGCCTCCCTCTTATCTAGATCTACAGTTTCTGCACCCTCATCCCAACATTTTAGGGTCCAGTTTAGTATTGTCTCACCCTCTCTCCGTGCGTAGTCCAGACGAGTTTGCCTTAATTCTTTTCTGGGCAGAGATGTGATGGTTATGATCTCCTGATCTGAGTCCTCTCCATCTGCTGGTGGGTTCTGAGATGTGCTGGGTCCTGCTGAGGTGCCTTCTTCACCATCCGTATTTGGAGCTGATTTTTGCATCTTTTTCCTGCGTGTGGTAACCGGTGCTAGGGAAACTACAGGTGGAGGAGCATCAGGGGTTATGTGTGAAGCTGTTGGTGGGGGGTCAAACCCTCGGGGCTGGGCCTCAGGTTTGGCCAGCCTCCATCGGGCTGGACAGCATTCACAGCAGCCAGACCCCTCCCTCCTGTTTTCATAAACATTATCACAGTGCCTGCAGTGCTTACAGCTCTCCGCCTTTGGGCCATTAAGGCTTACAAAAGAATTCCCTAAACCTATTGTCCCTCCACAGATAGCTCTTAATGGGTTGGGGCACCCCCTTCCCCACATGGCCAGAGCGAGTATGATTATCAAGATTACATTTAAGCCTACAGAACATATTTTTACATAGTCCCATTCTCCTTCAGCAATATTTTTATCCACACGTTTAGTTTCATAATAGGTTTCAGAGAAATTCTTTATGTCAGAAAAGTTTGAGAAGTGCCCACCGCCAGTAGGATTGATGGAATTCAAGAGGTACATGCAAAACTGCATTGGCAGAGTTTTTATCCAGTCAAGCAGCATCTCTATAATTAACCAAAGCACACGGTAAGTCAGTAGTTTATACACATGCGTCCAAAATATCCAGCCAACAGCCCATCCAAAAACTTGAACCATAAGAATCTGTAAAATTACCATCTCTGCTTCCAAACCCTTCTTTCCCAATCAGGTGTTATGTTCAAGCAAAAAAAAAAAAAAATATTATTTCCCAAGCCCCACGTTGGAAGCGCCAAAAGAAATATTGTGGTAGTTTGAGCTCTGAGTTTAGGAGCTCAAATGATAATAGATATAAATTCCTTCCCCTGCCCCTCTCCCTTTTTTCTCAGCAGGGTGGAGAGAGAGAAGAAAGGAAGAAAAAAAAAAAGGGGTAGGGGAAAAGAAAAAAAAAAATTTGTGAAAGAAATTGTGCTGGTTTGGGGCCAGACGCAGACCCTCTCTTGCCCTGAAAGGGACAAAAGAATGAGACTCACACAAACGGATTGGAGAGCGATGGAAAGTTTAAATGGAAAAGCAATTGGTGAAGCTACAGAGAACTACAAGCTACAAAGCATAGTGACAAAGAGTATCCCAAAGCGTACAGAGCCCGTTACATAATTCCCAAAGCTTCCCAATCCTTCCCTTCTTCCCACCTGAGGGTAAACCCAAACCCCCCAGGGCTCTTTCTTCCCCCTCCCGCTGCTAGGCAAGTCTCAGGCTGGCCAGGTCTGAGACTGCCCCCCCCTCCATCCTCCTCCTGGCATTAGGCCTAGACAGGCCTAAGAGGCCTTGAGGATACTCCCCCGGCATTACCCGATAAGAGAGAGCATCTCCCATGGGAGCAGAGAGGGAAGAAAGAGGAAGAGAATGACTTTGCAGATGGCCTTATAGGGTGCAGGACTTATGGGTAGAAATACGTCGTTTCCTGTGTCCACCCCTGTGGGTGGGCACCCAGGACACCAGAGGTGTATCTCATGCGGCAGTGGCAGGGGGCACCCAGCCTAAACTGCCACAGAAATATTCTGAAGTCAGTTTGGAAGTAGGAGGAGTAAATTTTTTTCTGTTTTCACAAAAGGGAAAAGAAAAAAAAAATTTTTTTACATATATCTATATATATCAGTAACAGGGGGGGGGGTTCACAGAGGTGAGGGATGAGGGTAAGTGGGAAAAAATATATATAAACCAAGCCTGGATGGCCTTGTGTTCCCCTGGATGTCGGTGGATTCAGCTGAGAGAGAGAAAGGGCCCCAGCCACGTGGTCCGGTGCAGGAGACAGTGACAGCAACAGCAGCAGGAAGTCCTCTCGAGCAGACAAGGCAGGAAAAAGGGGAGAGCAGTAAGATATCCACCCTTTTTATAGGCTTGCTGGACAGGAAGGGGAAGTGGAATAGACCACCTCTGAGTCAGGGGACCACCTTCTCCCAGCAGGGGAGGGGCCAAGCCCTCCCCAGATTAAATTTCTTTTGTCCACCTGGGGCTGGGTTCTTCTCAGCCCCATCCAGGATGGGTGTGCCCCAGCACAACTGTGCACCTGTAACTCCTAAAGCTTTATATTCTTGTGGGTTCTCTAATTCCGACTGGAATCACTTGCATTTTGTGAAGATGCATTGGAAGCTCCTTCAGGAGGATCAGAAACAGTATCAGTTCTTCTGCTCTTTTGGGGCAACTTTCCACTGGAAACTGGGGCAGCATTCTTCCAGGGAGGATTTTGTCGTAATTTACAGACTCATGCAGCTAGGCATGAAGTGAGTTTTCTGTCCCGTTTCCTCATGTCCTCCCCATGGTCATGTAAGCAGAACCACAGGGTACTCCATGACCTGTACCTCCCAGATTCTCTCCTTTGGACAGGGAAGCACCTGCTCCTAATAGCTGAAACACAGGGCCATACAGATAGGACGGTTCCTTCACAGCTGAAACACAGGCCTGTACAGAGGAAGAGACTTCTTCCATACTGTTGGAGCCTGCTAGTCATTTCATTCTCCATTTGTCCTTGGCCATCTTCCAAGGCCAGAGATAAAGGCCAAGTGACTATCTCTGGTTCTTCTTCTTGTTTACCTGTTGACCTTGATTCGTCCTCATCCTTTGCCAGATGAACTGCTTTCCTTGTGTGTTTCTTCTTCTGTATAGAGGCAACTGATACTGGTACAGCCTGGTTCTGTGGTGCAGCTGCCATGCCTGCTATTGGGGTCTGAGTAATCATTGTGCCTCCCAGTCTGTCTGTAGATACAGAGACCTTCTCTTCCCCCTGTGCACTCTGGACAGTGATGAGAAAGGTTTGATAGGCATGGGCCAGGCCCCAATATATCACAGTGATTTCTGTCTCTCAAGAACTTCCAGGCTGACAACAGACTTTTTCCAAATGTTTTACCAATTTGTCAGGATTTTGCACTTGTTCAGGTGTGAAATTCCAAATCACCAGAGATGACCACTGGCCTAGTCACTTGCCCATATTCCCACACACCCTGCCACTCATAATTATTCAGCCTCAGGGCAGATTTCCAGGTGGTATTGTTGGGAAAGGTCTGTATTGCTCTGGATAAAACCCGACCTATCAACTGGGTGAGATTACATCTAAACCAAGTGGCTAGTGGAGTAGCCATATTATAACATGCCAGTAACCAGCACAGCAACAGCATAGCTTTAAGCCATTCCCTTGAGATGATAAGTACCACCCCAGGGAGCACATAGAGTACAACTGCACATTGGCCCCAGCTGCCCCCTGGAAAGCAAATGCATCAACATAGCAAACATACCATGGGGGGAAAAAAACAAACATACAGAAAACTCTTTGAACAAGCCTTAATTAAATCCTCTCATTATCTCACTTCTTATCTCAACCCTTTTTGTTAACAAGCCTCATTATCTTAACCCTTTCGCTGCATGTTGGGGCACCAAAAAATGGACTGTTCTCAGTTAACACAGTCTGCTCCCACAAGCCCTCCCTCACACACAGATGGGAGAGAAAGTAACACACAAAAAAACCCCACTGGGTTGAGATAAGGAGTTTAATGAGATGATATAATGCACAATTATTTTAGCCTATTTTGCAGAAAAACACCAAAAGTAGAGGCAGCAGCAGAAACCAGTGACTCCCTTTTCACCCCCCAACCTGCAGCCAGCCCAGCAGAAAAGCCCAATGTCCCAAAACCAGAAACTGGAAGCAGCAACTGGAAACAGGAAGCCTCTCATGTTACAATCTGAATTTTGAACCCCATGATACCTTGCTCCAGCTAGCACTTTCATTTCAAAGCTGGCATGATGTCATTATGGTATTGAATATTCATCAGAAGATTCAACTCAACCCATCTGTCCAGATATGGTTAGTACACAGAAGGAACAACAGGCTTGTGCTCAGGACTTTCCAATGCACATGCTGCATCAGAAGATGGGGAACACCTGCTATCCAGTTTCATCTAGCACCCTGAAGATAACCGTTTCTTTGCCATGCCAGAATTTCCCATCTATATATTCAGTGTTTGATTCGATACTAGCTGCTCTCTTGACTTTCTTCCTTTCATCCATACTAAGTGTAGTAGTATAATGAAGGATATGTCTCCAATTCTTTTACTACTCATTCAAGCCTAATCACTGTCTTCTCTCAGAAACCATATACTCTTCAAAGTGAGTTAGACTGTGAAAAGAAAAAAGTTTCAATGTTAGCATGACTTTGAAATGTCATTGCTTTGTTTGTGGCATTCTCAGTGTGAGAGCCATGTGTATGCAGGAGTTGAAGATGAGTGCTGCTGTACAGATCTGACATAATTTTGCCTGGAATTAATTTGTGAAATGTTTTCATTGAAGCACTTGGACTCTCCAGAGTTTCTTTTACATAAGCAGCACACTAACATCTGTCTCTTGTCCACAGGCACAGAATTCTGCTAAATCTCTTCAGATTTGAGAACTTTTGCAAATCCTACCCTTAGCTATGTTTGTTGTATAAATAAGGGTGGAAGAGCCATCAGATTACAAGCCTACATGCCTCTTTCAAAAGGTTGGCAAAGAGGGGAGAAGTGTAAGAAGGCTGGGTGCATAAGCAGCTCGTTGCTCTTGGGTGTGACAACACATTAAACTCCTATATACTCAGAAGCTGAAAAGTGGTGCTTTATTACATCTTTATTTAAAAGAATTAAACATTTTGTGTTCACTAAATACAAAATGTGACAAGTATGAAAATTTTTGAAACCATTCTTTCACCAAGTGGATTGGTAACTTTAAAGATTCTGACATTATTTGCCTTGGATTCACCAAGGGCATATTGTGCTTGACAAAACTGATTGAGTTCTATGACAAAGTAACCTGCTGAGTTGATGCAGGATGAGTGGTGGATGTTTTCTACCTGGCTTTTTCACAGCCTTCTCCTGGAGAAACTGATGTGTTCTAGACAAGTGGTATATGTGGTGGATGGGGAGCTGGTTGACAGGCTGCACCCAGAGGGGGATGGCAAATAGCTCTTTTTCAAACTGGCAACCTGTCACAAGTGGGTTCCCTTGGGGATTGTTATTGGGCCCAATACTGTTTAATATCTTCATAAGTGATCTGGATGGTGGGTTCAAAGTTTGCTGATGATATCAAACTGAGTAGAGAAGTGGACACTTCAGAAGGGAGAGCCACCTTGCAGGAAGACCTGGATAGGCTGGAAGAGTGGGCTAACAAGAACTTTATGAAGTTCAACAAGGACAGGTTTAAGGTCTTGCACCTAGGAAAACATAATCCAGGAGTGCAGCACAGACCAGGGTCTACCTGGCTAGGAAGCAGCTCTGTGGAATGGGACCTGGGGGTCCTGGTAGACAACAAGCTCAATATGAGTGAACAGTGTGCTGCTGCTGCAGTAAAGAAAGCCAACAGGATGCTGGGTTGCATCAACAAGGACATCACCAGTAGAGACAAAGACTCAGTGCTTGTCAGGCCACACTTGGAATACTGTGTTCAGTTTTGGTCCACCCTGTACAAAAAAGATGTTGACAGGCTGGAGAGGGCCCAGAGAAGGGCCACAAAGATGATCCAAGGACTAGGAAGCCTGCAATATGAGGAAAGGCTGAGAAAACTGTGTTTGTTCAGCCTTGAGAAAAGAAGCCTTACAGGAGACCTCTTCACCATGTTCCAGTATTTAAAGGGTGGCTACTACTTTTTACAAGGAGTCATATAGAAAAGATGAGGAGTAATGCATACAAGTTACTCCTGAGAAGATTCTAATTAGACAAGAGGAAAATTTTTCACAATGAGAACAATCAGATACTAGAATAATCTCCTCGGGGAAGTGGTGGTATGTGAGCTGGTACAGGCAAGACACAGAAACAACCACAAAGCCACAGATGAAATGAAAAGAGTAGATATTCTCATTACCTCATGAACTGAGGGATCTCCACAGCAACGTTCAGGTGGAGGTATGCAAACAAGGACACAGACATCATGCAGCTCAGTCCTTGCTAGAGAGCAAAAAAGCTTTCAAACATTTTGCTTTCTTCTGTATATCAAGGATTATTGCAGGCATAATTTTCCACTGTGCTTAGATCTTCCCCACAGCAGGGTAGGAATCTCAAGCATGTTCAATAAGCTGCCTCCAAGTCCTTCACTGACCTATGTTATCTAAACATAGATGTTTTATGTACTTGTCAAGCACATAAACTAAGCAACAATTAGTATATGTGTTTTTCAGCACCCCAGATGCAAGTCACTTCAGTGTGTTTACAGTCTTCCATTATTTTCCTACAGGTGGATTCTCCAACATTGGACACTTCTAAGATTCAGCTGGACAGGGTGTTGGGTCATCTTGTCTAGACTGTGCTTTTTCCAAGAAAGGTTGGACCAGATGATCCTTGAGGTCCCTTCCAACCTGGTATTCTATGATTATGCTGCTGAGGTGGTGTAGAATAGTTAGCTATGGAGATGTTACATCCTTGCAGTATTTGCTTTGAAGGAGGTGGGTCCCTGCTGAATCTGCAGAATAAAGAAATGCACTTACACACTTTGACTGTTGTTTTTTTTTTTTTTATATGTATGAATAAAGCCACACTCCACTTCATGAACCCTAACATTTACCTGCCAGCTAAAATTGGGTAAACCTGTTACCAAGACAGTGTGGTATTTCTATTGGGTTTATAATCCCTGAAAAGTGCTAGTTAGTTTGTTTGTGTATTAACCCGACTGCACATATGCTGACCGCATGTGCTACTGAGTAGCACAGTATTCTTAGTGTCCTACCACATCTTTTGCAGAGTAGTCATTTTGCCACGGAATCTGAGAAAATGATGGAATGTATCCAGGAATTCCCTGAACACTATAAAGTTATTTTGGATAGACTAAATGAACAACGTGAGCAGGACCAGTTTACGGATATCACTCTAATTGTCGATGGTATGTACAAGCCTGAGAAGCAGTCGATATACAGAGAATTCTGAAAGCTGTGCTGGGAAGCTGTTGAGTTTGTCATGGGTCAGCTGTCAAACTGGGTTGCTAACAAATTCTTGGTTCTGTATTGGTGTGCGAGTTGATTGCAGAGTTTCATTTAAAATCTTGGGCTGAACAGAGTCTCCAGCAGTGATTAATAATTTTGCTTCTGCCTTTCCAAACAGAGGGCTAAATGTTTTCAGGTCAAAGCCCACTTTGAAACTGTTGTATATGTTTAACATGTTGTCTATGGATTTCCAAAACATAGTAAAAATATATATTTTTCCTTAACTTAAGCTGACTGTTTGTATGCAGAGAACTTATACAAATATTGGTTGATTGCTTTGTTTGTTTGGGTTTTTTTAAACAGACAAACCCCAAAGAAGATCCCCCCAAAAAACCCAAACACAACTTGAAATAAGATTACCTTCTTACTTCTCTGGTATCTGCCTGCTATTTTAATATATATTTAAACCAGGGTAAAACTATTATCTTTCTTTTACGTTTTCCTTTTTCTATGTGTTCTAAAGACACAAGTATCAGTTTAAAAGGAAGATGGAGATATAAGTGCTTATTGTTTCATTAGAAAAGGTAGTATCTGATTGATCACCCAAGATTGCTTCTTATCCAAAACATGTCTTAGAACATATGAGCACTTCAAGAAAGATAGGCAGCGTCTAGTTGGACAGACCTAGCCAATGGAGTACCACCTGATCCTTAAAAGGACAGAGTCTGGATTAGAGACAATTAAGCAAATTAAGAAAAAAAAATTACTCTTCTGGAATTGCCATAGTTTCACTGACAGCACTTGCACAAAATTTATCCTGAATGTTTGTTCCTGCTCTAGTGTTACTAAATCCACGTGTTGAGCTCGAAACTGGATTTTTTTTTTGGTGTAGCTGTGTAGTTCTAATCCATGTTGCTTCTTACCTCTATTCTATGGAGCATTATGAATGTTCATGCCTACACCAGGGAGAAGCCAACACAATGATGGGAAATAGTCTGAAAAACAGGAGGAACAGAGCAGAACTACTTCTGTTCTACAGGGGTCTTTATGCTGACAGAAATAATGATAAAATGCATCTGTATGTAAGAACACATTCAAGCAGAGCCTGGATAAAACCTGAGAGCTGAGCCCAAGGCATGCAGGAAAAAGTTTGCACAGTAGTTTCCCATAACATAAATATCTGAAAAGTGAAATACTCTGGAGTGAGTCCTCCAGCTGATTGAGTTGCAGGGCTTCAGCAAGGTCAGTGATGTCAGCAAGGATCTGCATGAGATGGGACAGGCTAGCTGAAGTGGTATCCCATGTTACAAAGAGACATACTAAGTGACTATATGTTGCTGGAAGAGATTTGTAGACTGGGTGGTTCTGCAGCTGTTCTCTGCATCTGTACTTATTCTGCACTATGAGTAAGGAAGGTGTTATCCTAAACCAATTATTTTTTTCTCTTTGTAGGTCACCATTTCAAAGCTCATAAGGCTGTTCTTGCTGCCTGTAGCCAGTTCTTCTACAAATTCTTCCAAGATTTCACCCAGGAGCCCTTGGTGGAGATTGAAGGTAGCCCAGTTCATGCAAATAAAAATCTTCAGAGTTGTGTGCCCAAGCTCAAAATGAGTGTAGTATCCTTGATATGGGTTTAAATGCATGCTTTGTCATATTGATTAGTTTTCTAGATCTCAGCTCTTGAGTTGTTCTGAGGTAATGTCATAGTTTAACTCTGGCCAGCAACTAGGCAGCCAGGCTCACTCATTTCCCCACCAGTGGGAGGGGGAGAGAATCTGAAGGGTAAAAGAAACTCATGGGTTGAGATTAAGAGTTTAAAAATTAGAATTTTTTTTTAATTGTTATTGTAATGGTGAGGAAAAGAGAAAAAAATAACAGAGAAAGGAAAGAAAAAAAAAAAGTGATGCAAATGAAAGCAGTTGACTGTCACCAACTGACTTGATGCCCAGCCAGTCCCTGAGCAATGGCCCCTTGGCTCACCTCCACACCCCTCCCCCAGTTTTATTGCTGAGCATGATGTCATATGACATGGAATATCCCTTTGGTCAGTTGGGGTCAACTGCTCCAGCTGTGTCCCCTCTCAACTTCTTATGCACCTCTAATCTACTCACTGACAGGGCCGTGTGAGGAGCAAAAAAGACCCTGACTTTGTGTAAGCACTGTTTGGCGATACAAGGATGTTTTGGTTAATGCTAATACTATTTCAGCACAAATCCAAAACAGCCCCAGACAAGCTACTATGAAGAATTTAACTCTATCCCAGACAAAACCAATACAGGTAGCTATTGTCAGCAGAAGAAACTTCTCTTGAAGAAAAAATTAAAAAGAAAAAGAGGGCTTGGCTGGGGTGCAAGAACAGGCAAGAAGCAATTTTCTGGAACAGTACTTCAGCTTCTGCTAGCTTGCTGCTCAGAGGTCTCTTGAGAGATTTTTGTCCATCTTATCTTTCCTTTTATCTTTGTTGTGGCATAGAATACAATCATAGAATCATTAAGGTTGAGAAAGACCTCTAAGTTCATCAAGTCCAACTGTCAGCTCACCACCACCCTGTCCACTAAGCCACATCCTGAAATACCATGTCTATACGTTTTTTGGACACTTCCAGGGATGGTGACTCCACCACTTCCCTGGGCAGACTGTTCCAATGGGTGACCACTCTTTCAGTAAAGAAATTTTTCCTAATATTTAGTCTAAACCTCCCCTGGTGTGACTTGAGGCCATTTCCTCTAGTCCTATCGCTAGTTACTTGGGAGAAGAAACTGACCCCCACCTCACTAAAACCTCCTTTCAGGTAGTTGTAGAGAGCAATGAGGTCTCCTCAGCCTCCTCTTCTCCAGACTAAACAACCCCAGTTCCTTCAGCCATTCCTCATCAGACCTGTACTCCCAGCCCTTCGCTAGCTTCATTGCCATTCTCTGGACATGCTCTAACACCTCAATGTCCTTCTTGTAGTGAGGGGCCTAAAACTGAATACACTTTCCAACCACTCTCCCCCAAGCCCACAGCATTGTGTGGGGTTCTTGTGACCCAAGTGCAGGACCTGGCACTTGGCCTTGTTAAACCTCATAAAACTGACCTTGGCCTGTCAAGCCAGCCCATCCAGATCCCTCTGTAGAGCCTTCCTACCTTCAGACAGATCAACACTCCCACCCAACTTGGTGTCATCTGCAAACTTACTGAGAGCACTCAATCCCCTTGTTCAGATCAGTGATAAAGATGGTAAACAAGACTGGCCTGAGCCCTGGAGAATACCACTTGCGACTGGCCACCAACGGGACTTAACTCCATTCACTAGAATTCTGGTTTGGGCTGTCCAGACACGTTTGTACCCAGCAAAAATACACCTGTAATCCATGAGCTGCCAGCTGTGGGAGACAGTGTCAAAGGCTTTACTGAAGTCCAAGTAGGCAATATCCACAGCCTTTCCCTCATCCACTAAGTGAGTCACCTGGTCATGGAAAGAGATCACATTGGTCAAGCAAAACCTGCCTTTCATGAACCGTGTTGGCTGGGTCTGATTCCCTGGTTGTCTTGCATGTGCCATGTGAGCATGCTCAAGATGAACTGGTCCATAATCTTTCCCCATACTGAGGTCAGGCTGACAGGCCTGTATTTCCCTGGATCCTCCTTCTGGCTCTTGTAGATGGCCATCACATTGGCAAGCCTCCAGTTGTCTGGCATCTTCCATGTTAACCAGGACTGCTGATAAATGATGGAGAGTGGCTTGGCAACCTTCTCTGCCAGCACCCTCAATACTCTTGGGTGGATCCCGTCCAGCCCCATAGACTTGTAGGTGTCCAGGTGGTGTAGCAGGTTGTTAACTGCTTTCTCCTGGATTATGGGGGGTTGTGATGGTTTGAAACTGTCTTTTTAATTTTCCCTTGCAAAGTTCAGAACAGAGAAAGTGAAAGAGTATAAATAAGTCACTATTGGGTGTAAGAAAGCAAAATAATGATTGTTCTAAACACTTCCGTTGGATAGATAGAAATGTTTAAGAACTATTACCCAAAACAAAGTGGGGCACTCTGCACATTCTGCGTTCTGCAGTGGGGGCAGTTGCTGGGCTGTCTGGCTGCTGTTTCTTCTTCTCTTCTGGCTGAAGATAACACGTACTGACCTTGGCAGCTAAGTTAACAACTTTCTGCTTAACTAACTCTGCTTCTCTGTCCAGGGGGGTCTTGGGGGGAAGCTCCTGGGAGAGGGAGTCCCCTTTGGGAGGGTCCCCTTGGGGGGAAGCAGAGGGAGATCGGTTGTGCTTTTTCTGTTGATTATATATATATATTGTAAATGTTGTGAATTTTGTATATTTGTCCATATTCATTGCATTTCTCTGCTTGTAAATACAGCCTTCATTTGCTTCCAGACTGGGCTAGCCTGGTTATTGTCGGTAGGGGGGGAATTTCAGCTCGCACCGATACAGGGGTTTATTCTGCTCTCTGCCCCTGTCTTCCAGCTCAGGGGGCTGAATGCCCTGAGGATATAAATGGTCTGACTATTAAGGACTGAAGCAAAGGCAGCGTTAAATTCCCCCCCACATCCAATAAAGGTTGGAGATTCTCCTTGACTCTCTTCTTGCTGTTAATGGAGTTGTAAAAATATATTGGCATGATTCTGTAGTTGTTCTGGATTCACATGCTTCTATAGTAGTTTTTTTATTGCAATGTGAGCCTACCAAAGGTGGCATCTTTATGAAACTCTGTCAAAGAATTGTGAGCAAAATGGTGAGCAGACAAGTGTGCAAGACTGTGGAATTGCTAAAAAAGTAGTTTTTCTTGCTTGTAAACAGGTGTAAGTAACATGGCTTTTCGTCACCTAATTGAGTTCACCTATACAGCAAAACTAATGGTCCAAGGTGAGGAAGAAGCAAATGATGTTTGGAAAGCAGCTGAATATCTACAGATGTTAGAAGCCATCAAAGCACTTGAAATCAGGTAAATGCATAAGCCTCTTTTTTTTCCCAACACTGAAACATAAAGTCTTAAGAATCCTTTTATGAGAGCTGACTGCCAGTATTTCATAGTGCTGTTCTTTATCCTGGAACCCCCTAAACTTGCATGGGACCATGTACTCTTCTACTATAAGATATGGGTCAGAATTATAAAGGCTAAAAAATTGAATATCACATTCTTTGAGCTGGAACTCAACGACAAGTAGCATGGTTGGTAAATGTTGCAGACGTAGGGCTGTGACTTTGTGGTAACTAATACTAGATCTCTGTGTTGTCTGATTGCCCACACCTGATTGAGAGCTCAGTGTACAGTGATGATGTCACATTAACAAGTTTGTGCTGGTGTTTTGATTTCATGCAGCTTTCTGTTTTCAAGAGAATAAGCAGTGATTTTAAAACCTGGTGCAAAATTAATCTCTCAGACTTCTTAAACAAATGTAATTGTTACAGTCTTTTTTTGTATGGGATCAGTACTTAATCAAATGTTGCTGTGGCACCTTTTATCTGCCCATAAAATTAAACCAGAATACTCTTTAAGCTGTAAGCACTGCAGGCAATTACATGTACTCCAAAACTTAAGAGGTGAATAGCATAGGAAGAACTTGAATCTTATTTCTGAGTAGACAGTCCAAAGAACTTCCTTTGGGGAAGTTTTCTTTCCAGGTACAGAATTTTGCAAGTTTCTTAGATAAGTCTATGCCATTAAGCTAACTGGCCTTTCTTCTTGATGTGTATATTGTTCAAGTGGAGATGTTTAAAACACTTTAGTAACCTTAAGTCAAAGGCTCCACAACTTTAACCATGCTATTTTACAGCTCTAAGGAGTATAGATTAAGTATAGATAAATTAGCTTTTGAAATGCATGCAGGTTATGTGGTCATCATTCAGCTTCTTTGAGAAATAACTGCAAGTGTTTAAAGCAGAAGCTCAGTATCAGGCAGGAATTGTTATAAACACTTATATGTTTATGCAAATGCTTTGCAGGAACAAAGAAAATTCATCACCCTTAGAATCAAATCAAATGCAAGGTAAATATAAACTGAAAAAGAGGAAGATAGCTGAAACCTCTAATGTTATCACAGAAACACTGCCATCTGCAGATTCGGAGCCTGTTGAAATTGAGGTTGAGATTGCTGAGGGGACAATCGAAGTGGAAGATGACAGCACTGAAACGCTTGAAGTAGCTTCTGCAGAGCAATCTATAAAGTACCTACAGACAACAGGTACATCAGATGAATCTGCCTTGGCTCTTTTGGCAGATATCACCAGTAAGTATCGTCAGGGAGAGACAAAACGCCAGATTCAAGAAGGTGATGGTGCAACTGATCCCTCATGCAAACAGGTAGAAGGTATTGAAACTGTGGAACTTCAGCTGTCACACATGAAGAATTTATTCCACTGTGAGAAATGTAACCGTTCATTTAAATTGTTTTACCATTTTAAGGAACACATGAAAACACACTCTACTGAGAGTTACAAGTGTGACATATGCAATAAAAGGTACCTACGAGAGAGTGCTTTGAAACAGCACTTCACCTGTTACCACCTAGATGAAGGTGGTGCCAGCAAGAAGCAAAGACCTGGCAAAAAGATACATATATGCCAGTACTGTAATAAGCAGTTTGACCACTTTGGACATTTTAAAGAGCACCTCCGGAAGCACACAGGTAAGAGCACTGCTGTGGTCCTGTACTTGTGCCTTTGCCTTTAGTATTTTGGGGTTTTGCAAGTTTTGGCAAAATAGAAAATATACTGAAGGAAACACAAGTACTAGGAATATTTGGCTTCTGGTTACAACTAAAATGCTGAGTTTTGGGGGTTTTTTGTTTCATTGAGTTTTGTTGTTTTGTTTAATTATTTTTTCCATTCATATTAACTTTAAGAATTGGGGTAGTTAAAAATAGCCATCTAAAACCAGAAAGCACTAATGAAGCTTCTCTCTGAAGTCTATTAAATTTTAAATGTGTTTTCCCAAATTGTTTCTTTGAAAGTACTAAACTGAGGAGCTACTTATGTTTTCACATTTTTACTAGTAAATATTTCTGTTCAAATATCATCTGAACTGTGAGATTCTCAGTGGAACACACAGTTTAAAGGGTTTCTTTAACAGAACTTCTGAGCAAATGCCTATTAATGCATTAGGCATAAAATACTCCTCTAACAACTCTCTCTTGTACCATCTTGTCTGAAAGTTTCATCCTTGCTTTTGACATCTCATCTATGATTTCTTTTTCTTTGTTAATTAACATAGCAAAACATTTCTAGTGACTATAGTAGGCTTTGTTACTGTAAAATCTTCCCCTCAAATCTGGATAGCTTCTTTTGAGTACAAAATTACTTGTGCTCCTTCTTCTATATGATATGGGAGGTTAAGATGCTATTTCTTCATCTCATTGAAAAGTCTGTACTATCTGAATACATACTGAGAATTATATAGATGACTCTATGATTGTAAAATATATATTTTCCTGATCTTTCAGATGGTTTTGTTTATGTTGGTCATGAGCCATCAGTAAGAATTTAATGGAGTGTAGCAGTCCTATTTCTTCTGTGGCTTGTTGTTGTTGCTAAAGCCTTTTAATTGGAACTTTTTTGCATCTGTGTATGGGACTGCTGAGTATTGATATATGACACCATAACCAGTCTACTCCAAATAACCCCTTAAAAGTTGCATTTATAAAAAGTCTTTGGCAAATCCTTATTCCCTATGAAGTAGGGAGTGTTTCTCCATTATGATGATGCCAAATACAAGCTACTTAACAGAAGTAGCTTTCTTTTGAAGTAGCTTTTTATTTTGAGAGAAAAGTTTGTGGCAGATTAACAGAGTAGCCCAAATATCACAGTATGTTGGTTGCTGTTGTGACAAAGGATTTTGGTGATGAAGCAACTTAGCATATCACAGGAGATGCAGAGTACTTTGTAAATATTTATTGATACAGGTATAGCACATGTAATGTAATTATTTCCAGTTCAGCATTTTAATCATAGAATTGTAGAACTGTCAAGGTTGGAAGAGACCCTTGAGATCATCACATCCAGCTGCTTGCCTGGAGTTCACAATCCCATAACTACTGGTAAAAACAGTACCACTAAACTACGTCCCTAAGCATCACATCCATACGTCTTTTAAATAGCTCTAGGGATGGTGACTCCACCACCTCTCTGGTCAGCCTGTTCCAATGCTTTATAACCCTTTCTGTGAAGAATTTTTTCCTAATATCCAACCTGAACCTCCCTTGGCACAACTTGAGGCCATTTCCTCTTGTCCTGTCACTTGTTGCATGTGAGACCAACCCTCACCTCACTTCAACCTCCTTTGAGGTAGTTGTAGAGGGCAATGAAGCCTCCTCTTCTGAAGACTAAACAACCCTACTTCCCTAAGCTGTTCCTCATAAGACTTGTGTTAAAGGCCCTTCACCATCTTAGTTACTCTTCTTTGGACATGCTCCAGCACCCCAATGTCCTTCTTGTAGTGAGGGGCCCAAAACTGAATACAGTATTCAAGGTGTGGCCTTCACCAGGGCCTAGTAGAGGGGGACAATCACATCCCTAGACCTGCTAACCACACTATTCCTGATGCAAGCCAGGATGCCATTGGCCTTTTGGGCCATCTGAACACACTGCTGGCTCATATTCAGCCAGCTGTCAATCAGCACCCCAGGTCCTTCTCCACTGTGCAGCTCACCAGCCACTCATCCCCAAGCCTGTAATGTTGCATGGGGTCGTTGTGGCCTGGGTGCAGCACTCGACACTTGACATTGTTGAATCTCATACTGTTAGCCTCAACCCATCTATCCAGTATGTCCAGATCTCTCTGCAGAGCCTCCCTGCCCTCCAGTATATCAACACACCCACCCAACTTGGTGTCATCTGCAAACTTACTGAGGGTGCACTTGATCCCCTCATCCAAATCACTGATAAAGATGCTAAACAGAACTGGCCTCAGTACTGAGCCCTGGAGAATACCATTTGTAACTGGCCGCCAACTGGATTTAACTCCAATTCACCACAACTCTTTGGGCCCGGCCATTCAGCCAGTTTTTCACCCAACAAAGAGTGTGTCTGTCCAAGCCATGAGCAGACAGTTTCTCCAGGAGGATGCTGTGGGAAACTCTCAGTGGCCTTACTAAAGTCAAGGTAGATAACATCAGCAGGCTTTCCTTCATCCACCAGGTGGGTCATCTTGTCATAGAAGGAGATCAGATTGGTCACCACATCTTAATCATAGAATGGTTTGGGTTGAAAGGGACCTTAAAGATCATCTAGTTCCAACCCCCCTGCTGTGGGCCAGGACACCTTCCACTGGACCAGGTTGCTCAAGGTGTCATCCAACCTGGCCTTGAACACCTTCAGGGAGGGGGAATCCATGACCTCCCTGGGCAACCTGTTCCAGTGTCTCACCACTCTCACTGTAAGGAATTTCTTTCTAATATCTAGTATAAATCTACCCTTCTCAAGTTTAAAAGTCCCTTCCCACCTTTCTTGTAGGCCCTCTTCACATACTGGAAGGCTGCTATAAGGTCTACCTGGAGCCTTCTTTTCTCCAGGCTGAACACCCCCAACTCCCACATAGGGGAGGTGCTCCAGCCCTCTGATCATCTTCATGGCTTTCCTCTAGACCCACTCAAGCAGTTCGATGTCCTTCTTATGCTGGGGACACCAGAACTGGGTGCAGTATTCCAGGTGGGGTCTCATGAAAGTAGAGGGGGAGAATAACCTCCTTCATCCTGCTGGTCACACTTATTTTGATTCAGCCCAGGATACAGTTGGCTTTCTGGGCTGAAGTGCACATTGCTGGCTCATGTTGAGTTTCTCATGAACTGACACCCCTAAGTTCTTCTCCTCAAGACTGCTCTCCACCCACTCCCAACCCAGGTGTAGGACCTTGTTGAACTTCATGAGGTTGGCTTCATGAACTTCATGAGGTCCATCTGAGTGGCCTCCCCCCTCTTCCAAAGGGCATAAACTCTCCTCTTGTTCCTGAGCTCCAGACAAAGCTCTCTATTTAGCCATGAAGGTCTCCTTCCTCTCTGGCCCATCTTCCAGGACATAGGGATGGCCTGTTCCTATGCCTTCAAGAATTCCTTCATAAAGAGTACCCAGCCTTTTTTGACTCCTTGCCTTTCCCTTAAGGCTTTTGAAAGCCTTAAGCTTAAAATGAAACCAGCAACTCATTGCCCAGCCTATATTTGTGCTTGGGATTGCCCCAACTCACCTTGCACTTGGCCTTGTCTAACTTCATAGGGTTTGCATGGGCCTACCTCTCAAGCCTGTCCGAGTCCCTCTGGATGGCATCACTTCCCTCCAGCATGTGAACCAGACCACACAGCTTGGTGTCATCTGCAAACTTGCTGAAGGTGCACTCAATTCTGCTGGCTGAAGGTGCACTCAATTCTGCTGTCCATATCACTGATTAAAATGTTAAACAGCACTGGTCCCAGTACTGACCCCTGATGGATGCCACTTGTCACTGGTCTCCATTTGGATATAGAGCTGTTGATGGCAACTCTCTGACCTTCCAGCCAATTCCTTATCCAGTGAGTGGTCCATCCCTCAAGTCCATGTTTTTCCAGTTTAGTGACCAGGATGTCATGTGGGACAGTGTCAAATGCTTTACACATGTCCAAGTAGATGGCATCATTTACTCTTCCCTTATCTACTGATGCTGTAACTCCATCATAAAAGGCCACCAAGTTCATCAGGCATGATTTGCCCTTGGTGAAGCCATGTTGGTAACCACCAATCACCTCTTCTTCATTTTCCATATGCCTTAGCAAAGCCTTCAGGAGGATCTGCTCCATGATCATGACAGGCACAGAGGTGAGACTGACTGGCCTATAGTTTCCGGGATCTTCCTTTTTTCTCTTTTTGAAGATGGGGGTTATATTTCCCCTTTTCCAGTCAGCAGGAACTTCACCAGACTGCCATAACCTTTCGAATATGATGGCTTCGCAACTTCATCTGCCAGCTCCTTCAGGACCCACAGGTGGATCTCATAAAGGCCTCATGGACTTGTGCACCTTCAAGTTCTTTAGATGGGCTCAAACCTCTTCTTCGCTTATAGTGTGTGGATCTTCCATTTCCTAGTCCCTATCTTTGCCTTCTGGAGCTTGGGTGGTGCAGCTAGAGCTTTGCTGGTGAGGACTGAGGCAAAGTAATCATTGAGTACCTCAGTTTTCTCCATATCCCTCATGACCAGGTCTCCATTTTGATTCTGGAGAGGCCCCGCATCTTCCTTAGCCTTCCTTTTGTTGCCGATGTACCTGAAGAAATTCTTCTTGTTCCCCTTTGTCAAATTTGAATCTCTGTGCTTTTGCTTCCCTAATCTGATCCCTGGCTGCTTGGAGAACTTTGTAATCCTGCCATGTGGCCCATTCTTGCTTCCACTCCCTATAGACTCTCTTTTTGTACTCAAGTAAGTCCACGAGCACCTTGTTCATCCATGCTGGCCTCCTAGCATTCTTGCCTGCCTTCTTTTTGCTTGAGATGCATTGCTCCTGAGCTTGGAGGAGATGGTCCTCGAATATTGACCAGTTTTCTTGGACTTCTCTTCCCTCCAGGGCTTTATCCCATTGATACTCTGTCAAGCAGATTCCTTAAGAGGATGAAGTCTGCTCTCTTGAAGTCCAGAAGAGTGAGCTTGCTTTGCACTGTGATGGTTTGAAACTGTCTTTTTAATTTTTCCTTGCAAAGTTCAGAACAGAGAAAGTGAAAGAATGTAAATAAGTCACTATTGGGTGTAAGAAAGCAAAATAACGATTGTTCTAAACACTTCCATTGGATAGATAGAAATGTTTAAGAACTATTACCCAAAACAAAGTAGGCGTCCGGCACATTCTGCGTTCGGCAGTGGGGGCAGTTGCTGGGCTGTCTGGCTGCTGTTTTCTTCTTCTCTTCTGGCTGAAGATAACACACTGACCTTGGCAGCTAAGTTAACAACTTTCTGCTTAACTAACTCTGCTTCTCTGTCCAGGGGGGTCTCGGGGGGAAGCTCCTGGGAGAGAGGGAGGCTCCCTTTGGGAGGGTCCCCTTTGGGGGAAGCAAAGGGAGATCGATTGTGCTTTTTCTGTTGATTGTATATATTTGTGAATGTTGTGAATTTTGTATATTTGTACATATTCATTGCATTTCATTGTAGATTTTAGACTTTGCTTGTAAATACAGCTTTTCATTTGCTTCCAGACTGAGCTAGCCTGGTTATTGTCGGTGGGGGGGGAATTTCAGCTCACACCGACACACTTTTTATTTTTGGCGCTCCAACTCGGGGCTCGATAGTTGTTTGATTTATTTCTGCTCAGATTAGGAAGCAAAATGAAGCTGTTTTGGATTTTGAGTAATTTTATTTCCTCTGTTATCAGTGTGATTGTCTACAGATGGGCTGTTTCCTGCATGATAGACAAGATTGTGAGATACGTGGCATATAAGTCGTTTCTTTGGGTTAAGAACAAGTTACTGAATGTTGGTGAATTCTGTTATGGTCTTATTGGGCTAAGAAGCTATGGTAACTCAACTATGGATCTGCTAGCAGACACATATGAGTTTGTTACTCCTCTTACAACTACAGAGGGTCTTTGTAACCAGTGGTACCCTAGATATCTTGTACTAGCCTTAATCTTAAATTTGTTGCTTCTTGGAATAATCATATGGCTACTGATAGCACTGTGTCAAGAAAGACATAAGGCTACTTGCTCTTCCAACTCTGCTGTGAATGTGAAAACCAAGCCAGTAAATTTGGTGGCCACTGTAAGCAGAAAGCGTAAAGGAGCTGCAGGAGGAGATGCAGATGCTGCAGGAGATGGTGCAGATGGAGATGAGGGTCCTTCTACTCAGGGTCCCTCTCTCAAGAAAGATCCTTCTGATGAGGAAGAGAGGGTTAGCCTTAAAACTCTGGTAGACCTCTTGAGACCCCACATGGATGATGGAGATGTAGGTCAGGATGTAGACCCTGGTAGATTAGCAACTGCTGGTAGTGCCTCTGAACTCAAAGAAATTCAACGGAGGATTAAAATAGGATTATGGGGACAGCGACCTCAGGATGATGATGATGATGATGATGATGAGGATGACATACAGTCAGCTAATGCACCCAGACAGGAAATTAGACATGTGAGGAAGGATTACATCAGAGGAGATAATGAGCCAGTCCTGTCTTGGCTAGCCAGGTGTTTTGATATGGGAGCCCCAGCATTGGTGGTAGGTGACAAGTCGGCCTCGCAGTTGGGGATGCTCTCAAAGGATACAGGCATAGACAGGCATCTAGGCAAGTGCATTGGTAAAGTTTCTCTGTGGGCACGCCTCCTACTGGCAGTCTCACTGAGGTACCCCAGCAGAGATGATTTACCATGGAACCCTAAGCCTTGGACCACAATAGCTGAGGGAATCAAGCGTCTGAGAGAGTTTGCTGTGAGAGAAGTAATGTATGGAGATCATAAGACTCTGAATCCTGATGAAATTCCTGTTGGAACAGGCCTTGCCAAAAAGCTCATTAAGCTTGCTCCTCCTAATTATGCCACTATTCTGGCAAGCAGGATTGTGGCAAGAAATTATGGTGGAGCACCTCCTACTGTTGGCCATTTCACTGACCAAATGAGGCAGTTGGAGGATAGTCTTGCACGTACTTCTTTGGTTTCAGCCATTGAAACTCTGTCTGGAAAGATGGAGAATTGCATGAAAGAGCTGAAGGAGGAACTTAAAACCTCCATATCCAACTTGATGAAGGGGGATGATTCTGATTCCTCTTCCTCCAGATGGATACAAGTTTCAGCTGTTAGGAACAGACGTGCTCCAAGGAGGCCATTCCAGAATAGGTCAAACCAAAACAGACAGCAGAGGCAATCACGTGGCAGTATCTGGATAACTCTGCGTGATCAGTTTGGTGAGAACATGAACAGATGGGATGGTCAACCAACTTCTGATCTTTTCAAGAGGTTACGGGAGCTGCAGAGGGGCAGATCCCGAGGTAGCAATACCAGGAGGGTAGCTGTCGCTTCCTCAGTTTCCCAGAACAACTCTGATAGCTCCAACAGTGATCCTAATTCTGGTGCTGGACGTTGTGCCGGCTGTACATGTGGAGGTAATCCCCACCATTAGGGGTGCCCTGCCTTCCGCCAGGGGGAGGTAAGGGAGAATGGAGATAACAGAATCTATTGGGATGTGTACATCCAGTGGCCTGGCACTTCAAAATTTCAGAAGTACAGGGCCTTGGTTGACACAGGAGCTCAGTGCACCATAATACCATCAAATTATCAAGGGGGAGAATCTATAACTATTCAGGGAGTCACTGGTGGGTCTCAAGAGTTGTTTAAGATAGAGGTTGATATAAGTTTAACTGGGAAGCAGTGGAAGAAACATACTATTGTAACAGGACCTAATGCACCTTGTATTTTGGGAATTGACTTTCTGAGAGAAGGGCGTTTTAAAGACCCTAAGGGTTACAAATGGGCTTTTGGAATAGCAACTGTAGAAACTGATGGAGGAAAATTGAAGTTGTCCATTAGACCTGAGCTTTCAGATGAATCTGCAGTTGTGGGACAACATGAGATAGAGGATGTAAAGCTGCCGGTTGCTTCTCAAACTGTGCATCACAGACAATACAGAACCAACCGTGACTCTTTGGTGCCCATTCAAAACTTGATTCATCAGTTGGAGAGTCAGAAGGTCATCAGCAAAACTCATTCACCTTTCAACAGTCCAATCTGGCCAGTGAGAAAGCAGAATGGAGAGTGGCGTCTGACAGTTGATTTCCGTGCCTTGAACGAAGTAACTCCACCCATGAGTGCAGCTGTACCAGACATGATGGAACTCCAATATGAGCTGGAATCCAAGCAGGCCAAATGGTATGCTACCATAGACATTGCTAATGCTTTCTTCTCTATTCCCATAGCAGAGGAATGCAGGCCTCAGTTTGCTTTCACCTGGAGAGGCATTCAGTACACATTCAATCGTTTGCCCCAGGGGTGGATTCACAGTTCAACCATCTGCCATGCAGTGATCCATGATGCTTTGGAGAAAGGTGGAGCTCCAGAACACATTCAGTTCATCGATGACATCATCGTCTGGGGTGAGACTGCTGAAGAAGTCTTCGAGAAAGGTAACAAAATCCTTGACATTCTCTTGCAAGCCGGTTTCGCTATCAAGCGAGACAAGGTGAAAGGACCTGCCAGAGAAATCCAGTTTCTGGGAGTGCGGTGGCAAGATGGTCGCCGTCACATCCCAATGGATGTGATAAACAGAGTCTCCACCATGGCAAATCCCACCAACAAGAAAGAAACTCTGCGTTTCTTAGGCATAGTGGGATTTTGGAGACTGCACATTCCTGGATACAGTCAGATTGTGAAACCTCTCTATGATGTGACTCGAAAGAGAAACAGTTTCCAATGGGGTCCTGAGCAACAAGCAGCCTTTGACCAGATCAAGCGAGAGGTAGTCCAAGCGATGGGTCTGGGACCTGTCCGAACTGGTCCAGACATTAAGAACATTCTGTACACGGCCGCGAGTGACAATGGTCCAACCTGGAGCTTATGGCAAAGAGCTCCAGGGGAGACACGAGGACGTCCTCTTGGTTTCTGGGGTCGTGGCTACAGAGGCTCAGAGGCAAACTACACTCCAACAGAGAAAGAGATTTTAGCTGCTTATGAAGGAGTGAAAGCTGCTTCTGAAGTGATCGGAACTGAGTCACAACTTCTTCTAGCTCCTAGATTGACAGTTCTGAATTGGATGTTCAAAGGCAAAGGTTCTTCACCACATCATGCAACAGATGCTACCTGGTCTAAGTGGATGGCTCTGATAACACAGCGAGCTCGAATGGGAAATCTCGAAAGGCCTGGTTTGGTGGAGGTGATCACAAACTGGCCAGAAGGCACAAGCTGTGCAAAACCTCCAGAGGAGAGAGTAACTCGTGCTGAGGAAGCTCCTCCTTACAGTGATCTGTCTGATGATGAAAAGAGATATGCTTTGTTCACAGACGGTTCCTGTCGTCTTGTTGGGAACAAGCGGAGGTGGAAATCTGCAGTGTGGAGTCCAACGCGCAGAGTTGCAGAAGCGAGAGATGGAGAAGGAGAATCCAGTCAATTCGCAGAGGTAAAAGCTGTCCAGCTAGCTCTTAACGTAGCTGAACGTGAGAGATGGCCAAAGCTTTATCTCTACACCGACTCGTGGATGGTAGCCAATGCCTTGTGGGGTTGGCTGAAAGACTGGAAGAAGAATGGCTGGCAGAGGAAAGGAAAGCCAATCTGGGCTGCAGATCTGTGGCAAGACATTGCTGCTCGCATTGAGAGAATCCCAGTGAAAGTGAGACACATCGATGCTCACATTCCTAAGAGCAAAGCTACTGAGGAACAACAACACAACCATCAGGCAGATCTAGCTGCAAGAGTTTCCCAGGTGGACACAAACTCTGATCCTGATCTTGACTGGAAACACCGAGGTGAGCTGTTCTTAGCTCGGTGGGCCCATGACTCGTCAGGACATCAAGGCAGAGATGCAACCTACCGATGGGCTCGTGACAGATCCATTGACATTTCCATGGATGCTATCACACAAGTCATCCATGACTGTGACATTTGTGCTGCTATTAAGCAGGCAAAGCGGATCAAGCCCTTGTGGTACGGTGACCGATGGTCCAAGTACAAGTATGGTGAAGCCTGGCAGATTGACTACATCACTCTACCTCGTTCTCGATCTGGTAAGCAGTATGTGCTGACTATGGTAGAGGCAAGCACTGGATGGCTGGAAACTTATCCAGTTCCTCATGCAACTGCACGTAACACCATTCTTGGCCTGGAGAGACAAATCCTGTGGAGACACGGAACTCCAGAGAGGATTGAGTCGGACAACGGAACTCATTTCAAGAACAATCTTGTAAAAAACTGGGCCAAAGAGCATGGCATCGAGTGGATATTCCACATTCCCTACTATGCACCAGCTGCAGGGAAGATCGAACGCTACAACGGTTTGCTGAAAACCACTCTCAAAGCCATGGGGGGTGGATCCTTGAAAAACTGGGAGAAACATTTAGCACAAGCAACCTGGTTGGTGAATAGTAGAGGTTCAGTGAATCGAGCTGGACCTGCCCAATCAGATTTGTTACGAAAGGAGGAAGGTGATAGAGTTCCTGTTATCAGAGAAAAGAATCTGTTAGGCAAAACTGTTTGGGTATTTTCTCCTTCAGGAGAGGCCAAACCTGTCCGAGGGGTGGTTTCTGCTGAAGGTCCTGGTCACACCTATTGGGTGATGCAAGAAAATGGTGAAATTCAATGTATTCCACAAAGAAATCTAACTTTGGCTGAGAGAGGTTAAATTCAGAGTGTTGCGCAGATACAGCATCGCGCCCAAGAGGAGAGCCCATGAGATTTACGGTGCACGAACCCTCAGAGCCCTGAGTCACCTGAGAGTCCCTGTTCCTTTCTTCGCTCCGTCTGCGAGGAAACAAGCTGTTTGCTGTTTTTCCTGTGATTTGACTCTTTTGAATCATCTACATCTGAAATAGCCGGAATGGACTATGGTCTTTATTCACCTAGTGTTGTAGATATTATTTTAGATTAGATAAATGATAGTAGCAGCCAATGGAATTGTTTAGAAGGGGTGGACTGTGATGGTTTGAAACTGTCTTTTTAATTTTTCCTTGCAAAGTTCAGAACAGAGAAAGTGAAAGAATGTAAATAAGTCACTATTGGGTGTAAGAAAGCAAAATAACGATTGTTCTAAACACTTCCATTGGATAGATAGAAATGTTTAAGAACTATTACCCAAAACAAAGTAGGCATTCGGCACATTCTGCGTTCGGCAGTGGGGGCAGTTGCTGGGCTGTCTGGCTGCTGTTTTCTTCTTCTCTTCTGGCTGAAGATAACACACTGACCTTGGCAGCTAAGTTAACAACTTTCTGCTTAACTAACTCTGCTTCTCTGTCCAGGGGGGTCTGGGGGGAAGCTCCTGGGAGAGAGGGAGGCTCCCTTTGGGAGGGTCCCCTTTGGGGGAAGCAAAGGGAGATCGATTGTGCTTTTTCTGTTGATTGTATATATTTGTGAATGTTGTGAATTTTGTATATTTGTACATATTCATTGCATTTCATTGTAGATTTTAGACTTTGCTTGTAAATACAGCTTTTCATTTGCTTCCAGACTGAGCTAGCCTGGTTATTGTCGGTGGGGGGGGAATTTCAGCTCACCCATTTTGATTCCTTGAGGATCTTAAACTCTACAATTTCATGGTCGCTGCAGCCAAGGCACATCACTCAATAGCCCCTCCTTTTTGGTGAGGACAAGGTCCAGGATAGCACCTTTTCTTGTGGATTCCTTTACCACTTAGAAGAGAAAGTTATCATCAATGCACTCCAGGAACCTCTTAGAGTGCTGGTACCCTGCTGTGTTGTCCTTCCAACAGATATCTGGGTGGTTGAAATCTCCCATGAGAGCCAGGGCTTTTGAACACAAAGATGCTCCTATCTGTTTATAGAGGGCCTCATCCACTCGGTCTTCCTGGTCAGGTGGCCTGTAGCAGAACCCCCACTATGATGTCTCTTTCCCTTGCCTTCCTCACCCATAAGTTCTCAGTCAGCTCTTCATCCATCCCCAGATGGAGCTTCATGGACTCCAGTTGGTCCTTGATGTACAAGGCAACACCCCCTCTCCTTCTCCCCTGCCTCTTTCCTGAAGAACTCGCAAACTGTATTTCTATGCTCCAGTTGTGAGAGCCATCCCACCATGTCTTAGTGATGCCAATGTCATCATAGCTCCTGCAGACATGCATATGTTTTGTAGGTCGTCTTGCTTATTCCCCATGCTCAGTGCATTGGTGTAGAGGCAGTTAAGTTGGGCCTCCATTGAAGCTGATTTACTGATTGAAGTTCCCTTATTCTGCACTTTCCAGCCTCTGGTCTAACTCCAGGCCCAGGATGTCTCTTAGTATCATTGGCCTTGATGTGGGATGGATTGAGGATCCCTTTCCCTAGCAACCCTAGTTTCTCAAGCTAGATATAGGGTGACATGCTCTCTGTTTTCTAGTGCAGCTGAGGTTGCAGCATTGATTTGCACTGTTGTGGTGGTTTTAAGGCTATGCCTTTAATTTCTTCTCACAGAGTTCGAGCAGAAAGGTGAAAGAGTGTAAATAAATCACTATTGGATGTAAGAAAGCAAAATAATGATTATTCTAAACACTTCCATTGGAGAGAGAGAAATGTTTAAGAGTCAATACACAAAACAAAATACAGGCAGTCTCTCAGTCTGTCTGTATGGTGTTTCTCTGCTGGGCAGTTCTGCGTTTCTCTTCTGGCTTTTGGAGATAACACACACCCGCATACTGACCTTGAAAAACTAAGTTTAACAACCTTTCTGATTGTTGTCTTTCTTCCTTCTGCCAGGGGGGTCTGGGGAAGGCAGGGGGAAAGAAGCAGGGCCCCTCTGGGACCAGGGGGCTTTGTTGTGTTTTTCTGTTAATTGTACATATTTGTAAATGTTGTGAATAGTGTATATTTGTACGTATTTGTTGCATTTCATTATATATTGTAGTTTTGCCTGTAAATACAGCTTCATTTGCTTCTGAACTGAGCTAGTCTGGAGTTGTTAATGTGGAAGGGGAATTCAAGCCCACCACACTCCAACAACTGTGCAAGAAGTCACACAATGTCTTTTAGCCTTTGGATATTAGCACTGTTGTCATTGAAGTTTCCCTTTCAGGTACTTTTTGGAAGAATGCTTTGAAGAATTTTAGTAAGAACAGAATAAATCTGTCCTTGACTACCTGGTGCCTTGTTCCAAGTAACTCATTAAATGTGACCAAATCTCAGGGCAGGTGAAGGTCTGTGGTGTGAGTTTTGTTCGGTAGTATCCTCTTGGCTTACCAATGTATTTGGTTGCTCATGCAAAGTCCATGATTTTTGATCTACGAGACTAATACAGCATCCACTGTATTACCTGTAGCAAACAGTCTCCAAAAACATAGCCTTTGATAACAGTTAAGGAAAATATTGCTGCCATTTAATATTTTTCTGTGGCCTTTAGGTATATAAGTGAGAATCATAGACTACTTGTGGATTTCTTTTTAAAGTTAGTTAGGCACTTCTGAATTTCTTTATTTCTGAAAATACAGGTTTATTTGCTTTCCATTTCAGGAGTCAGTAACTGCTGCATTCTTGAAAATGTAAGATCTTAATCTAGCTAAAACAAATTCTTATGTTACTCGCAGTAATATCTCAGCCTCTTTTGCAGTTCATTAAGTAGTTTGTTTCAATAGTTATGTGAGTATTGGTACCTCCACAGATGAATTATCAGAATTTCAGAAGGAACACACTGTTTGTAATTTCTTTAATTTCCTTGAATTTCATTGTTTTGTGCATGATAAAATTAGTAAACAGAGACACTAACTACTTTTTGTTACTACTCGATGATGGTAAAAATATACTACTTTGAGGTTTGTTTTGTTTGTTTTAACACAAATGCATTGCTACTTCATGGTCAAGGAAACTTTTTTCTGGAGCTCATTTTCAGCTCTCAAGCATAAGCTCTTATTGTTCTTGAAAATAAAACTTTATTATTTATAGAATCATAGAATCAGTCAGGATTGGAAGGGACCACAAGGATCATCTAGTTCCAACCCCCTGCCATGGGCAGGGACACCCCGCACTAGATCAGGCTGGCCAGAGCCTCATTCAGCTTGGCCTTAAACACCTCCAGGGATGGGGCCTCAACCACCTCCCTGGGCAACCCATTCCAGGCTCTCACCACTCTCATGGGAAAGAACTTCTTCCTCACTTCCAGCCTGAATCTACCCACTTGCAGCTTTGTTCCATTCCCCCTAGTCCTGTCACTACCTGATAGCCTAAAAAGTTCCTCCCCAGCTTTCTTGTAGGCCCCCTTCAGATACTGGAAGGCCACAATAAGGTCACGTCAGAGCCTTCTCTTCTCCAGACTGAACAGCCCCAACTCTTTCAGTCTCTCCTCATAGGAGAGGTGCTCCAGCCCTCTGATCATCCTCGTAACCCTTCTCTGAACACGCTCGAGCATGTCCATATCCCTTTTGTAATAGGGCCTCCAGAACTGGATGCAGTATTCCAGGTGGGGTCTCACCAGAGCGGAGTAGAGGGGAAGAATCACCTCCCTTGACCTGCTGGCCACACTTCTCCTGATGCAGCCCAGGATCTGGTTGGCTTTCTGGGATGCAAGTGCACATTGACAGCTCATGTTGAGCTTCTCAGCTACCAGCACCCCTAAGTCCCTCTCCTCAGGGCTGCTCTCCAGCCAGTCACTGCCCAGCCTGTATTTGTGCTTGGGATTGCCTCAACCCAGATGCAGGATCTTAAACTTGGTCTTGTTGAACCTCATGAGGTTGGCTTGTGCCCACCTCTCCAGCCTGTCAAGGTCATTCTGGATGGCATCCCTTCCCTCCAGCATGTCTGCTGCACCACACAGCTTGTCGTCATCAGCAAACTTGCTGAGGGTGCACCCAGTGCCACTGTCCATGTCACCGAAAACGATGTTAAACGACTGGTCACAGGACTGATCCCTAAGGGCCTCCGCTTGTCACTGGCCTCCACTGGGACATGGAGCCATTGACAGTCACTCTTTGGATGCAGCCACCAAGCCAGTTCTTTATCCATCTAGTGGTCCACCCATCAAACCCATGTGTCACCAGTTTGGAGACCAGGATGTGGTGTGGGACAGTGTCGAAGGCTTTGCTCAGGTCCAGGTAAATGGCATCAGTTGCTCGCCCCTCATCTATTAATGTTGTGACCTTGTCATAGAAGTCCACCAGGTTTGTCAGGCAGGATTTGCCCTTGGTGAAGCCATGCTGACTGTACCAAATCACCTCTTCACTATTCTTCTGTCTCAGTAGTGCCTCCAGGAGGATCTGCTCCATGATCTCGCTGGGCACAGAGGTGAGACTGACTGGCCTGTGGTTCCCTGGTTCTTCCTTCTTCCCCTTTTTGAAAATGGGAGTTATGTTTCCCCTTTTCCAGTCAGTGGGGACTTCACCGGACTGCCATGACTTTCAGAATATAATAGAGAAGGGTTTAGCAACCTCATCTGCCAGTTCTTTCAGTATCCATGGGTGTATCCCGTCAGGTCCCATGGACTTGAACACTTTCAGGTTCTTCAGGTGATCACGAACCTGATCTTCACTTATGATGGGCAGTTCTTCCTTCCAGTCCCTGCCATTTTCTTCCATGATTCCAGGAGTTGGGCTGGAGGCCTTTGCAGTGAAGACTGAGGTTAAAGAAGTCATTGAGAACCTCAGCCTTCTCCATGTCACTTGTCACCAGCTCCAGTGTTTCCTTTCTGAGGGGTCGTACACCTTCTCTAGTCTTCTTTTTACCATTAATATACCTGTAGAAATTAGTGGTGTTCCCTTTGACCTCCCTGGCTAGATTCAGTTCAAACTGTGCCTTGGCTTTCTTAACCAGATCTCTTGCTGTAACTGCGTGAGAGCTGATATCCCCATCCCACACTGACAATAACCAGGCTAGCTCAGTCTGGAAGGAAATGAAAGCTGTATTTACAAGCAAAACTTTAATCTATGGTGAAATGCAATGAATGTGTACAAATATACAATATTTACAACATTTACAAATGTGTACAATCAACAGAAAAGCACAACCAAGCCGCCTTTGCTTCCCCCAAGGGGCCTCCCACCTCAGCTAGAAGGAATCCCCCCAGACCCCCCTGTCAGAAGGCAGAGAGTCAAGAAGCAGAGAGGCTGTTAGACTTAGCTCGTCAAGGTCAGTGTGTTATCTTCAGCCAGAAAAGAAGAAGCAGGCATAGAGAAGCTGAGCAAGCTGAGAACTGCCCAACTCCCCCAGCTTGTTTTGAGTAGTAGTTCTTAAACATTTCTACCTCTCCAATGGAAGCGTTTCCAATAATCTTCATTTTGCTTTCTTACACCCAATAGTGATTTATTTACATTCTTTCACTTTCTCTGCTCGAACTTTGTGAAGAAAAATTAAAAAGACAGTCTTAAAAACCTTCACACTTGCTGCTCAAGCAGCTTCCTTATATGCTCCCCATTCTTGCTGTCCTTTCTTCTACTCCTTGTAAAGTTTCCTGTTAAGTGATAGCATGTCCAGGAGCTCCTTGCTCATCCAGGCAGACCTCCTAGCATTCTTCCCTGGTTTCCCCTTTGTTGGTATATATTGCTCCTGGACACAGAGGAGTTGATCCTTGAATACTGACCAGCTGTCCTCGGCCCCTCTTCCGTCTAGGGCTTTGTCCCACGATACTTTGGCCAGCATATCCCTGAAGCGATCCCAGTCTGCACGCCTAAAGTCTAGGTTTGTAAGTTTAGGATACGTCCTTCTGGTTGCCCTGAGGATCTTAAATTCAACTGCTTCATGGTCACTACAGCCAGTGACCATGTGTCTTTACTGTGTCACTTTGTATATACTAATATTGAATCTTTCACTGTGAATATTATCAGGTGAAAAGAGAGAAATAACTGATATTTCTTTAAGATATTTCATCAGAACAGTAATCTAACTTCCATAAAAACCTAAATGTACTTTAAGTTGCACTGGGAATTATATTACATTGTTGTTTGTTTATGGGGTTTTGTGGCAGTTTAGGCTGGGTGCCTCCTGTTACTGCCATATAAGCTACACCTCTGGTGTTCCGAGTGTCCACCCAATAAAGTGGACACAGGAAACGGCATATTTCTACCCATAAATCCTGCCCCCTGTAAATTCATCTGCAAAGTCATTTTCTTCCTCTTTCTTCCCTCTCTGCTCCTGTGGGAGATGCTTCCTATCGGGTAACAGTAGGGGAGTATCTCAAGGCCTCTTAGGCGTGTTTAGGCCTAATGCCCGGAGGAGAAAGGGGGGGGGGGGGGGGGGCAGTCTCAGACCTGGCCAGCCTGAGACTAGCCTAGCAGTGGGAGGGGGAAGAAAGAGCCCTGGGGGTTTTGGGTATACCTTCAGGTGGGAGAAAGGAAGAATTGGGAAGCCTTTGGGTGTTAGGTAAGGGACTCTCTATGCTTTGGGATGTTCTTGTCACTATGCTTTGTAGTGTTTTGTAGTTTCACCAATTGCTTTTCCATTTAAACTTTCCATCACTCTCCAATCCGTTTGTGTGAGTGTCATTCTTCTGTCCCTCTTGGGGCAAGAGAGGATCTGTCTGGCCTCAAACCAGTACGTGTTTTGTTTTGTCTTTTATAAATGAGAGTCACGCTTCCCGTTATGTTTTTGCCCTTTTGTTTTCGTAAATAAATTTTAAATAGAATGTCTTTCTCTTCTTCTGTAGAATAATACAATTGGACATGCCTTTACGGCATATTCATCAACCTACACAAAAGGGAGAAGGGAAGAAGTGAGAGCTGATCAAAACTCACTGGCTTTATATGCTTACAAATCCCTGTGTCTGTTTTAACAGGTGAAAAACCATTTGAATGTCCAAACTGCCATGAACATTTTGCTAGGAATAGCACGCTCAAATGTCACCTAATGGCCTGTCAGTCTGGAGCTGGAGCTAAAAAGGGAAGAAAGAAGCTGTACGAATGTCAGGTGGGTAATGGAAGCAGTGGAGTCTGAGACTAGATCTTTCCTTCCTGTGCTGAGGGAGTATTGAGCAGGAAATGTAACAAGAGTAGGCTTATATCTCTACTAACTATTTTTAGTGATATAAATTATCAAAATTGCATTCGACCACAACATGAGGGCAAATTATTTTATCTAAATAGTTCTATTTAAAATATGGAATTACTGATATGGAACTTCATAATACCTTGTTTATCAGAAAGATTCTTCTGGGTAGGTGAGTGTTCATCTGCATCTTACTGATCTTTCTGCTTCCTTTTCAAGGTTCTTGATGCACTGACCTAGGCGTTTTGTGTTTGTGAGCATGCTTCACTAAAGTCCAAAATACAAAGTACTATTTTATTTCTTATTTTATTATTCTTCTGTTTAATACCAATATATTGACTTTGTCTCGAAAGTCATTCCAATTTATGATGATAATCTGCAATGTCTTTTAAGCAAATATAAATGCTGTAGATGGATAGCTGGAGTACTTAGTCACTATATGTAGCTGACATTTGAAAAACTATTCAGAAGAATGTTCCTTAGATTTTAATAGTTGATTCTGAAAAGCTAGAAAATATGAGAGCTGAGGTTGATCATATCATTTTTATTTGCCATTTTGGTGTTCCACTGCTGTGACAGTCATAAATAAGAACACACTTCACACTCTTCCTCTCTTAAGGCTTTCACCTTATTCATTTCACAGGATGGCTGTGGTTTGAGGTTAAATTGGGTTGTGCAGTAAAGAAAACTGCTGGATATTTGCTTTATTTGTTAAAAAAAATGCAGTGAACATATTCACAGAAAGCAATGAATAGTGCAGGAGATGAATGAATTCTGTGTTGCTAATCAAATAATTTAATCAGAAGTTTCACTGATGCTGTTGCATCATTTAGCTGTTATGCTAGTCTGAAGTTAATTCTTGGGAGCATAGCTTGGATTTAAAGATAAGTTTGTTTTGAACATGAGAACTGGTCTGTAACACAAAAATGTCCCTAGTAGCTTCATTTGAAGATACTGTTTTGTTTTTGTGACACTCTGATTTAATTGCTTCACCTCACCACAGCTTTGTTACAGATACTGTGAATGTGAGTTAGTGTTATTTCAGCCTACAGCAACTACAGAAATTCTTGGATAAATTTTTCTTAATTTTTTTTTCTCTTTAGAACTAAATTTGAATAGTGTTGAATACATAAAATCTTGACTCACTGAACAAAGAGAAGAAAACAAAACTGCACTTCTCAATGAGCACTTTTGGTGCTCTTCATTGTATGCTTTTAGTACTGAATTAGGCTCTACGTGGCAAGAACAGTAATTATGTGCTTGGACATTACTAATAGTAATTAAATGTATGAATAAGTAATTTTGAGTGCTTATCTATGAGGTTAGTATTTTAAGAAGTGTATGTTGCAACTTCTTTCTACAGCATGAGCACGGGGGGGTGGCAGACAAAAAGCACATTGTTATCATCACAAACATGGCTTTAAGAATTCAACAGCAAAATGGGGGATATTCAACTCCATTACACAGACTTGTTGCTTGAGTTATTCCCTGCCAGATACTCCATCATCCTTCTGTGCTGTTGCTGAAAATTGAGATGGAACGTTCTGTTTCAAAAGTATTTGCCAACAGTGAAACACTTATTTCTGCAGCTAAGAACACTTGAATGGACAAAGACCCCTGAGCCTGTTTCTTTACTCCAAGCTTAACTCTGCTCTTCTCTCTCTTCTACCCTGGCATCTGATTCATTTCTGCAGTCCTCTGTGTGTTGTTTTCAGGCCACTTACCTCAGTGTCAGCTGAAGGGAAGGAAGTGTACTCAAGTGCTTTGTGAAAATAGTATGTCTGCAGTCAAAGCAGTACTTTTATCTGGAAGAGAGTTAAAAGGGATGGAGTTTTAAGTGATTTTTATTTGCTGAAACCACTCAAGTATTTTTTTTAAATGGCAAAATTGAAACTTTAGTATAGCCAGATAAATCTTACAATGCCATGAACAAATGAAAGCTGATAAGGAAAATGTTGGCTAGTAGTATTGCATCTAGAACTTCAGTAAAAGGGTGGTTTGTACTATACTTTCATCATACAATATTATTGCATAAATAGTTTTTTACACAGAATTCTAGCACCAGGCATCTATTTGGACATGAATCTGTATGTAAATTTCACATAAGGTTAAAATAAGAAAACTTTCAAATGCTGTACTGACTCATAAATTTTGTAGCTATCCTATGTATGCACAATTCCCAAATGGCACACTGATTTTTAAAAATAAATAAATACTAGGTCTTTTGTTCATCTGAAGCTGACTTCTCAGGTTTTACCTGTAACATATGTGGGGTTCGGGGGGGTTTGTTTTTCTTATTGTTTGGGGGAGGGAGGGGTTGGTTTGTTTGGGTTTTGTGGTTGGGGGGGGTGTTGTTTGGGGTTTTTTGTTGTTATTTTTGTTTGTTTGCTTTTAAATCCAAGTAGCAAGAAGCTACACTATGCAAAGCTGTGATCTGAAGTAGGCACTATACTTCGTCATATTTCTGTTGACACTGTTTGACATACTGTATATTTTGTTTCAGGTTTGTAACAGTGTGTTTAACAGCTGGGATCAATTTAAAGATCACTTAGTAATACACACCGGTGACAAACCCAACCACTGTACCTTATGTGATTTGTGGTTTATGCAAGGTAGTGAGCTGAGAAGGCATCTCAAAGACATGCACAATATTTCAGAACAAATAGTGACAGAACAGGTTCTTCCAGTGGAAGCTGAACCAGTAACATCAATGACTATAATAGAACAAGTGGAGCAAGTCCATGTCCTACCAGTAATTCAGGTACGAGTGGATCCTGCACAGGTAACTGTGGAACAGATGCATCAAGATCTCATGTAGAACAGTCAAGTGAAAGGCACACAGATGGAGGAACTGCAAGAACAGGTGCAAATTAGTTACTTGGAAGTTGAACACTTTCAGACTGAACAAGGTGCTGAAGTTCATGTGGAGCAGTTACATGTTCAGCATGTAAATCAAATACAGATGGAAGACGTACAGACAGAACTTATAGGTGGAACAGACCTGGAACAAGTAGAATATGAAAGTGTGGATCAAGGAGAAGCAAAACAAAAGGAAATTAGTCACATAGATAATATAGATAAGGAAGATCACAAACAAGATGAAGACTTAAACTCAACAGTTAGTGAACACACAGAATGAAAAGGTGGATGACTAGGACAAATAACCACACTGTGCAGGTTTAGGAATAAAATACCTGATTATTTTTGTTTGCTTTTACATTGTTTTTTGAACTGTCAGTGGTCATCTTTCCAATATGCTGTCCTTAGGAAGCTCAACAAATGGACCAAAGTTAGCTTTCTTCATGTACAACCAAACTTCTCTCATGTATGGAAAATAACTTTCCCACTCATGTAATACCATGGAACAGAAACTACCATGGAGATGGACAGCTTTGTGAAGATTTTAATAATGAGTAGCTTGTATCACTGTTACACCATTCCTGGGTACATGTAAGAGTAACTTTACCTCTTTTCCTCTTGCCATAGAAGCAAACTCTTGTTATATATTTTCAGGGTATCTGTGGCAGAAGAATCAGTAAAATTAGGTGGATTCTAACATAAGTGGACAATCAGATACCTGTCAATTTTCTGAGCAGTTTGCTGTTTCCTAACAGTGGTACCTAACTTTCAGGCTGGGGAAAAACCATTTTTGCTGGAGGTCTTGGAGATCAAAAATCCTGTGCCTTTTCAACACTGTCTGGTTAAAATTTCACAAAGCTCCTAGGATCTTCAAGAACCTAGTTCAGTAAAAGTAATGTAGGTAATGTTATAGTGCTTTATATTTTTGCTTAAAATTGTCAGCTACTGATTTTTATTTTTTGTTAAATTTAGAGTGGAGGTGAGGAAGGAAACAGATTCCACATGGAGGCAGTGGGACACCCTAAAAAGGATGCTTTAAATTAGAAAAAGCTCAATAGAATCTGTGGTAAACATGAACTGGAAGAAAGCTATCAGCAGACTCTTCTATAAATCTTCATTTTAAAAGAATATTTAAAAACATAAATTTAGAGAAGACTTGTCTATATTAGTATCAAGTTCTTGGGTTTTTTTAAATGAAATCTGACACTTGACACAAAGATATACTGAAAGTAAAAGCCATAGGTATGAGTGCTAAAATTTGGATTGAAAAGTAGGATTGTAAATATTTTCATCAATATTAGAAAATGAAACTATAACAGCCATGAAATATTGCATTATTTGCTTGTGGTGGGTTGAAAATTCCTCCCCAACATCTAATAAACATCTAATAAATTAGGAACAACTGAGCGACTGGCAATTACACTGCCAGATCCTAGTGGCAAGAATCAATCTCAGATTAATAGCTCATTACTGTAAAGTTAAGTTTGTTTAGAAAATACCTGTCTATGTTTAGGGATGCTAAGAACTTTTAATTCTCAATTATTGCCTTGAGATTAGAGGTGCCTCCATACTTCTGAAAATTTTTCATTTCAAAGCCTTAACTAGAGAAGCATTTCTGTAAGGATGTTCCCTAATGCTTTTTGTAATCCTGTAGATCTTAATTAAAATCCAGCGTTTCTATCCAGTCTTCTTGAAATGCAGAATTATTCCCTGATATTTGTGCTTTTATTTAGTCTCAAATTGATTCCTGTTTCATCATAGCATAGCCTTTGAGAAACTGTGGCAAAGCAAACATGGATTTCAATTAAAATGTCAATTTGATTAATGTAATTTGCTTTATTTTGTGATTATTTTTTTTTATTTTCTGAGATACAAGTAATATGCAATGAGATTCTGAGCAGAAGGAAGAATGAGGCCCAATGCTAATCATGAAAGTAAAAGTTGTCTATTGTATTTATACCTGGTTTCTGATAAAAACCCCTATCTTTTGATAACATGGAGAGGACAGGCCTGCTTGCTTAGCTATCTGTATAACTATTTTTTTTAGGTATTTGTGCATATAGACACAAGGTCTGTGTCTGTGGAATTAAACGATCTTAACCAATGAAACTAACTTTTAGGTAATTTAAGGTCTAATGTAAATTGAGAAGGTACATGGTATTGTTAACAGGGCTGTGATTTGGTAAAAGCAACAGCTTCCAATTTGGTAGGAGAGAAACGATGCTCTGTTGTTGCATTCAGTGCTGCCTCCATCCAAACTCTTGCTGAGCCTGGATGGGAGCGTGATGGGAGCATAAGCAATCCCCTTCTCACTCAGAGGAACAGGGTGAAAGGCTCTCCTCAATTAATAACTCCCCTGGAAAGTGTTTCCATTTATGACCTCCTAGAATTTCCTTCTCAAATGTCTAAAGCCCATATTGATTCCACTGATGGAGTCCCCCATGCATCCTCACTGCAACAGCTGATACTGGGGAAAGGAACAATTGACTTGGAGAGTCAGAAGTTCTGGCTGCTTTCTGTAACAGCTACCTTGCCATCCCCTTTCTGCCCCAAATGTCTGTATAGACACACAGACCTCTCCAAACTTTATATACCTATGCATCATTGGAGGAGTTATTCCCTCTGAATAAATCTATACTGCTGATTCCCAGAGTGCCCTGTGTTATGCAGATACTGGTCTGTGGCTTGCAGTGGGGTAGCATGCAGCTTCACTTGTTGCCTGGGGCTGGTGGTGGGCCATGTTACCTGGTGTGAATGCTTGAATTTATGCTGAATGAAACTAATCAGCTAAAGCAGTGGGATCTAGGTAGTGCAAAATGGAAAAGCGGGAATGAACAAAAACCTGTGAGGTGTGTCTAGATACAAAATACAAAGTGAAGATTAAATTGAGACTGAGGTTAGCGGTAAATTGATGCAAAATATGGTACTCTTACATAAATTCTGTAACTCATTATTTCAAATGAGAAAACATTTAAATAGATGTTTGATTTGCTTATTTTTAAGGACTGAAGTATCTCTTCTATAGGGACTGTTGTGAAAATGTAACATGCAGATAATTTTGTTATTTCTAACAACTTTGTTCTTAGTGTTTGCTGCTAGCAAATAATTTAAAAATCAAAGCAAGCTGCTTATAGTGAATATATGAATCGTTTGTATCTTGTCAAACATTTGGCAGCTCGGGCAGGTCCAACAGAAGCTGGAGCCCTTTCCTGATTCACCAACTCTCATCTAGTCTAGCTTCAGTAATTTGTACCATTAAAAGAACTGAAACTAGGAAGGAGGTGCAAAGCCTGTAGCTTCTAGAGTGCAGGTCTCAAACACGGGGACACGAGGAGCTGGAGAGTATAAGTGGGGTGCTAGGAGCTGTGCCTGGCAAGTGACAGCCAGGCGTGGGATCACATCCTACCGCTACTGGGCCTGTCCAGCAAAGCAAAGCAAGGAAGATTTCGCAGCAAAGGCGGCGTCCATTCCTCATTCCAGGCTGCCAACCCTCTAAACTGGAGCGTTGGGAGTTGCTCAGAGCCCTCACCTTCCCGAAAGCAGTCAGGGAACAGGGTGAGGCAAGGAGGTCCGTCCCTGTTACGTGAGGGGATTGACATGGGCAAATGATGGGCTGCGTCACGACAGCAAATGGCAGGTGGTTGGCAGGGGCTGCAGCGGTGCTAAAGCCTGTGATCCCATGGGAAACCGTCTCTGCCCATGGGTTCGTCTGCTGGGAGGCGGTGGGAGGGAGCCGGTTTTCAGGTACAACTGTGGGCTCCAGCAGCGGCTGGTTGTTGCCCTCATGCTCGGGTGGAGATCCGATCCCCGGAGGTGGCACCGTTTCATCTGAGAGCCCCGGGGTGGTTCTCGCCAGACTCCACTGGCCGATCGCTGCGAGAAGCTGAGACTGAGCCATTGCGTGTCTTTACACCCGCGGATGCCGAGTTTTATAGTTCTGGTGCTCTTCCAGCATACATGAGTCTTATAGCCTTTGCCAAGACGTGGTGAGTTGACCCTGGCTGAAAGCCAGGTGCCCAGCAAGCCACTCTATCACTCCCCTCCTCAGATGGACAGGGAAGAGAAAATATAAAGATTGTCTGCTCAGTTTTACAAATACTGAAGAACCATCCCCTAAAAGTGGCTTTGCAACTGCTCTGTCCTTACCAGTTTTAAATGTCCCAAAGTGACTGCAGTTGTGAGAGCTTTTATACCACTTAGAGGGGAAAAAAAAGCTAGATAGACATGTATTTGCACTTTAATTGACAATTGGAAATTTTCAGAACCCGTCAGTAAACATACAAACAAACAAGAACAACAAACCACAGACAGGGAAAACAGTTCCAGCCATATTTTTCTAGATATATATGAGCATATCACCGTTTCAGACCAACGTTTGTGGTGGATTGACCTTGACTGTGTATAAATAAATGCCCAATGAAGAGTCAAAACTCAACCAACCATAAAAAAAGTTTATTTGGTGAGATATAAGCAAGCAGCGCTGGATGCGAGGGAAGTCTACCTCCACCAACTCGCATAACCCATGTCCTAACTCCACCCTGTTTATGCTTCCTCAATCATACATATACATGAGATCTCCTGGTAATATGCAAAGCAGTCCTTGAATCACTGCATTGCGTTTGTGCGCCTGCGTGGGTTCTCAAAAGGGGTCCTTAGAGTCCCTCTGGTAGTCGTTGGAATGAAGGCTGCAGTCTTCCTTATTGACCCTAGTCCCTGTGCATGCTCTGTGCTGTATGTCTGGTATAACATGGTTAACGTATATACAATCAAACATGTCTTAACTTAAACTTGTAAACATAAACCACAATGCCATATATGGTGTTATTGCTAACTCTGCCAGTTCGCTGAGATTTATACTAACACGAATCATATCAGCTCATCTCACAACTGGACACAAAGTCCCCACCAAAGCTGCTCTATCACTCCCTCTCCTCAAATGGACAGAAGGAGAGAAAATACAACAAAAGACTCATGGGTCGAGACAAGGAGATCAATTACTGTCACAGGCAAAACAGACTCCATTCAGGGAAATTAATTTAATTGGTAAAAAATTGGAGTAGAATAATAAGAAATAAGTGATAGGATTAAGATAAGGGTGTCCTTAAAAATGAAAAGGCTTCCAGATGAAACTTGAGATGACAATGATTCTCTGCATTCTTATCACTGATGTCTTCACAAAGGTCCTTCTGTGAATCAATAAAGGGAATTCCCTGGTAACACCCGTCAGGTGCTAATCTATGGTAGCAATAACAATGCAAGTCATGTGTTAAATGTGTGGTTTTTACCCGGAGGGTAAGAGCTGTCTTGTGCGGAAGGAGGGAAGGCACAACTCCTCAACTGTCCTCATTTCTTCTGTGTTATTGAGTAGCACAGGGAAGTAAACGTTTCAGTTAATTAGGTAAAGGTCTTTGTTCAGGCACTTTAGCCTGAAAAGTCTGGTTTGAAGTTTCCTGGGTTTGTTGTTTTAGCCTCCTTCAGTAGTTTTGCCAAAACTGGCAGCTTCTCCTCCCCAAGAACAGGCTGCCCAGGGGGGCTGTGGAGTCTCCTTCTCTGGAGATAGTCAAAACCTGCCTGAATGCGTTTCTGTGTGATCTACTCTAGGTGATCCTGCTCTGGCAGGGGGTTTGGACTAGATGATCTTTTGAGGTCCCTTCCAGCTCCTAACATTCTGTGATTCTGGGGGGTGTTTGTCAGTCCGATGTTGAGAAGAACTTGGGAAAATTAGCGTGTATGCACATATAGTGCTCTTAGAGTTGTAATAATGATTTACAGTCCTAGCTGAAGAAATATACAGGCTCTGCTGGAATTTATTTCTGGGATAAGGCAGCAGAGAGAGTGGGTCAGAAGCATGTGCTGGTTTGAGGCCAGACAGATCCTCTCTTGCCCCAAGAGGGACAAAAGAATGACACTCACACAAAACGGATTGAAGAGTGAAGGAAAGTTTAAATGAAAAGCAATTGGTGAAACTACAAAAAACTACAAGCATAGTGCCAAGAATATCCCAAAGCATACAGAGTCCCTTACATAACACCCAAAGCCTTCCCAACTCTTCCCTTCTCTCCACCTGAGGGTATACCCAAACCCCCAGGGCTCTTCCTTCCCCCCCCTACTTCTAGGCTAGTCTCAGGCTGGCCAGGTCTGAAACGGCCGCCCCCCCCCCCCTTCCTCCTCCTGGCATTAGGCCTAGACAGGCCTAAGAGGCCTTGAGATACTCCCCCACTGTTACCCAATGTGATGGTTTGAAACTGTCTTTTTAATTTTTTCTTTGCAAAGTTCAAAACAGAGAAAGTGAAAGAGTGTAAATAAGTCACTATTGGGTGTAAGAAATCAAAATACTGATTGTTCTAAACACTTCCATTGGATAGATAGAAATGTTTAAGAACTATTACCCAAAACAAAGTGGGGCACACTGCACATTCTGCATTCTGCCGTCAGGGCAGTTGCTGGGCTGTCTGGCTGCTGTTTCTTCTTCTCTTCTGGCTGAAGATAACACGTACTGACCTTGGCAGCTAAGTTAACAACTTTCTGCTTTAACTAGCTCTGCTTTCTGTCCAGGGGGGTCTGGGGGGAAGCTCCTGGGAGAGAGGCCCCTTTGGGAAAGGTCCCCTTTGGGGGGAAGCAAAGGGAGATCGGTTGTGCTTTTCTGTTGATTGTATATATTTGTGAATGTTGTGAATTTTGTATATTTGTACATATTCATTGCATTTCATTGTAGATTTTAGATTCTGCTTGTAAATACAGCTTTCATTTGCTTCCAGACTGAGCTAGCCTGGTTATTGTCAGTGGGGGGGGAATTTCAGTTCACACTGACACACCCAACAGGGAAGCATCTCCCACAGGAGCAGAGTGGGAGAAAAGAGAGAGAGAATGACTTTGCAGATGGATTTATAGGGCGCAGGATTTATGGATAGAAATACACCGTTTCCTGTGTCCACCTTATTGGGTTGGATACTCGGGACACCGGAGGTGTAACTTATTTGGCAGTAACAGAAGGCACCCAGCCTAAACTGCCACAAAGCGTTAAGTTATATCTCCCCAGAGAGGATATGAAACGGACCTGTCGTAAAGCTGATGAATCGGAGAGTCTAAAAGGATATCAAGACTTAATTCTGTACGAAATCTAAATTGAGCTACAAAAATAAAAATTGCAAAACAAAATTTTACTTAAGATGTATGAATAATAGAATCATAGAATTGTTATGGTTGAAAGAGACCTCAAGGATCATCTAGTTCCAACCCCCCCTGCCATGGGCAGGGACACCTCACACTAGATCAGGTTGCCCAGAGCCACATCTAACCTGGCCTTAAAAATCTCCAGGAATGGGGATTCTACCACCTCCATGGGCAACCTCTTCCAGTGTCTCACCAGTCTCATGGTAAAAAATTTCTTCCTAACATCTAATCTGAATCTACCCATTTCTATTTTTTTTCCATTCCCCCTAGTCCTATCACTACCTAACACCCTAAAAAGTCCTTCCCAGCTTTCTTGTCTCCCCGTTTCAGATACTGGAAGGCCACAATAAGGTCACCTCAGAGCTTTCTCTTCTCCAGACTGAATAGCCCCAACTCTTTCAGTTTGTCCTCATAGGAGAGGCGATCCAGCCCTCTGATCATCCTCGTGGCCCTTCTCTGGACATGTTCCAGCACATCCAGATCCTTCCTCTAACAGGGGCTCCAGAACTGGATGCAGTACTCCAGGTGGGGTCTCACCAGAGCAGAGTAGAGGGAGAGAATCATCTCCCTCGACCTGCTGGCTATGCTTCTCTTGATACAGCCCAGGATGTGATTGGCTTTCTGGGCTGCAAGTGCACACTGGTGGCTCATGTTGAGCTTCTCATCCACCAGAACCCCCAAGTCCTTTTCTTCAGGGATGCTCTCAAGCCAGTCACTGCCCAGCCTATATTGGTGGTTGGGATTGCCCTGACCCAGATGCAGGACCTTGCATTTGGTCTTGTTGAACCTCATGAGTTTGTCATGGGCCCACCTCTCCAGCCTGTCAAGGTCCCTCTGGATGACATCCCTTCCCTCCAGCATGTCTGCTGCACCGCACACCTTGGTGTCGTCAGCAAACTTGCTGAGGGTGCACTCAATGCCACTGTCCATGTCGCCAACAAATATGTTGAACAAGACTGGTCCCAGGACTGATCCCTGAAGGACTCGACTTGTCACTGGCCTCCACTTGGACATGGAGCCATTGACATCCACTCTTTGGGTGTGGCCATCAAGCCAGTTCTTTATCCATCAAACCCATGTTTCACCAGTTTGGAGACCAGGATGTGGTGTGGGACAGTGTCAAAGGCTTTGCTCAGGTCCAGGTAAATGTCATCAGTTGCTTGGCCCTCATCTATTAATGTTGTGACCTTGTCATAGAAGGCCACCAGATTTGTCAGTCAGGATTTGCCCTTGGTGAAGCCATGCTGATTATACCAAATCACCTCTTCATTATTCTTCTGTCTCATCTGTGCCTCCAGGAAGATGCACTCCATGATCTTACTGGGCACAGAGATGAGACTGACTGGCTTATAGTTCCCCAGTTCTTCCTTCTTTCCCTTTTTGAAAAAGGGGTTATGTTTCCCCTTTTCCAGTCAGTGGGCACCTCCCCGGATCGCCATGACTTTTGGAATATAATTGAGAAGAGTTTAGCAACCTCATCAGCCAGTTCCCTCAGCACCCGTGGGTGTCTCTCATCAGGTCCCGTGGACTTGAACACTTTCAGGTTCTTCAGATGGTCACAAACCTGACTGTGGCAGTTTAGGCTGGGTGCCCCCTGCCACTGCTGCATGAGATACACCTCTGGTGTCCCAGGTGCCCACCCAATAGGGGTAGACACAGGAAACGGTGTATTTCTACCCATAAATCCTGCGCCCTATAAAAGCCATCTGCAGAGTCATTCTCTTCCTCTTTCTTCCCTCTCTGCTCCTATGGGAGATGTCCTCTCTTATCGGGTAATGCCAGGGGAGAATGGAGGGGGGGGGGGCAGTCTCAGACCTGGCCAGCCTGAGACTTGCCTAGCAGCGGGAGGGGGAAGAAAGAGCCCTGAGGGTTTGGGTAGACCCTCAGGTGGGAGAAGGGAAGGATTGGGAAGCCTCTGGGTACTATGTAAGGGACTCTGTATGCTTTAGGATGTTCTTTGCCACTATGCTGTGTAGTCTTTCTGTATTTTCACCAATCGCTTTTCCATTTAAACTTTCCATCACTCTCCAATCCGTTTGTGTGAGTCTCATTCTTTTGTCCCTTTCGGGGCAAGAGATGTTCTGGCTGGCCTCAAACCAGCACACTGACCTTCACTCACAATGGGCAGTTCCTTCTTCCAGTACCTGCCGTTATCTTCCGTTACTCCAGGAGTGTGGCTGGAGCCCTTGCCAGTGAAGACTGAGGTAAAGAACTTGTTGAGAACCTCATCCTTCTCCATGTCACTTGTCACCAGCTCCCCTGTTTCCTTTCTGAGGGGGCCCACACCTTTCCTAGTCTTCTCTTTACCATTAATATACCTATAGAAATTTTTACTGTTCCCCTTGATCTCCCTGGCTAGATTTAATTCTAACTGAGCTTTAGCTTTTCTAATCAGGTCTCTTGCTGCTTGGGCAGATTTCTTATATTCTAGCTGTCCTTTCTTCCACTCCTTGTAGAGTTTCTTTTTGTGTGACAGCATGTCCAGGAGCTCCTTGCCCATCCAGGCAGGTCTCCTAGCATTCTTTCCTGCTTTCCTCTTTGTGGGTGTACTTTGCTCCTGGGCATGGAGAAGGTGATCCTTGAATACTGACCAGCTGTCCTGGGCCCCTCTTTCCTCTAGGGCTTTGTCCCACGATGCTTTGGCCAGCAAATCCCTGAAGCAATCAAAGTCTGCACACCTGAAGTCCAGGGTTCTAAGCTTGGGATACGTCCTCCTAGGTGCCCTGAGGATCTTAAATTCTATTGCTTCATGGTCACTGCAGACAAGGTTATCCCTGAGCCTCACATTGGTCACCAGCCCTTCTCTATTGGTGAGAACAAGGTCTAGCATAGCACCTTTTCTCATTGGTTCCTCTACCATTTGGAGGAGGAAGTTGTCATCAATGCATTCCAGGAACCTGGAATGCTGGTACCTAGCTGTGTAGAAAGGCATTCTTCCGGTTCTGGGGTTAGAGGTCCCTTTTGTTTCTGATAATCTGGCTCTTTGATATCTTGTATTTTGTCTGTTGGAAAACTATTATTGTCTGAAGGTATCAATTTTGTTTCGATTCTCATGTATACAAAATTGCAATAATTTAATGTTAAAGTTACAACTATGTGGAATTGGACATCACTCAGAATCTAAGCCCAGCTGTCCCCAACCCCTCTGATATCTGAGGATAAACTGGAACACAAGGGGGTTTATTTTCTGCCAAAATGGTTAACAATTTGGTCTGATTTTAAATGGGGACAGGGCAATCTCAAGGAGACAGCTTGAAAAACTCCCCCTTAGGCTGTATTTTAAAACAATGTAAACAACTGGGTGGAACTATAGGACAAAATGTTTGAGAAAGTTTGAGAGGCAGAGGTAGAGGTCAGTGGGAATGCTGGTTATGCTTACCATTGAAAAGGAAGGGGAAGGGGTGGTGAGCATTGGAAAAGCCTGTGGTTTTTGTTGGACAAGGAAAGAGAACAAAGGAAGCAGTTGGAATGAAATTGTTTTAAACTGAAGGGGACCAAAAAAATTTGACAAAGTCTTCCAGCTAATACTCTAGTGCTAGCTAAACTGGATAAAGAAATAATAAAATGTTAATTGATAGAGCTAATAATACATAGCTTTAGGGGACCTATTGGAGGGTACAAGATTTAAGAATAATGAGATCATTAAACCAAGGCATCCAATGGTCCCAGATTCTTATACCATTTTAAACAAAATTCCCTCCTCACACCACTATTATTCAATACATGATTTAGAATCATAGAATCATAGAATCAGTCAGGGTTGGAAGGGACCACAAGGATTATCCAGTTCCAACCCCCCTGCCATGGGCAGGGACACCTCATAGTAGATCAGGCTGGCCAGAGCCTCATCCAGCCTGGCCTTAAACACCTTCAGGGATGGGGCCTGTGCTGGTTTGGGGCCAGACAGATCCTCTCTTGCCCCAAAAGGGACAAAAGAATGAGACTCACACAAACGGATTGGAGAGTGATGGAAAGTTTAAATGGAAAAACAACGGGTGAAGCTACAAAAGACTACAAAGGATAGTGCCAAGAATATCCCAAAAGCATACAGAACCCCTCACAGAATTCCCAAAGCTTCCCAATCCTTCCCTTCTCCCCTCCTGAGGGTAAACCCAAAACACCCAGGGCTCTTTCTTCCCCCTCCCGCTGCTAGGCAAGTCTCAGGCTGGCCAGGTCTGAGACTGCCCCCCCTCCATTCTCCTCCTGGCATTAGGCCTAGACAGGCCTAAGTGGCCTAGAGAGAGACTCCCCCACCGTTACCCGATAAGAAAGCATCTCCCACGGGAGCAGAGAGGGAAGAAAGAGGAAGAGAATGGCTTTGCAGATGGACTTATAGGGCACAGGATTTATGGGTAGAAATATGCCGTTTCCTGTGTCCATCCCTATTGGGTGGGCACCTGGGACACCAGAGGTGTAATTTATGTGGCAGTAGGAGGGGGCACCCAGCCTAAACTGCCACAGGGCCCCAACCACCTCCCTGGACAACCCATTCCAGGCTCTCACCACTCTCATGGTGAAGAACTTCTTCCTCACTTCCAGCCTGAATCTCCCCAATTCCAGCTTTATTCCATTCCCCCTAGTCCTATCACTACCTGATATCCTAAAAAGTCCTTCCCCAGCTTTCTTGTAGGCCCCCTTCAGATATTGAAAGGCCACAATAAGGTCACCTCGGAGCCTTCTCTTCTCCAGACTGAACAGCCCCAACTCTCTCAGTCTGTCGTCATAGGAGAGGTGCTCCAGCCTTCTGATCATCCTGGTGGCGCTCCTCTGGACACTTTCCAGCATGTCCATATCCCTCTTGTAATAGGGGCTCCAGAACTGGACACAGTACTCCAGGTGGGGTCTCACCAGAGCTGAGTAGAGGGGGAGAATCACCTCCCATGACCTGCTGGCCACACTTCTCTAGATGCAGCCCAGGATGTGGTTGGCTTTCTGGGCTGCAAGTGCACACTGACAGCTCATGTTGAGCTTCTCATCCACCAGCACCCCCAAGTCCCTCTCCTCAGGGCTGCTTTCCAGCCAGTCACTGCCCAGCCTGGATTTGTGCTTGGGATTGCCTCGACCCAGATTCAGGACCCTGCACTTGGTCTTGTTGAACCTCATGAGGTGGGCTTGTGCCCACCTCTCCAGCCTGTCAAGGTCCCTCTGGATGGCATCCCTTCCCTCCAGCTGTCTGCTGCACCACACAGCTTGGTGTCATCAGCAAACTTGCTGAGGGTGCACCCAATGCCACTGTCCATGTCACCGACAAAGATGTTGAACAAGACTGGTCCCAGGACTGATCCCTGAGGGACTCCACTTGTCACTGGCCTCCACTGGGACATGGAGCCATTGACAGCCACTCTTTGGGTGTGGCCATCAAGCCAGTTCTTTATCCATCTTGTGGTCCACCCATCAAACCCATGTGTCACCAGTTTGGAGACCAGGATGTGGTGCAGGACAGTGTCAAAGGCTTTGCTGAGGTCCAGGTAAATGACATCAGTTGCTTGCCCCTCATCTATGAAGGTTGTGACCTGTTCATAGAAGGCCACCAGGTCTGTCAGGCAGGATTTGCCCTTGGTGAAGCCATGCTGACTGTACCCAATCACCTCTTCACTATTCTTCTGTCTCAGTAGTGCCTCCAGGAGAATCTGCTCCATGATCTTACCAGGCACAGAGGTGAGACTGACTGGCCTGTAGTTCCCTGGTTCTTCCTTCTTCCCCTTTTTGAAAATGGGAGTAATGTTTCCCCTTTTCCAGTCAGTGGGGACTTCCCCAGACTGCCAGGACTTTTGGAATATAGTAGAGAGGGGTTTAGCAACCTCATCTGCCAGTTCTCTCAGTACCGTGGTGTATCCCGGGTCCATGGACTTGAACACTTTCAGGTTCTTCAGGTGATCACGAACCTGATCTTCACTTATGGTGGGCAGTTCTTCCTTCTGGTTCTTGCCATTAGCTTCCATGACTATTCCTGGAGGCCCTTGCAGTGAAGACTGAGGTAAAGAAGTCACTGAGTGTAGAGAAATGGCCAGAATATAAAAGGCCATGAGCTGCACAATCCAAGCCAAGCTAAACTATTAACAGGCTGAGTTGTCCTTGAGAGGCTGATAAGAGAAAGCTTGGCAGAGCAGTAAACAGGAGATGAAGCCAGGTGTTGGAACTGCAAGCCGGAAAGCATTGCCGATACCATATTCCAATCAGCGTACAGTAACGGGCACGTGAACAATATATTTTAGCCAATTGCAGGTTAATGTTATTTGCGTGGACAGCACATAATACTATAAAAGCTTGTGTCTTATAATAATAAATGAGCAAGATTCTGAACTCATATTGGGCCTGTGTCTTGACTCTGGCTGAGCAGGACTTTAACTCATATTGAGTCTGTGTCCTGACTCTGGACAATCTCCTACAATTGAGAACCTGAGCCTTTTCCAGGTCACTTGTGACCATTTCACCTGTTTCCTTTCTGAGGGGGCCCACACCTTCCCTAGTCTTCTTTTTACCATTAATATACCTATTAATATTAATGGTAAAAAGAAGACTAGGGAAGGATGCTTTCTGGGGATGCCCACTTACAGAGGATAGCAAACAATATTTTGCCTTTGAATGGGAGAAAGAAGAAAAATGGAAAATAGTGAAGCAACAGCTGACATGGACAGTCCTTCCACAGGGATATGCAGAGGCATTGCTCCTCTTCGGGCAAGCTTTTCAAGGGATACTGAGAGAATTTACTCCACCCCCAGGGATCAGGTGACTGCAATATGTGACAGGGGAACAGGAGGAGGTGGTGGAAGAAGCCACAGTGGAATTGCTTAATTTTCTTGCTAAAAAAAAAAAAGAGGGGAGGCTTAGAGTATCTTAATGCACAAATGGTGGAGAAGGAAAGTTAAATATTTGGGACATATTTTGACTGAAAGTTTGCACTGTATTGATCTGGAAAGGGCCTGAGGAGTTTCAGAAAACTAAAAAAAGAGCTGTTACAGTTTTTAGAACTAATAAGATATTGCAGGACCTGGATTGAGGATTTTTCCATTCTAGCCAGGCCCCTGTATGACCTTTTGACACAAGGCAACTCTGATGTTATGTTACGGATATCAGAAGGGAGGCAGAGCTTTGAAGTGTTAAAAAAAAAAAATAAAAAGGCAAGTTATCCAAAGCTCCATCTCTAGCCTTTCCAGACTAGGAAAAATAATTTGAATTATATGTGGATGTTAAATGGGATGTGCTATAATAAAGGGAAGGGAGCTGCAAGAGAGAGGGAAGCTACCCTCTACATGGTCAACACAGACAGCAGAATTGTATGCTTTAATTTGAGCCTGTGAATTGTATCAAGGGAAAATAGTAAACACATTTACAGATTCAAGATATGCATATGGGGTGGCTCATGTGTTTAGGAAATTGTGGGAGGAAAGAGGATTACTAACAGAGGAAATAGATTAGGTCATGAGGATTTAATTGTTCGCCTATTGGAGGTGATGAATTTGCCCAAAGCAGTGGTAATAATACAAGTCAGGGTATATCAGGCAGGATACTCAGAAGAGGCAATCGATTGGCAGATGAAAAAGCTTGGAAAGCAGTACTTCTGCCAGAAGTATCTAAGATCCTCCCTTTGCTCCCAGTGGTTCAGCCACTGCAGGAGGTGCCTTTTCTGCCAGAGGAGTTGGAGATAATTAAAGATAGTGGGGCAGAAAAAAGAAGGGATAATTGGTTTACAAAGGATGGTAAACAATGGATCCCAAAGGCTTTAGCCCTACAAACACTGAAGCAGCTCCATGAAGGGAGCCATTTGGGCTCTCAAGAACTGGCAGAAGCTTTCCTCAAGGGTTGTGCTGCTTTGAGGGTTTTTTGATCTAGCAAAAAGAGCTATCAAAGGATGCTTGATTAGTGCCAAAGTCAATAAGTGGGTTACAAGGGAAGTTGCCAGGGAAAGGTGACCCTGGGCTGTGCACCCATTCCAATGATGTCAGGTGGATTTTACTGAAATGCTCTGAGTGGGAAGGTTTAAATATCTTTTAGTGATAGTATGCCAACAAACAGGGTGGCCAGAAGCTTTCCCAGTTGCTTCAGCAATTACTGGTTCAGTTATTAAAGTATTTTTAAAATAAATAATTCTGAGACAATAGACTCAGATAGAGGAACTAATTTTACAGGAAAAAATATTCAAGGGGTTATGGTGGCATTAGGATACCCATCCCATGGCACCCTCAGAGTTCAGGTTGGGTAGAGAAAATGAATGAGGAAATCAAGAAATATCTTTTAAGATTAATTTTAGAAACCAAAATGCCATGGATATGTTTTCTACCCTTAGCTTTGGTCAGAATATGGGCCAGACCTAGGGGAGATATTGAACTGTCTCCACTTTTGAATTAATGTTTGGACTTGATTACCCTGCAAACTCTCACCCAGTGAGGAGATGGAAATAAGTGATATGTATTCAAACCAATATGTGGCCAGGATACTGTCTCTTGTTAAATCTCTCCAACAGGAAGCTCAGTTGGCACAGACCCAGCCTTTGGATTTTGCCGTTCATAACATCCAACCAGGAAATTGGGTCCTAGTTAAGGAGTGGAAGGAAGCACCATTGGTGTCAAGGTGGCGTGGACCATACCAAGTCAGGGAGCAGTATGGTACCCATGGAAGCAGTTAGAGACCTGCTGAGCCACTTGGATCCCCACAAGTCTATGGGACCAGGTGGGATCCATCCTAGGGTAATGAGAGAACTGGCAGATGAACTCGCCAAACCACTCTCCATTATTTTTCAATAGTCCTGGCTCACTGGTGAGGTCCCAGATGACTAGAAGCTGGCCAATGTGATGCCCATCCACAAGAAGGGCCAGAAGGAGGAGCCAGAGAATTACAGGCCTGTCAGCCTGACCTCAGTGCCAGGCAAGATTATGGAACAGGTCATCTTGAGTGAAATCACACAGCACCTACAGGATGGCCAAAGGATCAGGCTCAGACGGCATGGATTTCAGAGAGGCAGGTCCTTCTTGACCAACCTCATCTCCTTCTATGATCAGGTGACCCACCTGGTGGATGTGGGGAAGGCTGTGGATGTAGTCTACCTGGACTTCAGCAAGGCTTTTGACACTGTCCCCCATAGCAAACTCCTGGCCAAGCTGTCAGCCCACGGCTTGGACAGGTGCACTCTGTGCTGGGTTAGAAACTGGCTAGAGGGCCAGGTCCAGAGAGTGGTGGTGAATGGTGCTACTTCCAGTTGGCCGCCAGTCACTAGTGGTGTCCCCCAGGTATCAGTGTTGGGCCCAATCCTGTTCAATATCTTTACTGATGATCTGAATGAGGGGATTGAATCCATCATCAGTAAATTTGCAGATGACACCAAGTTGGGAGCAAGTGTCGATCTGTTAGAAGGTAGGAGGACTCTGCAGAGGGACCTTGACCGGCTGAATAGATGGGCAGAGTCCAAGGGCATGAAAATTAACAAATCTAAGTGCCGGGTTCTACACATTGGCCGCAACAACCCCATACAGCACTGCAGGCTGGAGACAGAGTGGCTGGAGAGCAGCCAGGCAGAAAGGGACCTGGGGGTACTAGTTAACAGTAGGCTGAACATGAGCCAGCAATGTGCCCAGGTGGCCAAGAAGGCCAATGGCATCCTGACCTGTATCAGGAATAGTGTGGCCAGCAGGACCAGGGAAGTCATTCTACCCCTATACTCAGCACTGGTTAGGCCACACCTTGAGTACTATGTCCAGTTCTGGGCCACTCAATTCAAAAAAAGATGTTGCGTTGCTTGAACATGTCCAGAGAAAGGCAACAAAGCTGGTGAGGCATCTGGAGGACAAGCCGTATGAGGAGAGGCTGTGGGAGCTGGGGTTGTTTAGCCCAGAGAAGAGGAGGCTCAGGGGAGACCTCATTGCTGTCTACAACTACCTGAAGCGTGGTTGTAGCCAGGTGGGGGTTGGTCTCTTCTCCCAGGCAACCAGCACCAGAACAAGAGGACACAGTCTCAAGCTGTGCAGGGGGGAGTTTAGGTTTGATCTTAGAAAGAAATTCTTCACAGAAAGAGTGATTGGCCATTGGAATGGGCTGCCCAGGGAGGTCGTGGGGTCAACATCCCTGAAGGTGTTTAAGAAAAGACTGGATGAGGCACTTAGTGCCATGGTCTAGTTGATGAGTTAGGGTTGGGTGATCGGTTGGACTTGATGATCTTGGAGGTGTCTTCCAGCCTGGTTGATTCTATGATTCTGTGAAGTGTCATTAGCCACAGAAACAGCAGTCAAGACAGCTGAACACATGTGGACTCATCATATCTGAGTCAAGCTTTCAAAGGCCCCAGAATATTGGGCTTCTAAGTTGGGAAATTGCAGTTAACTCTTCGCAGAAGTGGAAGAGACCAGTGATCAGCAGGTTGACATTGGGAGGAGTCCTAGGTGTTTACCAACTGGTCCTCTGCTAAATTGGTCTGTAAGGACCTCCCGCCTTTTTAATCTCCAGTAACTGGTGGGCTGATGCTAACAGTCATGCTGTCATTGTTGCCTTGATATTGAATTGTTTCTGTGTATTCATCTGCCACACTTGGTGTAGAGAGAAACGTGGCAGTTAAGTTTAATTCTAGCAGAAAAGATAGCCAACATATTCAGTCTCAGTAACTGTTTGGTATGTGGTGGACCAAAAGAGTTTGAAGATTGGCCATGGGTGTCTTAACCAGTTGAACCAAAATGGTGAATGACTGACTTAAGCATAGTGCATGATGGGATTGGTCTTTGGGAAGAAGAGACAAGTCCATGGAGAATACAATACCTAGGAAAGGGAGTTTATTGCTTGATGTGGTGAAGGCACCATATGCCCAGAATTATGCCCCAAATACTGTAAAACTTGTCCCAACATGTGTGGGCAAGTTTTCTCTTTCACCCTCCTTTCTGGAGTGGGACAAAGGCCCAGGCACCAGCCAGACATCATAAACAACCCCGACCTGCCTTCTAAGGGGTAAACAACAACTTGCACCCATCGCCTGGGATGCTGTGTCGGTGTGAGCTGAAATTCCCCCCCCACCGACAATAACCAGGCTAGCCCAGTCTGGAAGCAAATGAAAAGCTGTATTTACAAGCAGAGTCTAAATTACAGAAATGCAATGAATATGTACAAATATACAAAATTCACAACATTCACAAATATATACAATCAACAGAAAAAGCACAACCGATCTCCCTTTGCTTCCCCCCAAGGGGACCCTCCCAAAGGGGCCTCCCTCTCCCAGGAGCTTCCCCCCCAGACCCCCCTGGACAGAGAAGCAGAGTTTAGTTAGAGCAGAAAGTTGTTAACTTAGCTGCCAAGGTCAGTGTGTTATCTTCAGCCAGAAGAGAAGAAGAAACAGCAGCCAGACAGCCCAGCAACTGCCCCCACTGCCGAACGCAGAATGTGCAGAATGCCTACTTTGTTTTGGGTAATAGTTCTTAAACATTTCTATCTATCCAATGGAAGTGTTTAGAACAATCGTTATTTTGCTTTCTTACACCCAATAGTGACTTATTTACATTCTTTCACTTTCTCTGTTCTGAACTTTGCAAGGAAAAATTAAAAAGACAGTTTCAAACCATCACAGTCCACCCCTTCTAAACAATTCCATTGGCTGCTACTATCATTTATCTAATCTAAAATAATATCTACAACAATAGGTGAATAAAGACCATAGTCCATTCCGGCTATCTCAGATGTAGATGATTCAAAAGAGTCAAATCACAGGAAAAACAGCAAACAGCTTGTTTCCTCGCAGATGGAGCGAAGGAAAGGAACAGGGACTCTCAGGTGACTCAGGGCTCTCAGGGTTCGTGCACCGTAGATCTCATGGACTCTCCTCTTGGGCGCGATGCTGTATCTGTGCAACACTCTGAATTTAACCTCTCTCAGCCAAAGTTAGATTTCTTTGTGGAATACACTGAATTTCACCATTTTCTTGCATCACCCAATAGGTGTGACCAGGACCTTCAGCAGAAACCACCCCTCGGACAGGTTTGGCCTCTCCTGAAGGAGAAAATACCCAAACAGTTTTGCCTAACAGATTCTTTTCTCTGATAACAGGAACTCTATCACCTTCCTCCTTTCGCAACAAATCTGATTGGGCAGGTCCAGCTCGATTCACTGAACCTCTACTATTCACCAACCAGGTTGCTTGTGCTAAATGTTTCTCCCAGTTTTTCAAAGATCCACCCCCCATGGCTTTGAGAGTGGTTTTCAGCAAACCGTTGTAGCGTTCGATCTTCCCTGCAGCTGGTGCATAGTAGGGAATGTGGAATATCCACTCGATGCCGTGCTCTTTGGCCCAGTTTTTTACAAGATTGTTCTTGAAATGAGTTCCATTGTCTGACTCAATCCTCTCTGGAGTTCCGTGTCTCCACAGGATTTGTCTCTCCAGGCCAAGAATGGTGTTACGTGCAGTTGCATGAGGAACTGGATAAGTTTCCAGCCATCCAGTGCTTGCCTCTACCATAGTCAGCACATACTGCTTACCAGATGGAGAACGAGGTAGAGTGATGTAGTCAATCTGCCAGGCTTCACCATACTTGTACTTGGACCATCGGTCACCGTACCACAAGGGCTTGATCCGCTTTGCCTGCTTAATAGCAGCACAAATGTCACAGTCATGGATGACTTGTGTGATAGCATCCATGGAAATGTCAATGGATCTGTCACGAGCCCATCGGTAGGTTGCATCTCTGCCTTGATGTCCTGACGAGTCATGGGCCCACCGAGCTAAGAACAGCTCACCTCGGTGTTTCCAGTCAAGATCAGGATCAGGATCAGAGTTTGTGTCCACCTGGGAAACTCTTGCAGCTAGATCTGCCTGATGGTTGTGGTGTTGTTCTTCAGTAGCTTTGCTCTTAGGAATGTGAGCATCAATGTGTCTCACTTTCACTGGGATTCTCTCAATGCGAGCAGCAATGTCTTGCCACAGATCTGCAGCCCAGATTGGCTTTCCTTTCCTCTGCCAGCCATTCTTCTTCCAGTCTTTCAGCCAACCCCACAAGGCATTGGCTACCATCCACGAGTCGGTGTAGAGATAAAGCTTTGGCCATCTCTCACGTTCAGCTACGTTAAGAGCTAGCTGGACAGCTTTTACCTCTGCGAATTGACTGGATTCTCCTTCTCCATCTCTCGCTTCTGCAACTCTGCGCGTTGGACTCCACACTGCAGATTTCCATCTCCGCTTGTTCCCAACAAGACGACAGGAACCGTCTGTGAACAAAGCATATCTCTTTTCATCATCAGACAGATCACTGTAAGGAGGAGCTTCCTCAGCACGAGTTACTCTCTCCTCTGGAGGTTTTGCACAGCTTGTGCCTTCTGGCCAGTTTGTGATCACCTCCACCAAACCAGGCCTTTCGAGATTTCCCATTCGAGCTCTCTGTGTTATCAGAGCCATCCACTTAGACCAGGTAGCATCTGTTGCATGATGTGGTGAAGAACCTTTGCCTTTGAACATCCAATTCAGAACTGGCAATCTAGGAGCTAGAAGAAGTTGTGACTCAGTTCCGATCACTTCAGAAGCAGCTTTCACTCCTTCATAAGCAGCTAAAATCTCTTTCTCTGTTGGAGTGTAGTTTGCCTCTGAGCCTCTGTAGCCACGACCCCAGAAACCAAGAGGACGTCCTCGTGTCTCCCCTGGAGCTCTTTGCCATAAGCACCAGGTTGGACCATTGTCACTCGCGGCCGTGTACAGAATGTTCTTAATGTCTGGACCAGCTCGGACAGGTCCCAGACCCATTGCTTGGACTACCTCTCGCTTGATCTGGTCAAAGGCTGCTTGTTGCTCAGGACCCCATTGGAAACTGTTTCTCTTTCGAGTCACATCATAGAGAGGTTTCACAATCTGACTGTATCCAGGAATGTGCAGTCTCCAAAATCCCACTATGCCTAGGAAGCGCAGGGTTTCTTCCTTATTGATGGGATTTGCCATGGTGGAGACTCTGTTTATCACATCCATTGGGATGTGACGGCGACCATCTTGCCACCGCACTCCCAGAAACTGGATTTCTCTGGCAGGTCCTTTCACCTTGTCTCGCTTGATAGCGAAACCGGCTTGCAAGAGAATGTCAAGGATTTTATTACCTTTCTCGAAGACTTCTTCAGCAGTCTCACCCCAGACGATGATGTCATCGATGAACTGAATGTGTTCTGGAGCTCCACCTTTCTCCAAAGCATCATGGATCACTGCATGGCAGATGGTTGAACTGTGAATCCACCCCTGGGGCAAACGATTGAATGTGTACTGAATGCCTCTCCAGGTGAAAGCAAACTGAGGCCTGCATTCCTCTGCTATGGGAATAGAGAAGAAAGCATTAGCAATGTCTATGGTAGCATACCATTTGGCCTGCTTGGATTCCAGCTCATATTGGAGTTCCATCATGTCTGGTACAGCTGCACTCATGGGTGGAGTTACTTCATTCAAGGCACGGAAATCAACTGTCAGACGCCACTCTCCATTCTGCTTTCTCACAGGCCAGATTGGACTGTTGAAAGGTGAATGAGTTTTGCTGATGACCTTCGGACTCTCCAACTGACGAATCAAGTTTTGAATGGGCACCAAAGAGTCACGGTTGGTTCTGTATTGTCTGTGATGCACAGTTTGAGAAGCAACTGGCAGCTTTACATCCTCTATCTCATGTTGTCCCACAACTGCAGATTCATCTGAAAGCTCAGGTCTAATGGACAACTTCAATTTTCCTCCATCAATTTCTACAGTTGCTATTCCAAAAGCCCATTTGTAACCCTTAGGGTCTTTAAAACGCCCTTCTCTCAGAAAGTCAATTCCCAAAATACAAGGTGCATTAGGACCTGTTACAATAGTATGTTTCTTCCACTGCTTCCCAGTTAAACTTATGTCAACCTGTATCTTAAACAACTCTTGAGATCCACCAGTGACTCCCTGAATGGTTATAGATTCTCCCCCTTGATAATTTGATGGTATTATGGTGCACTGAGCTCCTGTGTCAACCAAGGCCCTGTACTTCTGAAATTTTGAAGTGCCAGGCCACTGGATGTACACATCCCAATAGATTCTGTTATCTCCATCATCCCTTACCTCCCCCTGGCGGAAGGCAGGGCACCCCTAATGGTGGGGATTACATCCACATGTACAGCTGGCACAACGTCCAGCACCAGAATTAGGAGCACTGTTGGAGCTATCAGAGTTGTTCTGGGAAACTGAGGAAGCGACAGCTACCCTCCTGGTATTGCTACCTTGGGATCTGCCCCTCTGCAGCTCCCGTAACCTCTTGAAAAGATCAGAAGTTGGTTGACCATCCCATCTGTTCATGGTCTCACCAAACTGATCACGTAGAGTTATCCAGATACTGCCACGTGATTGCCTCTGCTGTCTGTTTTGGTTTGACCTGTTCTGGAATGGCCTCCTTGGAGCACGTCTGTTTCTGACAGCTGAAACTTGTATCCATCTGGAGGAAGAGGAATCAGAATCATCCCCCTTCATCAAGTTGGATATGGAGGTTTTAAGTTCCTCCTTCAGCTCTTTCATGCAATTCTCCATCTTTCCAGATAGAGCCTCAATGGCTGAAACCAAAGAAGTACGTGCGAGACTATCCTCCAATTGCCTCATTTGGTCAGTGAAATAGCCAACAGTGGGCGGCACTCCACCATAATTTCTTGCCACAATCCTGCTTGCCAGAATAGTAGCATAATTAGGAGGAGCAAGCTTAATGAGCTTTTTGGCAAGGCCTGTTCCAACAGGAATTTCATCAGGATTCAGAGTCTTATGATCTCCGTATATTATTTCTCTCACAGCAAATTCTCTCAGACGCTTGATTCCCTCATCTATTGTGGTCCAGGGCTTAGGGTTCCATGGTAAATCATCTCTGCTGGGGTACCTCAGCGAGACTGCCAATAAGAGGCGTGCCCACAGAGAAGCTTTACCAATGCACTTGCCTAGGTGCCTGTCTATGCCTGTATCCTTTGAGAGCATCCCCAACTGAGAGGCCGACTTGTCACCTACCACCAATGCTGGGGCTCCCATATCAAAACACCTGGCTAGCCAAGACAGGACTGGCTCATTATCTCCTCTGATGTAATCCTTCCTCACATGTCTAATTTCCTGTCTGGGTGCATTAGCTGACTGTATGTCATCCTCATCATCATCATCATCATCATCCTGAGGTCGCTGTCCCCATAATCCTATTTTAATCCTCCGTTGAATTTCCTTGAGTTCAGAGGCACTGCCTGCAGTTGCTAATTCAGCAGGGTCTACATCTCCATCATCCATGTGGGGTCTCAAAAGGTCTGCCAGAGTTTTAAGGCTAACCTTCTCTTCCTCAACAGAAGGATCTTTCTTAACAGAGGGACCCTGAGTAGAAGGACCCTCATCTCCATCTGCACCATCTCCTGCAGCATCTGCATCTCCTCCTGCAGCTCCTTTACGCTTTCTGCTTACAGTGGCCACCAAATTTACTGGATTGGCTTTCACGTTCACAGCAGAGTTGGAGGGAGTAGAGGAATTTTGTGCAGGGTTAGCAGGAGCAGAGGGAGTCTGTGCAGGGTTGGCAGGAGGTGTGCTTTGAGATCCTGCAGCCACTGCTGCGTCTGTCTGGGCAGCAGAGGGAGGAGGAGGAGACTGTGCCTCGTTAATGGCGTCTGCCTGCACAGCTATGTCTGTCTGCGCAGCCATTTCTCTCTGTGTAACTATGTCTGCCTGGACAACCATTTCTCTCTGTGTAACTATGTCTGTCTGCGCATCCATTTCTCTCTGTGCAGCTGTGTCTGTTTGTGTACCCCTGTCTGCCCGTGTACCCCTCTCTGCCTGTGTAATCGAGTCTGTCTGTGTCGCCGAGTCTGTCTGTGTAACTATGTCTGCCTGTGTACCCGAGTCTGTTATCTCAGATTCTGGCAGAGGTCCCGCAGCTACTGCTGCTGGCTCTGAGTCAAAACTATCGGCAGCTTTCTCACAAACCTGAACTGTGATTTCCTGGTCACCGTAATCAAAATCAGAAACCAATTCCGAACCTCTCTGAGCTTTTCTATGTTTCCTCTTACATCTACGCAGGTCGGAAGAGTGAGTAGCCTTACGTCTTTCTTGACACAGTGCTATCAGCAGCCATATGATTATTCCAAGAAACAACAAAATTAAGGCTAGCACAAGATATCTAGGGTACCACTGGTTCCAAAGACCCTCTGTAGTTGTAAGAGGAGTAACAAACTCAAATGTGTCTGCTAGCAGATTCATACTTGAGTTACCATATCTTCTAAGCCCAATAAGACCACAACAGAATTCAACAGCATTCAGTAACTTGTTCTTAACCCAAAGAAACGACTTATATGCCACATATCTCACAATCTTGTCTATCATGCAGGAAACAGCCCATCTGTAGACAATCACACTGATAACAGAGGAAATACAATTACTTAGAATCCAAAACAGCTTCATTTTGCTTCCTAATCTGAGCAGGAATAAATCATACAAGCAATTGAGCCCCGAGTTGGAGAGCCAAAAATAAAAAGTGTGTCGGTGTGAGCTGAAATTCCCCCCCCCCACCGACAATAACCAGGCTAGCCCAGTCTGGAAGCAAATGAAAAGCTGTATTTACAAGCAGATGAAATGCAATGAATATGTACAAATATACAAAATTCACAACATTTACATATATATACAATCAACAGAAAAGCACAACCGATCTCCCTTTGCTTCCCCCCAAGGGGACCCTCCCAAAGGGGCCTCCCTCTCCCAGGAGCTTCCCCCTCAGACCCCCCTGGACAGAGAAGCAGAGTTTAGTTAGAGCAGAAAGTTGTTAACTTAGCTGCCAAGGTCAGTGTGTTACCTTCAGCCAGAAGAGAAGAAGAAACAGCAACCAGACAGCCCAGCAACTGCCCCCACTGCCGAACGCAGAATGTGCAGAATGCCTACTTTGTTTTGGGTAATAGTTCTTAAACATTTCTATCTATCCAATGGAAGTGTTTAGAACAATCGTTATTTTGCTTTCTTACACCCAATAGTGACTTATTTACATTCTTTCACTTTCTCTGTTCTGAACTTTGCAAGGAAAAATTAAAAAGACAGCTTCAAACCATCACAGATGCTTGTGCTTCTTCCAAATAAGGGCATAATTCTAGCTTCAAGCTTTCTGTAGGCTGAAGCAGGTTGTTGACAAGAGTCCCCATTGGTCAAATCCAGCCTCGAGAAAGTTATAAGTATTACCTCAACTTGGTTACACTTTGCTCTCCTTTTGCGCTCTCCCTTTGCGCTGTTCCTTTGCTATTAAGCCATTGCCTGTAAGTCTTCTCACTCCTACATGCATACTAGCAGCCTCTGCAACCCGGAGGGAAGCAAGCATCCTTGAAAGCCCTGGGAAGGGCTGCCGTGCCTCAGTTTGCCCGAGGAATCTGCAAAGGAGATCCCTTCACTGAAAGCTACGGAAGGCTACAGCGTCGAATGCCCAGTCCCACCAGATCAGAAGAAGAGCCCGCCGAATTTTAAAGAGGACTGGATGCCCGAGAGTAAGACTGCCCATATGATGGGGAAGGGACTAGCCGAGTTTGGCAGTTCAAGTGTCTGCTATAGCCACGAGGCAGCAGACTGACGAGCCACAACATTGTGTGTACTGGCCCGCACAAGCAGGAACAGCACTCAACCGCCCTGTGTGACCCCGCTGTTCGCGGGAGATAAAGGGAGCTGCTGCCTCTGCCCGCTCTGCAGCCCTGTAACGCCAGGGTAACTCAAAGTTGGGATCACCCTGAGAGAGAGTCCTGCCCTCTCCTTTGAGTTAAGCAAAGGACTGCCTCGTAACTTTAGAACAGCGAAGCAGTTGCCAAGAAGAGTCGGCATTGCCACTCCACTTTGAGCCAAGAGGAACCGCCACTCTGCATAGCTGTGCCCCTTCCCCGGGGCTGCTCCCCCAGCCCCGAAGCCCATCATCGCGTGAGGGCTGACCTCGGCCTCACCTGTCACAGCACAGAATCAGAGACATCTGGCCCAGCCTACCAGGAACCGTCACCTCGTCCCGCAGTGCAGTCCAATCCTGTGAGGGCCGACCCCGAAGGGCCTGCCCCGCTTTGTAGGACCACTCCCCCAGGACCGGCCCTGCCAGGCCGACACCGTCCAGGGAGCCAACACCAGCCTTGCCAGGCCCTGAGCCTCCGGCAAGGACCAGCTGCCCCCAGCAGCCACAGCCGTGCTGAGGGACCACCCACCGCCCTGCCAAGGGAACCTGCCAACTGGCAAAAGTCTCGCCCCCCCTCCTGCCTCCGTGGGTGGGAGAAGAAAAGTCACCGTCACCATCCAGAGGGAAGCCCCCCGCGGCCTACCAGCTGTAGCCTCAGCCCAGGAAGCCTTCCCCTGCCAGGACAGATTAGACCCAGACTAGCCCTGGGCAGACAGCAAGCAGGCAGCAGCCAGGTAGCGTAGCCCAGCAACTAGCTTCTCTACAAACACAAGAGAGTGTATCTTTTCAGTCTCGGGTGTACAGCGCTCACTAACAGTTAGTTCAAAGCACCCGTGCCTAGCTGCATGACATTCTAGCTTGAATTGCCTCTGAAACACTTTGTAAGCCATTCTCTGTATATAGTTAAAGCAGCTGCAGCGTCTTGTCAGGTCGCCATCTGGTGGACAAGCAGAGGAATTGCACCCTTTGTTCCTTTAATAGAAATTAATTCTGTAAATATTCTAATTGGGTTCAAACTGTACATACTAAACCAGCTATGGTATGTATTTCACAACCGTGCACTAGAATCTTTATATAAAATAGTGATTGGTTGGTTATTGATATTTTTTAATTAAAATTAATGTTCATAATTCATATTTCATATTTCATAAATTAACAAGCTCTTCATCACACTTGAATAGACCCAAATTAGGAGGGAATGTATTTGGTTTGGCTGAGCTGTGTTTTGATGATGCTGTAGCTGGGTGACACTAACACACCACTGTTTTGGCTTCTGCTGAACAAGCACCCAGGCTGTGCTTTTCCAATACTTCCCCACCCCAAGAGTACACTGAGGGGTGGACAAGATCTTGGGAGGGGACACCGCTAGGCCAGCTGACCCAAACTGACTAAAGGGGTATTCCATGCCATATGACATCAGCTTAGATATATAAGCTAAGTGAAAAGGAAGTGGGGGGATATTTGTCCATGGTGTCTGCCCTCCAGAGCAACCGCTTCCTGAGAATGACCGACTACTGTCTGCTGGTGGGAAGTAGAGAGTACCATCTTTTGTTGGCTTTTGCTTGTGCTTTGCATTATTAAATTGCTTCTATCTTATTACTGGCCTTTTGTTATATTTTCCTCTTTCCCCTGTCCATCTAAGAAGGGGAGTGATAGAGTGGCTTTGGTAGGCATTTGGTGCCCAGCCAGGCCAAACCATCACAGTCCTTTTTGGTGCATTGGCCAGGAAAAATAACATAACTACAGCTTTGCTTTAAGCCTGCTTTAGTTAAGGTACAAGCTGTGCTGGTCACAGAGCTTGCTGGTAGTACTGTTTTGTTTTGGAGTATTTCCTTTGTTTGGGAACAGTTCAAGATAGATAATGGCTATGTGTTTCTTCCTGGTGTTGGTAGCCCTGCTGTTCTGTGGGAGCTATGTTGGGGGCGGTATAAGAGACTAAATCTTGTCTCTTTTGATGTGAATCAACAGAGATAAAATCGCCTTTGCTCCTCACCCAGACAACAGCTGCCTGAAGTGGCAGATTTAGTCACAGACTCCAGTGTAGTGATTGAATACATTTGTAAGGAAAAATTCATCCGATTTAGAAGGTCCTGTTCACAAAAGAGACAGAGGAGTCTTTTAAAACTTTATTCGAATAAAGGGAGAGTCCACGGGACAGTTCCCTGTGGGGTCTCTCCCTTTATTCGAATAAAGTTTTAAAAGACTCCTCTATCTCCATTGTGAACAGGAACTTCTAAATCAGATGAATTTTTCCTTACAACTGGGGGCTTCGTCCAGGATTCTTCCACACCTTTCAGGGATGGCAGTCAGCGAATGGGATTCATGGCACGCCTCACCAAAATTTGGTGAGGAGTCAGATGAGTAATGGACCAGAGGGGTCCACAGGGTGGCCGTAGGACAGACCAAGGAGGTCTGTTAAAAGGTCCAGAGGGAAAGGACCTCAGGAAATCTCACCGGTGAGTACTATGGGAACTTCGGGGTGATACAAATGGAAAAGGTGCCCAGGGAAGGCATAAGAAAGGCCGGGGTGACGACCCTGGATATAACCCAAAAAGTTCCTAGGGGAGGATGTTGAGATCTTGGGATAGTCTGCATATTCCTCCAGAGGTAGCTACGGAAATAATGGTTTGCAGGAGCTGGGGCCTGCAGCTCTCCTTGCTGGTGGCAGGGAGCAGGGAGTGCAGGGGTTGCCTCAGGGCACAGGGAAACACAAGAGCTCATCAAATGCCTTTACACCAGGGTTGTGGGGGCAGGGTTGGAGGATCTGTGTTTGTAATTGTCTTACCATTCAGGACATAAGGTTGAGTGGGGAACACCCAACAGGGTCAGGGACACAAATATTTGTGGGGGTGCTAATTTGTGGCAGTAATAACAATGTCAGTCATGTGCTAAACAAAACAGTTCTTAACAGGAGGGTAAGAGCTGTCTTGTGAGGAAGGGGGTGAAAACTTTGCAGGTAATTAGGCAAAGGTCTTTGCTCAGGCACTTTAGCCTGAAAAGTCTGATGTTGTGTGCCTTTGTTGTTTTAGACTTGTTCAGTAGTTTTAGCGAAACAGGGGCTGCAGCTTCTCCCCTTGTTGGGGGAGGGAGCTAAAAACTGAAGCTGCTGTCAGTCTGGTGTTGAGAAGAATTTGGGAAAATTAGCATATATGCATATATAGTGCTGTTAGAGTTGTAATGATGATTTACAGTCCTAGCTGGGGAAATACACAGGCTCTGCTGGAATTTGTTTTCGGAATAAGCCAGCAGAGAAACTAGCATTACGTTATATCTCCCCAGAAAGGATATGAAATGAAATTCTGATAAAGCTGATAAATTGGAGAGTCTAAAGGAGCATCAAAATTTAATTTGGTATGAAATGTAAATTGACATGGAAAAATAAAATTTTGCTTCAGTTGTATGAAGAAAGGCACTCTTTTGGTTCTGGGGTTGGAGGCCCCTTTGGTTCTGAGAATCTGGATCTTTGATATCTTGCATTTAGTTTACTGGAAAATGATTATTGTCTGAGCGTATTAATTTAATGTTGAAGTTAAAGTTCTAACTATATGGAATTGGACATCACTCAGAATCTAAGCCCAGCCCCTCTGATATCTGAGAGTAAGCTGAAACACAAGGCAGTTTAGAATCATAGAATCAGTCAGGGTTAGAAGGGACCACAAGGATCATCTAGTTCCAACCCCTTTGCCATGGTGTTATGAAGTGTAAATTCTCGCCGAAAATAAGCGGCGGAGATATTTATAAAGGTTTAATAAATATTTATTAACACTATATTACAAGTGATATATAATTGGTATTTACAGGTTCTAGTATTCAGTCGGAAAGAATCAATTCTGCAGAATGTATATATACAGGAACTTTGAATAGTTTGAGGAAATCTATATGTTTAGAAAGTGAAACTAAATTGGAGTGAGGTAGAGAGAGAGTGGGGGGGAGGGGGGTGAGTGCTTGTCGGGAAACGGCAAGCCCACAAACAGGCAGTTTGCACAAACTGCCCCAGAAACTCTATGAAGAAATGTTCAGTTTACTCACTAACTGAAGAAAGTTCTCGAGGTTCTTTTCTTGATACTGTTTTATAGTCCTGGAAATCGTAGCACGGATGTATCGTAATAACGTGATACAAATGGCGCCAGCCGCGTGGTGCTGTGCCGCGTGGTAGCGGCTTCTCTCGGAACAAAGGGTCCTGGAAGATTACTGGTGATTCCCGGAGGCTTTGCAAGTCAGTTCGCGGGGTGTGCTGTGTAAACAAGCTTGCCGCTCCAGGGGAAAACCCTTGTCGATGCGGCTGCAGAATACGGCCAAAAGCGGCTCCTCTGCGAAGCTGGAGTGACCCTTTCCGCGATCTTACGGAGATCGGCTGGGGAGGGTGCCGGTCCTTAGGGCAGAAGCGGCGCCTTGCGGCAATGCACTCGAACGCTGATGGTTTGAGTCCCGGGCAAGGCGGATCTCTTGGCAGCAGAAGGTACGAGGCAAACACGGGCATGCACACGGGAACAGGCGCGGGTATTAACACGGAGCACCGAACACGGATACCGGGCACAGAACACGGAGCACGAGTTTTCCGAAACAACCCCTATCTAACATTTGCCGCACGGACACTGGTCCAGTGAGCATCCTTGTTAAAAAGAGCAAATGACCAATGAACTGATGTTTCACCCAAATATAATGTGAACATAACTTCTGAACAAAGCCAAGCATGGGCCTGTCGTCGGCGTGCCATTGTCCCAAATGACCCACGAGATTGTCTACTCAGACAGAGTGGCGCCCAGCCTTCCCCCCCCACTCCAGAGGGGAGAGGGGGTTCCAGCTGAACACGTAGGCCACGTCCCACCAATTTAAGGATATAGCCTTGGGTCACAGGCTTCATTCACCACACATGGGCAGGGATACCTCACACTAGATCAGGCTGGCCAGACCCTCATCCAGCCTGGCCTTAAACACCTCCAGGGATGGGGCCCCAACCTCCTCCCTGGACAACTCATTCCAGGCTCTCACCACTCTAATGGTGAAGAACTTCTTCCTCACTTCCAGCCTGAATCTCCCCACTTCCAGCTTTATTCCATTCCCCCTAGTCCTATCACTACCTGATATCCTAAAAAGTCCCTCCCCAGCTTTCTTGTAGGCCCACTTCAGATACTGAAAAGCCACAATAAAGTCACCTCGGAGCCTTCTTTTCTCCGGACTGAACAGCCCCAACTCTTTCAGTCTCTCCTCATAGGAGAGGTGCTCCAGCCCTCTGATCATCCTGGTGGCCCTTCTCTGGACACGTACCAGCATGTCCGTATCCCTCTTGTAATAGGGGCTCCAGAACTGGATGCAGTACTCCAGGTGGGGTCTCACCAGAGCGGAGTAGAGGGGGAGAATCACCTCCCTTGACCTGCTGGCCACACTTCTCTTGATGCAGCCCAGGATCTGGTTGGCTTTCTGGGCTGCAAGTGCACATTGACAGCTCATGTTGAGCTTCTTGTCCACCAGCACCCCTGTGGCAGTTTGAGCTGGGTGCCCCCTGCCACTGCTGCATGAGATACACCTCTGGTGTCCCAGGTACTCGCCCATTGGGGGTGGACACAGGAAACGGCGTATTTCTACCCATAAATCCTGCGCCCTATAAAGCCATCTGCAGAGTCATTCTCTTCCTCTTTCTTCCCTCTCTGCTCCCATGGGAGATGTCCTCTCTTATCGGGTAATGCCGGGGGGCGGTATCTCAGGCCTCTTAGGCCTGACTAGGCCTAATGCCAGGCGGAGAATGGAGAGGGGGGGCAGTCTCAGACCTGGACAGCCTGAGACTTGCCTAGCAGTGGGAGGGGGGGGGGGGGGAAGGAAGAGCCCTGAGGGATTGGGTAGACCCTCAGGTGGGAGGAAGGGAGGATTGGGAAGCTTTTGGGAATTCTGTGAGGGGGTTCTGTATGCTTTAGGATGTTCTTTTCCACTATGCTTTGTAGTTTGTAGTTTTCTGTAGCTTAACCAATTTGCTTTTCCATTTAAACTTTTTCCATCACTCTCCAATCCGTTTGTGTGTGTCATTCTTTTGTCCCTTTCGGGGCAAGAGATGTTCTCGCTGGCCTCAAACCAGCACAACCCCCAAGTCCCTCTCCTCAGGGCTGCTTTCTAGCCAGTCACTGCCCAGCCTGTAATTGTGCTTGGGATTGCCTCAACCCAGATGCAGGACCCTGCACTTTGTCTTGTTGAACCTCATGAGGTTGGCTTGTGCCCACCTCTCCAGCCTGTCAAGGTCCCTCTGGATGGCATCCCTTCCCTCCAGCATATCTGCTGCACCACACAGCTTGGTGTCATCAGCAAACGTGCTGAGGGTGCACTCAATGCTACTGTCCATGTCACCGACAAAGATATTGAAGAAGACTGGTCCCAGGACTGAGCCCTGAGGGACTCCGCTTGTCACTGGCTTCCGTTGGGACATGGAGCCATTGACAGCCACTCTTTGGGTGTGGCCATCAAGCCAGTTCTTTATCCATCTTGTGGTCCACCCATCAAACCCATGTTTCACCAGTTTGGAGACCAGGATGTGGTGTGAGACAGTGTCGAAGGCTTTGCTCAGGTCCAGGTAAATGACATCAGTTGCTCTCCCCTCATCTATTAATGTTGTGACCTTGTCATAGAAGGCCACCAGGTCTGTCAGGCAGGATTTGCCCTTGGTGAAACCATGCTGACTGTACCCAATCACCTCTTCACTATTCTTCTGTCTCAGTAGTGCCTCCAGGAGAATGTGCTCCATGATCTTACCAGGCACAGAGGTGAGACTGACTGGCCTGTGGTTCCCTGGTTCTTCCTTCTTCCCCTTTTTGAAAATGGGAGCAATGTTTCCCCTTTTCCAGTCAGTGGGGACTTCCCCAGACTGCCAGGACTTTTGGAATATAATAGAGAGGGGTTTAGCAGCCTCATCTGTCAGTTCACTTAGTACTCGTGGGAATATTCCGTCGGGTCCCATGGACTTGAACACTTTCAGGTTCTTCAGGTGATCATGAACCTGATCTTCACTTATGATGGGCAGTTCTTCCTTCTGGTTCTTGCCATGAGCTTCCATGACTCCAGGAGTGTGGCTGGAGGCCCTTGCAGTGAAGACTGAGGTAAAGAAGTCATTGAGAACCTCAGCCTTTTCCCGGTCACTTGTGACCATTTCACCTGTTTCCTTTCTGAGGGGGCCCACACCTTCCCTAGTCTTCTTTTTACCATTAATATACCTGTAGAAATTCTTAGTGTTCCCTTTAACCTCCCTGGCTAGATTCCATTCAAACTGTGCTTTGGCTTTCCTAACCAGGTCTCTTGCTGCTCGGGCAGCTTCCTTATATACCCCCCATTCTAGCTGTCCTTTCCTCCACTCCTTGTAGAGTTTCCTTTTAAGTTATAGCGTGTCCAGCAGCTCCTTGCTCATCCAGGCAGGCCTCCTAGCATTCTTCCCTGCTTTTCTCTTTGTTGGTATACATTGCTCCTAGACACAGAGGAGGTTGTCCTTGAATACTGACCAGCTGTCCTGGGCCCCTCTTCCCTCTAGGGCTTTGTCCTATGACACTTTGGCTAGCTGATCCCTGAAAGTGATCAAAGTCTGCACGCCTAAAGTCTAGGGTTGTAAGCTTAGAATACGTCCTCCTGGTTGCCCTGAGGATCTTAAATTCAACTGCTTCATGGTCATTGCAGCCTAGGCTGTCTCTGAGCCTCACATTGGTTACCAGCCCTTCCCTGTTGGTGAGAATAAGGTCCAGCATAGCACCTTTTCTTGTTGGTTCCTCTACCATTTGGAGGAGGAAGTTGTCATCTATGCAATCCAGGAACATCCTGGATTGCTGGTGCCTTGCTGTGTTGTCCCTCCAGTAGATGTCAGGGTGGTTGAAGTCACCCATGAGGACCAGGGCTTGTGACCTGGAAGCCGCTTCTCTTTGCCTGTGGAGGGCCTCATCTGCTTGGTTCTGCTGGTCAGGTGGCCTGTAGCAGACCCCTACAGTAACATCTCCTTCCCCTGTCTTGCCTTTAATTTTAACCCATACACTCTCAACCAGCTCATCATCCTTCCCCAGGTGGAGATCCACTGATTCCAGCTGGTCACTGACATAGAGGGCAACATCTCCTCCTCTCCTTTCCTGCCTCTCCTTCCTAAAGAGCTTGTACCCATCTATCCCTATATTCCAGTCATGGGTATCATCCCACCAAGTTTCAGTAATAGCCACTGTGTCATGGCATCCCAGCAGCACAGTGGCCCTTAATTCATCCTGTTTGTTGCCCAAGCTGCGTGCATTTGCATAAAGGCACTTCAGCTGGGCTGACTCTGTCCTCCTCTTGTGCCAATTCCCCTTGATTTCCACAGAGTGTCCTGGTGCATCATTTGTGGCTTGCCTCAGGGCAGCAAGTTGAGAGCCTGTGGCAGTTTGGACTGTGTGCCCCCTGCCACTGCTGGATGAGATACACCTCTGGCGTCCTGGGTGCCCGCCCAATAGGAGTGGACACAGGAAACGGCGTATTTCTACCCATAAATCCTGCGCCCTATAAAGCCATCTGCAGAGTCATTCTCTTCCTCTTTCTTCCCTCTCTGCTCCCATGGGAGATGTCCTCTCTTATCAGGTAATGCCGGGGGAGTATCTCAGGCCTCTTAGGCCTGACTAGGCCTAATGCCAGGAGGAGAATGGAGGGGGGGAGGCAGTCTCAGACCTGGCCAGCCTGAGACTTGCCTAGCAGCAGGAGGGGGGAAGAAAGAGCCCTGAGGGTTTGGGTAGACCCTCTGGTGGGAGGAGGGAAGGATTGGGAAGCCTCTGGGTACTATGTAAGGGACTCTGTATGCTTTAGGATGTTCTTTGCTACTGTGCTGTGTAGTTTTTCTGTAGTTTCACCAATTGCTTTTCCATTTAAACTTTCCATCACTCTCCAATCCGTTTGTGTGAGTCTCATTCTTTTGTCCCTTTCGGGGCAAGAGATGTTCTGGCTGGCCTCAAACCAGCACAGAGCCCTCACTAGCTCTCCATCCCTCTGCCTCTGGTGAGCTGCCCCTCTGTAACTGGCCAGCAGAAGGCTATGAACCCCTTCCCTCTTCAAATATAGTTTAAATGCCTATCAGTGACCCCTGCCAATTCCTGCCCCAGGATCCTTTTCCCCCTCTGGGACAAGTGCATCCGATTTGTTGTTTGCAGCTCTGGTGCCTTGTAAGCCGAGCTGTGATTGTAGAACCCAAAGCCCTGTCGATGACACCAGCCCCAGAGCCATGAGTTGACCTCTTGGCTCTTCCTATATATTCCCTTGTCCATCACTGACGTTAGAGGGATAGAGGAGAACACAACTTGAGCTCCCGATCCCTTTAGCAGTTGCCCTAAGGTTCTGAAGTGTCTTTTAATTGATTGTGAGCCTCTCATTGATACATCGTCACTACCCACCTGAAAGACCAGAAGTGGGTAGTAGTCTGAAGGACTCACAAGGTTGGGAACTTTACCTACAATGTCCCTTACCTGGGCACCAGGGAGGCAGCAGACCTCTCTATGAAGTGGATTTGGTCTGCATATTGGGCCCTCTGCTCCCTTCAGTAGGGAGTCTCCTATAACAATGACCCTATGAGGTTTCTTTACAGGATTAGTTTTGATGGCTGGACTGTGACAACCTGTTATTGGTGCAGCTTCTGACCTTCTTGAGTCCTCATCCTTGCCTATGACCTGTTCCTCCTGCAGAGCCTCATACCTATTCTGCAAGTACACTGTAGGCAGTGTGCTGCTTAAAGTAGCACACTTGCTCCGTTTGCATTTCTTCCGTCTGGCAGAGACCTGTTCCCATTGGCCCTGCTCATGTGGGTTACTGCATGGAGGCTGAGAGGCTTGCTGATGGGAGGGTATCAAACTCCCTGCTCCACTAAGAGTTACCCCCTTTTCTGATTTTGTAGAGGTTAGATTATGGGAATAGTCAATTTCCCTTTCGCAGTCTCTTATAGTTCTTAGCCTTTCCACCTCTTCTTTTAGTTCGGCCACCATGTTCATCAGATCCCTCATCTGCTCACACCTAACACAGGTGTTGTTCCTGCCATCCTCCATATCAAGTGCCAGGCACCAGCACTCACTGCAGCCACCTGCCTGAACACCTGCATGCTTGTGTATGGTCTCTGTTTGGGTGCCCACCGTTTTTCTACTAGCCTTTGTTCGGGTAGTAACCATCTTTCAGTAACCACCCTCACCACCCCCTTTTTTTTTTTTTTCCCATCAGTGAGAAGGCTAGCTAAGCTGGTTGCTGCTGCCTCCTCTCCTCACAGCCACGCACTGGGTTCTGTTTGGTTGTTGCGTGGTTTCCACAGCAACCCCTCCCCCTGCTACGTAACTGCGCTCATGCGCATAGGCAATCCAAGACTGCTGCCCCTCTTCCCCTCTTCAGGAGTTCCCGAGCGGGTAACCCCTTTTTGCCTGAAAAGAAAGGAAAGAAAATGCAAAGCAAGTGCCCAGAGCTGAGCTGGTCGCCGCTGCCTCCTCTCATCACAGCCACGCACTGGGTTCTGTTTGGTTTATTTTCTGCCAAATTGGTTACTGATTAGATTTGATTCAAATGGGGGCAGGTCAATCTCGAGGAGAAATCTTGAAAAAGTGCCCCTTAGGCTGTATTTTAGAACATTGGAAACAGGTAGGGTAAAATGTTGGTGAAAGTTTGAGAGGCAGAGTTCATGTGGAAATGTTGGTTGTATTTACTGTAGAAAAGGTGGAGGGGGAGCATCGGAAAAGAGAAGGCTGGTGATGTGTTTGGTGACAAGGAAAGAGAATGAAGGAAGCAGTTGGAATGAAATTGTGGTACACTGAAAGGGACCAGAGGAATTTAAGTCTCCCAGCTAAGACTCTGGCTCTAGATGAGCTGGGGAAGGAAACATTAATTGATAGAGCTAATAATGAACAGCTTTAAGAGACCTATAGGAGGGTACAAGATTTCAGAATAAATAAATGAGATTGTTACACCAAAGCACGTCATGGCCCCATATTCTTATACCATTGTAAACCAAATTCCCTCCTCACACCATTGTTATTCAGTACTGTCGCAAGAAGGGGCTGCACACAGACCAATAATGATCGGCAGAATCCGTTTATTGATTTCCAAGCTCACACTTATATATTCTTACAGTTAATTATGCCTACTAGTCAACTACTGATTGGCTTACATCTAGATGTCAACCCCACCTCTTGCAGGTTAAACATTCCATTCGTCTTAATCACAACATCCTGTTTTTCTCAGGCCCGTTACTTTCCAGCTTTTCCCTCCTCCGCCCAAGGACACCGCAGCCCTGCAAGTTTGCAAGTCACAATGATTCAGCTAAACCCATCTTGTCCTAAGGCGCTGTATATCTTCTTCAGTAAAGTCCATCAGGCCTTCATGTCCTTTCTTTGCCAACCATTCCTCAACATTTCCCCAGTTGTTTTTAAGGGCAACAAAATTCCGTGTTATTTTACCAACTGGTTTCATCATACATTGATACACAATTCTTAAACATATTAATACAATAAAAATTATTAACAACAACCTACAACCTTCCTTAAAAAGTGGTAACAGCCATCCTGACCAAGATCCAAACCAAGATGATAACCATGAGTCCCAAGGACCATCATTCTTCTTGAGTTTTTTAAATCCATCCTCTAAAGTTTGTAAACTACAATAGACAGATACAGAATGATCAGAAAGATTCATACAACACATACCATCAAAATCTTCACAGCCATGTCCTTGCGCTAAAAGCAAAAATCTATTGCTGCTCTATTTTGTAGCGTAGCATGATGAACACTATCAACATCTAATAAAAGGTTAGAAAGTGCACTACTAGTTGCATTATTTTGCTTAGCAAGCGTAACCCACACATTAGTCTTCGGTAAAAAGGGAGGGACAAAAGTTCCCCATGATCCTATAAACCCTATCTCTAACACCATAAAAAAACTATTAAACAAAACATCATTAAGTTCAGTTTCATCTTTTAGTCGTCTTCAGGCAGTGGCTGCGCAGATCTTCCTTTCTCAGGTGCAGGTCTTATCCATCGACTTGGTATCCACGCAGGTCCTGAAGCAGAATCAACACACATATACCCACGTCCTGCAAATATAACCATTGCAGGACCCTTCCATTTGCCAGATCTCATTAGCCTGCAGACCTCGAGGATTAACTCCTAGGCCAAGACCTTGCCCTTTGTTGTGAAAACTACAAATCGGACAGGCCTTGACTATAGCCTTAGCATCAGCATATGATATTTTAAAGCCTTTGGCTAATCCTTTTGCATTTTGATGAAACGTTGCATGAGCTTCCTTAGCCTTCTGCATTGCTGATACTGGTACTGCAAGTGAGACTAAACGATCTACTCTGTCATTACCTTCACCTAGGCCTACATCCCAGAGATGACTTCTAATATGCAATATCGAATACTCTGCTGTCCTTTGCTTGATTGCCTGACGTATTTGCAAAAACAGTTGATATAACCTCTTATTATTAACTTCTCTTATTTCTGCATCCTCAATTCTGCTGACAACTCCTACCACATACAATGAGTCTGATACTACATTAAGGGGTAGATGTATCCATTTCATCAAAGCCCAAGCTACAGCAAGTAATTCTAATGTCTGCAATGAATCACTGGCCTCTGCTTCTAATATTTGATGTTTCCAAGTCCCTTGATCTTCCCCCGTAATAGCTGCTCGTCTAGATCGTTTGCCTGCATCAGTAAAAACTGTCACAGCCTCAGGAAGTGGATTAACACTATATTTAGGTTTCTGAACCCAAGACTGATTTGTCATCCAAGAAAGAACCTTGTCCTTAAGAGGAGACACATTGATACTGGCACCTATTTCCAGCAATGCTGTTTGAAGTGCTTCAGAATTCTGTAAATACCATTATAAATCAGCCTGTAACATGGGAACATAAATAGTACCAGGTGGTTTTCCCCAAATCTGTAATAACCTGTTCCGACCTTTACAGATCAACCCAGCCAAAACAGAAATTTTTTGTACTATTGTTGTTTTTGGTTGTAAAGGTGGAAACAACCACTCCAGTACTACAGTCCTCCCATTTTCCCCCGCTGTTTTTAAAAGCTGAGTGATAGCCCCTATTATTGCTTGTGGACCACACAATATCGTTAGATCAAGAGGCACGTCCATCACCCGCCGATGTACACTCTTGGAGGAAATCAATGATGCTATGGATTGCAAGGCCGTCTGTTGGAATCAGCATCCAGAGGATGATGAAAGCACTGGGACCCAATATGGTCCAAAATCTGTTTAGATACAAGCATATCCTCCACCCGAGGTTATTAATGCACTGGTGGTAGTCAAAGAATTAAAATGACGTGTCATTGGGGTTTCCTGGGAATCATTAGGACGCTGTAAAAATTTTAAATTTTAAAATGTAATACATATGTCTTTAGTTTTTGCAAAAGTCACTTCAGTATACTGTGTGAGGGAATAAAAAATACAGGGAACATGAGCGATACCCCACAATTGCAAGAATGAATTAATTTTACCAGATAAATAGGATGGGCTATTTGTCTATTCCTGGGTAACCACTGTTTAACTATAACATACTGGTGAGTTAACATATAAATCTACATAAACATATTCCCTAATTACATAACATTAAGACATTGAAACATTCAGTCCCAAATGAAATGTTTCCTCCGGGGACACTCGTGCAGTCAGCTTCAGATCGACGATTCTGATCTCAGTTAAACAGTCACTGTGGTCAGACTCAGTGGTCAGCTGATTGTCAGCTTCACAGGTACTGCTGTTTGTCCCATCCTTTGAGTCTTGTGCTGGGCCTAACCATGCTGGCATCAGGAAAAACCTGTAGGTGGGAAAAAAGATGAATCCCTTTCCTAGCCCTGAGTTTTCCCTAGGGTAAACCTCTGTATCAAAAGGGAAAAGAATTTTTTTGTTTGTTTGTTTGTGTCTCTTTTCATAGTCTTATAACCTTATCTTAAAACCTTTATAAGCACAAAAACCAAAACAACACTCTATAACATTCCTAAAATAAAGTCTTATGTGCTGTCAATATCAAAAAAGGTCCTAAAAACTTAAAAAATTACGTGAGAATTAAACCAACAATGTAATGTGCAAGAAAACAACAACAACAACAAAAAAAAGGATAATGCGCGCTTTTCAAAATGAAAACTTATTTACCATATAGATAGAGCTCTTTTTTGAAATTTGCCGGCAGACTCAAAAAAAAAAAAGGTTCGAACCAGAAAAAAGGAAAAAAACAAACCTTTTAACCTATAAACTCATAAAACCAGTAGCACTTACACAGTATTATGCTTGATTAGAAAAAATACTTTAACACAATAACTGAAAACTTATAAGCAAACTTCATTTTCTATAACACTTAATATACCTTATTACCAAAGTACCAAATTTGTCATATGCATGCTCATTGTGAAAACACAACAATTGCAAACACTAAAATAATGAATTTCCCAAATGCCTTACAATCAGAAATAATGATAAAACCAATACATATATATCAAGTTTGCATAAAATGGCGAGATACCTTTCTTAAGAAAACTTAATACTGTTACTTTAAAATTAGAACACAGGTTTGTGCAGACCTGCAACAGCTGCAAAACAAGGGGGTGAGATAAGGAGGGAGGAGGGAAGGAGGTGGGCAAAGGCAGATGGGAAAGAAGCGGGGGGGGGGTGGGAGGGGGGAGGAGGCGGGGGGTCAAACGGCAGTAGAGAAGACACCTTTTTTTTTTTTTTTTTTTGTCATTGTTGGCATGCTGTTATCTTCAGAAATGTGCAGATTTTCAAGCTTTGAGGTGAAAGTTCTGACTGCATGAGCACTGCCTTCAGCTCCTAAGTTGCTTTTTCACTAATTTCTTGATGAAAAGACTGTGACATTTCTTTAAAGAATCAAGTGCTGTGAATGCTACTGCTGCTGCTGCTATAACAAAATCTCGGGGACTTTTCCACTTCATAAGGATTTTAAGTTGCTCATTAGGAAGAGGATTTTCTACTCTCCAGCACCCTTTTCTTCTGGCACTGACAGAGCAGCTGGGCAGCTAGGGGCGGGGGGTGCGGAGACTGCTGGTATGTCATCCACCGCTTCAGTTATCTCCCCACACCCAGCTCAATTCCCTTTTCTTTTATTAGATTCTGTCCCATTATGTTCCTGGTGGCTCACCTTAATAGGTGTCAAAGTACAAGTCCGGGCTGAGGTGGATTCCTATGATGCAGGCTGGGGGCTCCTCCTGCGGGGCCGCATGCCTCGGGGGCGGGCTGCAGCGCAGTTCTCTCAGCTTGGGGGGCCCCCGGGTCCCTTGCCCGTGGCAGTGGCGGTGGGTCGGTGCTGCCCTACCCTTGGCTGGACTTCAGCCGCCGGAGGCTGGTGGCGAGGCCATGCCGGGGCCGTGACCTTGCAGCCATTGCTGCTTTTTGCTCTGCCTGATGTTGCTCTAAAGCATTCCTTACAGCTCGCCATGGCTTTGCCAGTTTCTTTGCTGTTTTATCATCATCTATAACCCTTTCCCAAAGTTCAGTTCCAACTCTGCGCCACTCCTCAGCTTCAAACACTTCATTTGGATCTTTAAAATATCCTTTAGCAGTTGCGTATGTAAGCAATCCCGCAAGTTCCTTACTCAGATCTATGCCTGTTACCCGACGCTTTTCCAAAAAGCATTTAAATAAATCGTACGCTGCCTGCCTATCCATACCTGTTACACCGTTGCGTGCTAAGCAGTCTGCCAGGCTTTGCAGCATCTTCAGCTAGAACCTCCTTTAAGGCTTCTAAGGTGCGGAACACTCTCCTCGCTTCTGGGTGTTCTTTCACCTCCGGCGCTGCTGGACCGGGCTGGAATCCTTACGACTTGGACTGTGGCAGCAGATGCATTGCCAGTCTGCTCCTCTTTACCAATCTGAGGGTCCCTGTTCGGGCGCCATTTGTCGCAAGAAGGGGCTGCACACAGACCAATATGATCGGCAGAATCCGTGTATTGATTTCCAAGCTCACACTTATATATGCTTACAGTTAATTATGCCTACTAGTCAACTACTGATTGGCTTACAGCTAGATGTCAACCCCACCTCTTGTAGGTTAAACATTCCATTCGGCTTAATCACAACATCCTGTTTTTCTCAGGCCCGGTACTTTCCAGCTTTTCCCTCCTCCACCCAAGGACACCGCAGCCCTGCAAGTTTGCAAGTCACAATGATTCAGCTAAACCCATCTTGTCCTAAGGCGCTGTATATCTTCTTCAGTAAAGTCCATCAGGCCTTCATGTCCTTTCTTTGCCAACCATTCCTCAACACCTGCACACTCCATGACACCCTCAGAGTTCAGGCCGGGTAGAGAAAATGAATGGGGAAATCAAGAAACATCCTTTGAAGCTAGTTTTAGAAACCAAAATGCTTTTACCATTAGCTTTGGCTAGGATACGAGCCAGACCTGAGGGTATATACAGCTATCCCCCTTTGAATTAATGTTTGGATTTCCTTATCCTGCAAAGTCTCGGCCCAGTGGGGAAGTGGAAATCAGTGATGTGTATTTAAAACATTATGTGTCCAGGATGCTGTCTCTTGTGAAATCTCTCCGACGGGAAGCTCAGCTGACACAGACCCTGCCTTTGGATTTTGCTGTTCATAACATCCAACCAGGAGACTGGGTCTTAATTAAAGGGTGGAAGGAAGCACCATTGGTGGCAAAGTGGCGTGGACCATACCAAGTGTTGTTAACCACAGAAACAGCAGTCAAAACAGCTGAGCATGGGTGGACTCATCACACATGAGTCAAGACCTCCAAGGCCCCAGACAACTGGACTTCTAAACTGGACGAAAAAGACAGGAAATTGCAGTTAACTCTCCGCAGAAGTGGATCAGACCAGTGATCAGTAGGTCAATGTTGGGAGGACTGCCAGATGCTTAGATCAGTCTGAAAGAACCTCCCTCCTTTTGATCTTCCAGTAACTGGTGGGCTGATGCTAGTGATCAGACTGTTGTTGCTTTCTTGATACGGGAGTATTTTTATATATTCATTGAGCACATTTGGTGCAGAGAGTAATAAGATAGTGAAGTCACATGCTGGATTAAAGGAAGAACTGACATCCCTTAGTCAAGGGCAAGACTGGATTAGTCACTGTATTTGCCACCAAGAGGAACTTCTTGCTCCACTGTTGGCTGCAACCCAATAGGTGTTGAGTGGTAGAAATATATACTATACCAGACCTTGACATAAGATGGTTTGGGCTGGATGCCAGTTATTTTGGCCTATAATGACTTTTGTTACAGTCATTAAAGCCATACCTTGTACCCAGTGTTATCAACAGGTCAAAATTGGAAGGAATAGACATTATAGCTTTGTTTATCACACCCATATTAACTCAGGGTGCTATCGTAACCCTAAGGAGTGTACCGAACTAGGGCATTTGAATGGCCCAAAATCTGGGCATAGGAGGCATCAATAGAAGCCATGCGTGCTCAAAAGGGGAACCCTGGATCTGTTTTAGTAAGCTAGGAAAATGGGCTCTTAGTGATAACAGAGGGCTTCAGGATCAGGCCAAAGAACAACTAATACAGAATATAACAAAAACCTTAAAGGCATATATGTCTAAACCATCAACTGCGAATGAGGTGAGCCCACTATATAAAGAACTCAAGGAAAAGTTACAGAAGAAATTGGGACATACCCAACTAGACCAGGCTGCCCAGGGCCTTGTCGAGCCTCACCTTGAATATCTCCAGGGAAGGGGCCTCAACCACCTCCCTGAGCAACCTGTTCTAGTGTTCTACCACCCTCATAGTAAAGAATTTCTTCCTGATATCCAATCTAAATCTGCCCTTCTCTAGCTTGAAGCCATTGCCCCTTGTCCTGTCATTGCAGGCCCTTGTAAACAGTCTCTCCTCATCCCTCCTGTAGGCCCCTTTCAGATACTGGAAGGCTGCTATCAGGTCTCCCCAGAGCCTCCTCTTCTCCAGGCTGAACAACCCCAGCTCCCTTAGCCTGTCCTTGTAGCAGAGGTGCTCCAACCCCCTGATCATTTTCGTGGCCCTCCTCTGGACCCTTTCCATCAGGTCCATGTCCTTCCTATATTGAGGGATCCAGACCTGTACACAGTACTCCAGGTGAGGTCTCATCAGAGCAAAGTGGCAGAATCACCTCTCGGGATCTGCTGGCAACACATCTTTTGATGCAGTCCAGGATGTGATTTGCCTTCTGGGCTGCAAGCGCACACTTCCTGCTCATGTCCAGCTTCTTGTCCATCATCACCCCCAAATCCTTTTCCAGAGGGCTGCTTTATAACACCTCATCCCCCAGTCTGTATTGAAAGTGAGGATTGTTCCAGCCCAGGTGCAGAACCTTGCACTTGCTCTTGTTGAACTTCTGTCCCAGTGAGCTCTTTTAGATGAGGAATTCATTAGTTACACGTACCACAGGTGCTGATAGGTACATCTTTATTTAATATAAAGGCAAATGAGGCTGTGCCAGAGCAATGTAAAGTATGGAAACCGAAAGCAAGATACAACCCTGTAAGCTATCCAGTAAACCCAAAAGCAGGGCCCGATCCCAAGCAAGGCGCAGCTAACTTACCCTAAACACCCTATAAGAAACACGGCGGTACCGAAGATCGTGAAATGGTAGAGCTGACCGTCTCCCATCCAGGCAGGCATCCCTGCGAGACCAAATCTTGTCTGGTTGGATTGGAGAAAACGGCAGCAGCCAGTAGCAATCTTCAGGTTTTTTAAGGGTCCTACGTCCTGTGACATCAGGCCAGGACAATCACAGGAGGCTGGGTCTTGGAGCAAAAGCCCCACCCATATTTCACAATTGTGTTATGTAACTTCTGACCCTACTGCTCATGTGAGCAACCTGCCCGGCAATAGCCTTCCTCATCTTCATCTTCCTCAGGTTCATTAGCAGTCAAATGAGAGCTTGAAGGTCTTTTTCAGTCATCTCAGGTTGTCAACACATTCAATACATTCCTGTCCCCGCTCAGTTTCATAAACAGAGGAAACCTACAGATACGTGTTATCCTTTACTCTTATCGTGCACCTGGGAGCTTCAGATCAAACACCAAGTGTTCCCAGACACCCCCAGGCAGCTGGGCACAAACACCAATTATTCCCAGGCAGGCCTTGGCAGCTGGGTATTTCTAATCAAACTCCAATTAATTCTTCCCTGCTACAACTTCGTGAGGTTATCCTGGGCCCGCCTCTCCAGCTTGTCCAGATCCCTCTGGATGCCATCATAGGATCATAGGATGTTAGGGGTTGGAAGGGACCTTCAAAGATCATCAAGTCCAACCCCCCTGCCAGATCAGGACCATAGAATCTAGCACAGAAACACATCCAGATGGGTCTTGAAAGTCTCCAGAGAAGGAGACTCCACAACCTCTCTGGGCAGCCTGTTCCAGTCCTCCATGACCCTCGCAGTTGAGATGGAACTTCATGTGCTGTAGTTTATATCCATTACCCATTCTCCTATCACACGGTGCAATGGAGAAGAGCCTGTCCCCTCCCTCTTGACACCTAACCCTCAGATATTTATAAACATTTATTAAATCCCCTCTCAGTCTTCTCCAGACTAAAAAGCCCCAGGGCTCTCAGCCTCTCCTCATAGGGCATATGCTCCAGTCCCGTAATCATCCTCGTAGCTCTCCATTGGACTCTTTCCAGCAGATCCTTATCCCTCTTGAACTGGGGAACCAAAAACTGGACACAATATTCCAGGTGAGGTCTCACCAGGGCAGAGTAGAGGGGGAGGAGAACCTCCCTCGATCTGCCAGACACACTCCTCTTAATGCACCCCAGGATCCCATTGGCCTTCTTGGCTGCAAGGGCACATTGCTGACCTATGTATAACTTGTTATTCACCAGGACTTCCAAGTCCTTCTCCACAGGGCTGCTGTCTAGCAGATCGCCTCCTAACCTGTACTGGTGCAGTTTATTATTCCTTCCCAGATGAAGGACTCTGCACTTATCCTTGTTGAACCTCATTAGGTTCCTCTCTGCCCAGCTCTCCAGTCTGTCCAGGTCTCGCTGAATGGCCACACAGGCTTCAGGTGTATCAGCTAAACGTCCCAGTTTGGTATTGTCAGCAAACTTGCTGAGCAGACACTCTGCCCCCTCATCAATGTTACTGATGAAGATGTTGAACAGGACTGGACCCAGCACTGATCCCTGGAGGACTCCACTGGTTACAGGTCTCCAGCTGGACTTGTCACCATTGACCACCACTCTTTGGACTCTATTATGTAACCAGTTCCTAATCCATCTCACTGTCTGTTCTTCTATGCCACACTTCCTGAGCTTACTCACAAGGATGTAATGGGAGACAATGTCAAAAGCCTTACTAAGGTCAAGGTAGACTACATCCACTGGTCTCCCTGCATTCTGTTACACCATCATAGAATGCTATCAGATTAGTCAAGCATGATTTCCCCTTGGTAAATCCATGCTGACTTACTCCTCATCTTCTTCTCTTCCAAGTGCTTAGAGATGATCTCCAGAATGAGCCGCTCCATCATTTTACCAGGGATGGAAGTGAGGCTCACTGGTCTGTAGTTTCCTGGAACCTCTTTCTTGACCTTTTTGAAGATTGGAGTTACATTTGCTTTCCTCCAGTCGTCAGGCACCTCTCCTGTCTGCCAGGATTTTGCAAAAATGATGGAGAGTGGTGTGATGGTTTTAAAACTGTCTTTTTAATTTTTCTTCACAAAGTTTGAGCAGAGAAAGTGAAAGAATGTAAATAAATCACTATTGGGTGCAAGAAAGCAAAATGATAATTATTTTAAACACTTCCATTGGAGAGATAGAAATGTTTAAGAATCACTACTCAAAACAAGGTTGGGGAGCTGGCCAGTCTGAGTCTCAGCTTGCTGGGCTTCTGTCTGCCTGCTTCTTCTTCTTTTCTGGCTGAAGATAACACACTGACCTTGGCAAGCTAAGTCTAACAGCCTCTCTGCTTCTTGACTCTCTGCCTTCTGCCAGCGGGGTCTGGGGGGATTCCTTCTGGCATGGGGAGAGGCCCCTTGGGGAACGCCCCTTGGGGGAAGCAAAGGGGGCTTGGTTGTGCTTTTCTGTTGATTGTACATATTTGTAAATGTTGTGAATAGTGTATATTTGTACATATTCATTGCATTTCATCATAGATTGTAGATTTGCTTGTAAATACAGCCTTCATTTGCTTCCAGACTGAGCTAGCCTGGTTATTGTCAGTGTGGGATGAGGATTTCAGCTCTCACACTGTTACATGTGGTAGAGCAACAACATCAGCCAGCTCTCTCAACACTCTTGGGTGCATCTCATCAGGCCACATAAACTTATGCATATTCAGTTTATGTAACTGATCCCTAACCCAGTCTTCATTGACTAGTGGAGAGTCCTCCCTCCTCCAGTCTTCTTCTCCTTCATCCAGGGTCTGGACTTCATAGGGGAGTTCATTCTTAGCAATAAAGACTGAAGCAAAGAAGGCATTCAGCAACTCTGCCTTCTTTGCATCCTCAGTTATTAGGGCTGCCTCCTCATTCAGCAGTGGGGTCACACCTTCTCTATTCTTCCTTTTCCTACTGATATATTTGAAGAAGCCCTTCTTGTTGTCTTTTACTTCATTTGCCAGTTTTAGTTCCAAGAGGGCTTTGGCCTTCCTTGTTGCCTTTTTACATGCTCTAGCAACTATTCTATAGTTCTCCCAAATGACAAGTCCCTTCTTCCATGAACTCTAAGTATCTTCCTTCCATGAGATTTCCTTCAGAATTTCCTTGCTCATCCATGCAGGTCTCCTGGCATGCCTACCTCATGTTTTACTCAGGGGAACACACCTATCTTGGGCTTGGAGGAAGTAGCATTTAAAAATTGTCCAACTTTCTTGGGCTCCTTTACCCTCTAGAGTCTTAGCCCATGGGATTCCTGTAAGTATATCTCTGAGGAGTGCAAAGTTAACCCTGCAGAAGTCCAGGGTTGTAATCCTACTTGCTGCTCTGCTTCTACCCTGTATAATACTAAAATCCACCATGTCATGATCACTGTAACCAAGGCTGTTCCTGACCTTAATGTCCCTCTGGTGTATCGACAACACCACAGAGCTTGGTGTCATCTGCAAACTTGCTGATGGTGCATTCAATCTCACTGTCTATGTCGTTGATCAAAATATTAAACAATACAGGTCCCGGTACAGACCCCTGAGAGACACTACTTGTCACTGCTCTCCATCTGGACTTCAAGCCATTGAGCACCACCCTCTGGATGTGACCATCCAGTCAATTCCTTAGCCACTGAACAGTCTACCCATGAAATCCATATCTCTCCAACTTGCCAAGTAGGATGTTGTGGGGGACTGTGTCAAAGGCCTTGCCAAAGTCCAGATAAATCACATCCATAGGTCATCCCTTATCTACTGACATAGTCACTTTGTCATAGAAAGCCACAAGGTTAGTCAGGCAGGATCTGCCCCTAGTAAAGCCATGCTGGCTGTCTTGAATCTCCTCCCTGTCCTCCACATGCCTCAGCATGGCATCTAGGAGGATCTGTTCCATGATCTTCCCAGGCACAGAGGTGAGGCTGACAGGTCAGTAGTTCCCAGGGTCCTCCTTTCTACCCTTTTTAAAAATGGGTGTGATGTTTCCCTTCTTCGAGTCCCCAGGGACCTCACCTTCATAAATATGTGTGTGGCCTGGCAACCACATCAGCCAATTCCCTCAGGACACTGGGATATATTTCATCAGGCGTCATGGACTTGTATATCTTCAGGTTCCTCAGATGGTCACACACCTTGTCTTCACTTACAGTGGGAAGAACCATGTCACCCTGGTCTCCAACTTGTGGTCCAACAACACAAGAGGAATGAGGAGAGGGTTTGCCAGTGAAGACTGAGGCAAAAAAGTTGAGAATCTCAGCCTTTTCCTTGGCCATTGATACAAGTTCTCCACTGTTGCTCATCAGGGGAGGGATGCTTTCTTTAACCGAGTCTCTTTCCCCCTCTGGACTGAGACAGGGGGTTATCATCTCTTTCTCCCCAAATGGGATGAATATAGAGAGTTTTATTATGCTTGCCCCCAAGTTTCTGGTTCATCCCTATGTGAGCTCTTTAATACTGCTGATCAATATCACTGGCATTTTATGGATTTTGTGGAACCTGGTGTCATCATGGCATAAAAGGAGACAGCTTTTGGGTGAGAAAATACTGAAATGTGTCCTGAGGCGGCAGGTCCCTGGGTGGCAGAGTGTGTGGAAGGATTTGGACAGATTCCTAGGACGGTTATCACCTCCCATAGCCTGGGACAATGCCACAGAAGAGGCGAGTAACCCTGTTAAACTGACGTGCCACCTGATAGAAGGATGCCTTGCCTACCCCAATGACAACCAGCAGCTTCTAGCACTCTATTGGGGCCTGGCCTGTGCTTACCGATCCACAGTTCAGATTGAGAAAGGAACTGGAAAAGAAATGGGTATTTGCAGAGTCTGGAGATGACTCCTGTTAAGTGTGAGAGCAAGGTATCCATTCAATGAAGACCTTGTGAATTTTCTGGGGAAGTGGGACACTGAAGATGAAGGCATCCAGTGCCCGAGGGAATTAGTGGTGTTGGAAGTTCTCTACAGTGACCTAGATGATGAGTGTTGTGATGGTTTGAAACTGTCTTTTTAATTTTTTCCTTGCAAAGTTCAAAACAGAAAAGTGAAAGATTGTAAATAAGTCACTATTGGGTGTAAGAAAGCAAAATAACGATTGTTCTAAACACTTCCATTGGATAGATAGAAATGTTTAAGAACTATTACCCAAAACAAAGTGGAGCACTCTGCACATTCTGCATTCGGCAGTGGGGGCAGTTGCTGGGCTGTCTGGTTGCTGTTTCTTCTTCTCTTCTGGCTGAAGATAACACGTACTGACCTTGGCAGCTAAGTTAACAAGTTTCTGATTAACAAACTCTGCTTCTCTGTCCAGGGGGGTCTGGGGGGAAGCTCCTGGGAGAGAGAGAGGCCCCTTTGGGAGGGTCCCCTTGGGGGGAAGCAAAGGGAGATCGGTTGTGCTTTTCTGTTGATTGTATATATTTGTAAATGTTGTGAATTTTGTATGTTTGTACATACCCATTGCATTTCATCGTAGATTTTAGACTCTGCTTGTAAATACAGCTTTTCATTTGCTTCCAGACTGAGCTAGCCTGGTTATTGTCGGTGGGGGAGGGAATTTCAGCTCACACCAACACAAGTGTCCCCACAGATCCAGAGGATGTCCCATGCACATGGGCTATGTGGAGAAAGGTGATTCAAGGTGCTCCAGCATCATATTCTAACAACTTAGCAATGAAGCAATGATGTATTATATGGATCTGGATACACCATCTGTGGAGACAGCGTCAGCTTGGCTTCAGAATTTTGAAGATAATCTCCATACCACCTCATCCCTACGAGCCAGTGCCTCATCTATCAGCAGTACCCCAAGAAATCAGTCCTCTCCTGCCCCAGTCAGATGGAAGGGGAGCCCCAGGTGCATGCCATGCAGAGCACTCTGGTTTTTCCTGTGTGACCAGGGGGAGGACATGAGGAAGTGGGATGGTGAACCTACTTCTAAACTGAGAGGGGAGACGGTAGTTAGGAAGGGATCACCTAAGAAGGCAGTCAAAGTAGCTGCTGTAGAGAGTCAAGAAGGTAATCAACGATCTTCCAGGCAGAGAAGAACTGAGGTTACATCCTTTAATCCTGATGAGGAGACCTCTGGTTTGGCACTACCAAGGTCAGACAGTGAATACTTTGATGAAGACCAGGAGTAGAGGGTCCAGGAGGAGGAATACTGGACTGTGTGGCCTAGCACATCAAAGCCACAGAAGTATAAGGTGTTGGTAGACACTGGTGCACAATGCACATTGATGCCATCAAGGCATAGAGGCACTGGACCCATCTGGATTTCTGGAGTAACAGGAGACTGCCAGGAGTTGTCTGTATTAGAGGCTGATGTGAGCCTAACAGGGGACAAATGGGAAAAGCATCCCATTGTGACTGGCCCAAAGGCCCCTAATATTCTTGGCATAGATTACCTCAAGAGAGGGTACTTCAAGGACCCAAAAAGCTATTAATGGGCTTTTGGTGTGGCCATGGTGAATACATAGAAGATCAGACAGCTGTCTACCCTGCCTAGCCTTTCAGAGGATCTCTTTGTTGTAGGATTGCTGCAGTTTGAGGAACAACACGTGCCAATTTCTACCAGGATGGTGCACCAGCGACAATATGCACAAACTGAGACTTCCCGGCTCCCATCCATGAGCTGATTCATCAGTGGGAGATCCAAGGAGTGATCAGCAAGACGAACTCACCTTTTAACAGTCCCATCTGGACAGTGAAGAAATCTGACTGTGGTGGTAGGGCCAAACAGGCCCAACACAAACCCAGAACAAGTCCTGGCATGTCCAGGAGTGATCCCCTTCTCCCCCTCCCTCCTGCAGAGGTCCAGGGAAACGTGTGAAAAAGATAAAGAACCCAGGCATCAGAAAGTCTGGTAAGAAGGGATATGTCCTCCCTTTGTGGTAAACAGGCATGTGCACTGCCCATGCTTCACCTAGACTAGGCTTATGTCTTTACCTTATATGGTCACGGCCTGGCAAAATCCCATTCTATTGGTTGCCAAGTGGCCAAATTGATACTCGGACAAATGATAAATGCAAAGCCAAATTGTAAACAAGGTGCCTTGCCTAAGATCTGGGAAAAGAAGCCATGAGTCTTGCCTTGCAACTCAGAATCTTTGCCATGCCACAGTTTACCTGAAGACACAAGCCTCTTCATGTTGTAAAAGCCCAGGGGTAGACAGAAGTGTCTTGCCAGGCAGAAGGGACAAGGCCCAGGTGAGCCAAGACCCAGAGAACTGTCCCCCCGCAGCGATAAGTTGCTTCCAGCATAAGCACCCGCTTCTCAAACCCAGACCTTGCTGTAAAGCACCGAGAGAAACAGGCTATTGTCCAAGAACCTGAAAACCCAGAACAGCCTGCAAATCCCAGGAAACTTTGAGAGCCGCCTGCCATCGTGCTGTGGCCAGCCGGCCATTGAGACAGTGAGACAACCCTGATGGCAACCAGCACCCAAGAGTATCCCAAAAGCCATTACTGGCTAATGTACAGCAGCAGCACCCCTCCATGTGGGTGGAACTCCCATTGCTCTGTGTAATCTGGACTATATTGCAGCCCCAGAGAGAATTCCAGAGAAATATTATTGTGAGTAATTGGTTATCTCTATAAAGCCTCTTTGTAAAAGGTTCTATCTAACTGCTGCCATTTTGGCAAGGTTCCTGTTGAGTCTGCCCCTAGTGGATAAGTGGCAAATTCTCTTTCCCAGTGTTATTTTCCTGGTTTTGCTTAATACTATTTAAATTGTTAATACTGCCTATATACTGTACATATCCACTATAAATATATTACAGCTATATGCCCATACCTATTACTCAGCTCTGGTGAGACCCCACCTGGAGTACTGCATCCAGTTCTGGAGCCCCTATTAGAGGAAGGATCTGGATGTGCTGGAACGTGTCCAGAGAAGGGCCACCAGGATGATCAGAGGGATGGAGCACCTCTCCTATGAGGAGAGACTGAAAGAGTTGGGGCTGTTCAGTCTGGAGAAAAGAAGGCTCTGAGGTGACCTTCTTGTGGCTTTCCAGTATCTGAAGGGGGCCTACAAGAAATCTGGGGAAGGACTTTTTATGATATCAGGTAGTGATAGGACTAGGGGGAATGGAATAAAGCTGGAAGTGGGGAGATTCAGGCTGGACATGACCACCATGAGAGTGGTGAGAGCCTGGAATGGGTTGTCCAGGGAGGTGGTTGAGGCCCCATCCCTGGAGGTGTTTAAGGCCAGGCTGAATGAGGCTCTGGCCAGCCTGATCTAGTGTGAGGTGTCCCTGCCCATGATAGGGAAGTTGGAACTAGATGATGCTTGTGGTCCCTTCCAACCCTGACTGATTCTATGAAGTTTTGGGCATTTTTTTAATATTAATAAATACTCATTAATATTTTATTAATATCATATTTCCTATATTAATGTTTATTAATTCATATTCATAACACTGATGGAGGATGGAGATTAACAGTGGACTATCATGGCCTAAATGAAGTGACGTCACCACTGAGTGTGACTGTACCAGACATACTGGAACTCCAGCATGAGCTGGAGTCGAAAGCAGCAGAGTGGTATGCTATGATTGTGTGTCAGGTTACACCCATCCCTGGAGGGGCTGAAAAGAACCTAGCCCCCAGGTGGACAAAGAAACCTGACCCAGGTGGGCAGAGAGACTTGGTTTCCCCCTCCCAGGGGGAGAGGTCCCCGGGTCAAGGTCTATTCCACTCCCCCTTCCTGTCCAGCAAACCTATTTAAGGGCAGCCATCGACCTACCTCTTTTTCTTACTTCTGCTCTTTGCCTGCATGAGAGGCTGTTCCTGCTGCTGTTACCATGCACTGAGGCCTGCTCCATACTGCATCCCAACTCCTAAGGACTGCATCCAAAGAGAATCCACATTCACATCAAGGGAATCCAATGCCAGCTGGGCCTGGTTTTGTATATTCTTTTGTTTATCCCTTTTCCTTATACCTTTGTAACTTCCCTTTTACTCAAATGCCATATATATTTTGTTAAACTTACCTTTTTACTTCCAAATTGATTCCAGATTGTTTCTTTTGTGATTTTTACCTCTCTTTTCTCCTGCCTAATTTGCTTTTACCCTACTGGGAAAAAACGGAGAGGGAAGGCAATCTAAATCTGTTCCATTTAGGCTTTTGGACTGTGGGAAAGCTTAAACCACAACAGATTGACATCGCCAATGCATTTTTCTTGATTCCTTTGTGTTGTACAGGAAAGGGAATAGAATAAAGGGGTGGAATGTTGTAGGTTAAGGATTAATTGTAAAACCATAGAGAAAAAAGTCCTCTAGGGGCTGGAGAGTCTCAAGGGGAGGGTGCAGGATATTGTAATTTGTTTTTCTGTTCCCTTTTCCTGTATCTCCCTATGTAAAAAGCAGACTTTTCAGTCAGCTCTCTCTCTGGCCTCTCTGCTCTGTGCGTGTGGCTGCTACTATCACTTTTGGCTGTGTGGGAGTGAGGCTTGGCTGGTAGGAATCTATTTCTGTGTAGCTGAAGCCTGCTTTAGGCCTGTTTTGGGGGGGGGCAGTGCGACCTAGTACAGGGAGATTTGGCTGGCTGGGGGGATGTTTTTGCTGCATAATTGAGGCCTACCAAAGGCCTGGTTTGGGGCTTAGCTGGGGGGGGGGGGAGAGGCTAAGCCAGGGCTGATTCTGAATATGTATATGTATCCTCTTGCCTTGGTACCTTTTGTATTTGGTTTACTTTTGTAAATAGTATTTCTATTTAACCTCCAATGCTGTGTGAGTGTGTTTGTTTACTCCTTTGTGCTACACCCTAATTTATTCTGTCCTCAGTCTGGAGCTGTTTCAGCTCAAACCAAGACAGAATTTATTGGTGCCCAAAGTGGGGTGTGAGTATAAATTAATAGGGTTGTTTTTTTTTTTTTTATTAAAGAAATACAGAATTGGAAGTTAAAATGAAGCAATTTTTGATGCTGTTTGCCCTGGTGTTTCAGCCTTTCACTTTTATATTTCATAGGTGATTGTTCTCTTTCATGTCTTACCACGTATTCTGGCTTGCTTGGGATTTCATGATACAATGGTTTAAGATATTTCTGGGGTGTATTGGAGTGTATTTTATGGGTTTTAGCCAGGAGGGAAAGGGAATTTCACTTCCTTTACTGATAAGATTTCCTTTGAAATTGGTTTCCTGTGGGCAGATGGATTTTTGGGAAGAATGGAGTGAGTTACTTATGTTCTCGTTATGCCTGAACATTCTCTTGGTGACAAGTTCCATGGAGTTTGGTGTAGCTTTGTGTGAAAAGTCCAGTGCAGTTGCTTTAAGCCCTTCCTCCTCTCTTGCCACAGGGTGTGAAAGCGGTGGCAGAGTACAAGCTCGAGAGAAAACAGGGGGGAAGTGGGCAGAGGAACTGCATGTGCCATTTCGGGCAGCAGCACTGTGAATGGCATGGCTGGAGAAAAAGTGGTGATAGTGTGATTTTTAATGAGGCCATTCGCTCTTTCTGCCATGCTGTTTGCCTGGGGGTAGTATGGGGTATGAAACACCCATTTGAGCCCTTCACCTCGAGCCCAGTCTTATACTGAGGCCACTTCTATAACAAAATATTTGGTTTACTCACAAATTAGGATTTTCATGGAAAACTGCATTAGTAATCCAGAAATTACACCATGGATGTGTTATAACAGCGTGAGAGCTGAAATCCCCCTCCCACACTGACAATAACCAGGCTAGCTCAGTCTGGAAGCAAATGAAAGCTGTATTTACAGGCAAAACTACAATCTATGATGAAATACAATGAATATGTACAAATATACACTACTCACAACATGTACAAATATGTACAATCAACAGAAAAACACAACCAAGCCCCCTGGCTTACCCTTAAGGGGCCAAGCCAGAAGGACTCCCCCCAGACCCCCCTGGGCAGAAGGCAGAGAGAGCCAAGAAGCTGAGAGGCTGTTAGAATTAGCTTGTCAAGGTCAGTATGTGGGGGGTGAGTGTTATCTTCCCAAGGCAGAAGGAAAAGCAGAAAGAAGCCGAGCAAGCTGAGACTGAGTGCCTTTGTTTTGAGTAATGATTCTTAAACATTTCTCTCTCTCCAGCGGAAGTGTTCAGAATAATCATTATTTTGCTTTCTTACACCCAGTTGTGATTTATTTACATTCTTTCACTTTCTGCTCGAACTTTGTGAGAAGAAAATTAAAAACACAGTCTCAAAACCATCACAATGTGCCGTAATAAGCAAAGCCAAATGGTGCCAATCACATGGAACGCTGTGCCATGTGGCTGGCTGTGTTTGCCAGAGTAAAAGTTCTTGGTGCTTTCCAGGAAAAACTTTCAGAGGATTTTGCAGCTCAGTCTGTGGGGCGCATTGCCTGAGAAAGGGCATGGTCTAGTTGTTTAGATAGGGTTTTGGATTTGATGATCTTGGAGGTCTCTTCCAACCTGGTTTATTCTGTGGTCTTTTGAGGTCCCTTCTAACCCCTAACATTCTGTCCCTTCATCCAGGTTGGTGATGAATATATTGAACTGGACTGGACCCAATACTTACCCATGGGGTACATAACTTGTTACAGACCTCCAATTAGACTGTGCCACTGATTACAACCCTCTCAGGTCTATGCTTCAGCCAATTTTCAATCCCTACTATGTTGCTAAAGTTTTAAAAGTTTCTTCACTTGAAATGAATTTTATTATTATATTAAAATGGCTTTAATTTAATCTTAAAAAAAGTTTCATTTGCATTTAGTACCTACCTCATTATATGGTAAAATAATTCTAATTCAAGCAGTTTCAATCACTTTTGGAGTTTATCTGGGCTTCTCAGAGTAGACACATAGCCAGGCTTTGTATTTGGTGGAAGGTGAGGGTTTTTGTTTCTTCAGGAGATTGTGTAGTTTTTGTTGCAAATTGAGAAACTGCAGAAAGGTGCTGACCTGAAAGCTAGCCTAGAGAAAAAACATTTGAAAGAACAATGAATAATAGAGGCCATGGTGATGTACACTTCCAAGTCTATGGATTATCAAGAGTTAAACCAAAAAAATCTCCTACAGACAAAAGTCTTTAAAACATAGCTTTACAAGATTTTTAATAAAAAAATGTATATCATGAAAGACCATTAATCCACCCAAAAGGTTCCCAGCTAAAGAAGTCCTTTGTTTTGAACAGCCTGGGAAATAACTCTTCCACTTTTAATTCTTGCCTTATTATTTTTCTGGTTTTTTGGTTATTGGAGCTGATCAGAACTTTTTTTAATCTCTTTTTAAGTATACTATTTCACTGATGCCAAATATTCTGTGGAAATTTGTAGTTTATGTTAAAGTTGTATCAGATAAATTAAAATGTTGAGATAACAGAGTGAGCGGAATACACAGCTTGAGCACACATGGTATGATCGTTGCTCTCCTATTAAATAATTTGAAACATTAAGAATTTGAGTTGTTAGATCCATTTCAAAACTCTTATATTTCTAGTATAACTCTCAGGAATTTGGAGCTCTGTCTTGACTCTTACTTTTCCATTCATATTGTGGCTAAAATATGAGGAAAGGAATACTCTAGAAAGTTCCAACTGAAATCAGAAACATGAAAGAATGCAGCAACTTTAGCAACTCGCCTCAAAAGTGGCCCTTCCCAGACTACCATATACACTCCAGACAGTAACTAATAGAGTTGGATTTCCAAACAGCCAAGTTTAGCAGTGGCATTCACTTGTTGCTGTCTCAGAAGTGAATAATTAATGATATTGTAAATAATCACTTAGAACAGCCGAATGCCCACCACTGCAACCAGTCATTCCCAGCGGCAGACCAGGAAATCAGTGTTTTTTTTAATTTGGCAACAGCGTGGGCTTTCTGTAACCAGGAAGCTCAGAGAAGCAGGCAGCCCGTCTGGGTTCCAGTTTCTCTTGTGAGGGAGGTGGGGACAGGTGTGGGCTGAGCCCCAACCACAGTGGGCTGTTTAAACACCCCAGGAGTGCAGGGATCACAGACCAGCAATGGTTGCAACTCTGCCTAAAGCTATTTCCAAAAGAACTGTGTCGACCCAGACAGAGGTCTGACATAAACATGCAGGTGTCCAGGCTCCTGGCTGTGGGGAGTGCCAGAGTCTCTCGCTTCTCATGGCAGACTGCAGGGACTACACCTATGTCTGCTGTAAGCAGGTGAATGACCTGCTCAGCCTAGTGGCTGAGCTCAAGGAGGAAGTTAAAAGGCTGCATACTATTAGGGAGTGCAAGAGGGAGCTGGACTGGTGGAATCAGACTCTACTATCCCTCCAACAGTCCCAACAGCCATGCAGAAGTCAGGACACTGAGGACTCCCTACCCTCTTGCCAGCTTCCCAAAGAGGGTAACTCAGAAGCTGGAGATCAGTGGAGACAAATTCCTCCCAAGTGTGGCAGGCATGGTACCCCAATATCCACCGAACACACACACACACACACACACCCCCCCCCCCCCCAGATGCCCCTGAAGAATAGATTTGCTGTTCTGGGTTGTGTCAGTGTGAGATGAAATTCCCCCCCCCCCCCCCGACAATAACCAGGCTAGCTCAGTCTGGAAGCAAATGAAAGCTGTATTTACAAGCAAAATCTACAATCTATGATGAAATGCAATGAATATGTACAAATATACAAAATTCACAACATTTACAAATATATACAATCAACAGAAAAGCACAACCAAGCCCCCTTTGCTTCCCCCCAAAGGGGACCTTTCCCAAGGGGCCTCTCTCCCAGGGGCTTCCCCCCAGACACCCCCTGACAGAAAGCAGAGTTAGCTAAAGCAGAGAAGTTGTTAACTTAGCTCGCCAAGGTCAGTGTGTGTTATCTTCAGCCAGAAGAGAAGAAGAAACAGGAGCCAAACAGCCCAGCAACTGCCCCGACTGCAGAATGCAGAGTGCCCACTTTGTTTTGGGTAATAGTTCTTAAACATTTCTATCTATCCAATGGAAGTGTTTAGAACAATCACTATTTTGCTTTCTTACACCCAATAGTGACTTATTTACATTCTTTCACTTTCTCTGCTTGAACTTTGCAAAGAAAAATTAAAAAGACAGTTTCAAACCATCACATGGGTTTTCACCAAAAACAATGTTCTGCAAGGGAAACCAACCAAAAGCAGCTATGTAGAGCTTGACTATTTTGTCATTCAGAGAAGCTGGGAGGGAGCAAGCCCACTATCAAAACATCCACAGTTAAGAAGAAAAGATGGGTGCTTCTCATCGGGGACTCACTTCTGAAGGCTGTTGAGAATCCTATATGCAGACTCGATCCACTCCTTAGGGAAGTATGTTGCCTCCCTGGGGAAAGGGTTAAGGATATAGTGAGAAAACTTCCTACCCTGGACCATCCAACTGACTACTACTCGTTGATGGTTTTCCAAGTAGGCAATAATGAAATCTGAACAGGAAGTTTGAGAGTGTCTTGGGTTAAAAGGGAGCAAGACAGGCTCTTCAATTCTTCTCAAAAGAATTAAAGAAATCTCCACACAGAATTGGATAGAGATACAGAATATTACTGGCAATCTAAATAGAAGTGCTATTCATAAACTATAATGCTACAGTGCAAAGCATATGAAATTGTCATAAATATTATAGTTATGAATGAGCGGCAGATGCATTAAAAATAATTTATTAATGTACAAACTATGACAAAAATTATTTACAGTTAATATTTACAGGTATTCAGTTGAAAGAACCATCACTACAGAATGTATATATATAAGTAATTTGAACAATTTAAACAAATTAGAAAATGTAGAAAATTTGGAAACAGCACTTAGTTTGAAAGAGAGAACCATCTGGTGACCAGCAAATCCACAAAACAGAGTGGTTTGGTGCAAACCTTAACAGAAATTTTATAAGAAAATATTTGGTTTACTCACAGATTAGGATTTTCACGGATCTTTCCTAGTGTGATGGTTTGAAACTGTCTTTTTTAATTTTTTCCTTGCAAAGTTCAAAACAGAAAAAGTGAAAGATTGTAAATATGTCACTATTGGGTGTAAGAAAGCAAAATAACGATTGTTCTAAACACTTCCATTGGATAGATAGAAATGTTTAAGAACTATTACCCAAAACAAAGTGGGGCACTCTGCACATTCTGCGTTCGGCAGTGGGGGCAGTTGCTGGGCTGTCTGGCTGCTGTTTCTTCTTCTCTTCTGGCTGAAGATAACACGTACTGACCTTGGCAGCTAAGTTAACAACTTTCTGCTTAACTATCTCTGCTTCTTTGTCCAGGGGGGTCTGGGGGGAAGCTACTGGGAGAGAGAGAGGCCCCTTTGGGAGGGTCCCCTTGGGGGGAAGCAAAGGGAGATCGGTTGTGCTTTTTCTGTTGATTGTATATAAATGTAAATGTTGTGATTTTTGTATATTTGTACATATTCATTGCATTTCATCGTAGATTTTACACTCTGCTTGTAAATACAGCCTTCATTTGCTTCCAGACTGGACTAGCCTGGTTATTGTCGGTGGGGGGGGAATTTCAGCTCACACCGACACACCTAGGTATTGCATTTGAAATCCAGAAATTACGCCACGGATGTGCCATAATAAGCAAAGCCAAATAACGCCAACTGCATGGAACGCTGTGCCGTGTGGTTGGCTGTCTTTGCCAGAGTAAAAGTTCTTGGTGCCTTCCAGGGAAAACTTTCAGGGGCTTTTGCAGCTTAGTCTGTGGGGGTGCGTTGCCTGAGAAAGGGCTTCCCGCTCAGGGGAAAGCCTTGCTGCTGAGGGTTTGCAGGGCATGGCAAAACGGCAAGGGGGGTGTGGAGGGGTGAGTGGGCAACTCCCTCCACAACAGTCTGGGATGAGCAGTGCTCATGGGCTACTGCAGTTCCCTTGCTTGGCAATGAGTAGGCAACTGCTGGCTCCATTTGCAGATCACGGGACTGTGGTAGTTTTAGGCTGTACCTTTAAAATTTTTCACAGATCTTGAACAGAAAGTAGAATGTAAATAAATCACCATTGGGTGTAAAAAGAAAAATAATGATACTTCTAAACAATCCCACTGGAGAGATATCTACCATAAGAATTAGTTTGTTAAACAGTCTTTCTTTTGTCTTTCTTCGCTCTGGGAGATACTAACTTTGTGCTGTGCTGGCTTCTGCTTGACCTTGGCTGCATTGTTTTGGCTAAGTTCTAACAACTCCCTTCTCTTTAACTTGTCCCTTTGTGTCCAGAGGGGTAAGGAGGGGGGCAGGGAGTGGAGAAGCTATTAGATCCCCTGGTTTTTAGCCAAGGGGGTTCTTGTTCTGTTTATCAATTGTGAATACCTGTAAAAATATGTAGATATTGTATATTTTATACATATTCATTGCATTTCATTGTAGATTGTAGTTTTTCTTGTAAATACAGCTTCATTTGCTTCCAACTGGGCTGGTCTGGCAAATTTAATTTTGGGGGAAATTTTCAACCCACCACAGGGATGTAGTCCGTGGGGCCTGCACCCAGTACGGCGTCTCCCATAGCCAGGCAACAGCTAGTGGCAGCTGAGCTCGCAGCCACTGATGGCACGGCAATGCGCTCAAGCAAGCAGCTGCTTTAAGGTCAGAAGCAAAGTGCTCGGGACCCTGGTTCAAATCTCAGGATGAACAGTTCACAGATCGCGGGCAAAGCAGACTTTCCGGCAATGTGGAGCGAGGGGTAAACACGGCATAAGCAATTGTTTACCAAAACAACCCCAATTTAAAATTTGCCAAAATGAATACTAGACCAATAGCAAAACTTGTACACAGAATAATTAACCAATAACATGGTGTTTAACCAAATATAGTATATGCATATGCAGTGCACAAGGCAAGCACTTGTAAATCCCGTGAACCTTGTTTACTACAAAGGTGAAAAACATGCCCAGGCAGGTTGTTTACCTAGACTTGCTGATGCCTCATTCCTTTGTCTATTTGGTGCCAAAATCCCTCCCACTCCAGAAGGGAGGGGGAAGAGGGGGCTTGAGCAAAACATGTAGGGACCTGTTTTGGCAATATTTGGGGGCAGAATTCTGGGCATATGCATCCTTCACCACAATTCTACCCCCTTGCTTATGGGCAAGTATGTTTGGGCAAATGTTACTCTATAGTTAGATTTACCCCATGTGGGTTACCTTAATTTACACAAAATAGTAATTTATACATACTATGAACATTGTATGAACGTTATACGTAACCATTTAGAGTGTAATGTAAAGCAATTTTGCTCTGAGTCCAGTCCTTAGTATTTCAATTTTCTACCCCCTGACCAGTGATGGGCCTCTGTTGCTTATAGAAAAAGTCTTTGCTTCTGTTGTAGGCTGTTTGCTGGAACACGCCCCATGGGGAAACAAAACTATCCACAGTGTGTAGAAGCCAGGCTTGACAGTGAGTCATCTGGGACAATCCATCGTGCATTTATTCCATGTGTTTGTCCATTGATGTCTGTAGCTTCCCAGGCATATAAACCTCTGGGTTTAGCCAGTGTCATAGGCACAACCCCAATTGAGGGTAGCTTCACTAATACAGGTTGGCCCACCTGCATCTGTGTTAGTGAGCGTGGGGATTTGTTCTTTAGCCTCCCTGGCGTGTGGTTAATATCCCTCACTGGTTTAGCGGGGCAGAATACCTTGACTTTGGGGCTACCATAATTTCCCCATTGGTTGTTTACAGTAAAAACTGCATGAGGCAGACGCTTGTCCCAACTGCCTTTTGAGACATTTGTGTGCTTTTTAATGAGGCCATTCACCCTTTCTGCCATGCTGTTTGCCTGGGGGTAGCATGGGATATGAAACACCCATTTGAGCCCTTGACCTCGAGCCCAGTCTTGTACTGAGGCTGCAGTGAAATGTGAACTGTTGTCACTTTGACTACATTCAGGCATAGGCAGGATGCTGAACCAATGTTTTAGGGCCTCAATGGTTTGGGCTCCTGAGGCAATACTGGTGTCTGTGGCCATGACTAGGCCTGAGACCACTTCTACCCCTACCAGTATGTATTTTTTCCCATGTGAGGGTCTGAGGGGGCCAACATAATCAATTTGCTATGTACTCCATAGCACTTTATCTTTTTTGATATGTTGGGTTGGAGCCAGATCAGGATGGTTAGCCTTTATTCTGATCTGGTACTGAGAAACTGGCCATCCTCTGGACCTGCATTCATAATAAAGGTCCGATTTCCCTGAGTGACCTCTTTTAATATGTAGCCACTCATCTAATTGCTCCCAATCCTTCCCCTCATGGTTAACCACACTGATTTTTGCCAGGTAATCTACTCATTGATTCCAAGTAGCAGCAGGAGTTTGCTTTTTGGAGTGTCCCTTTACCTAACCTACTTTATCAACTTATCTCTAGTAGCATCTGCCAGTCAGTTCCTCTCCAAACTCTGGTGTTACCAATTACCCACTGATTTGCCTCCCACTGACAAATCCACTCAGTGGCACCTTTGAATGTGGCATATGAATCAGTGTATATGGTCTCTGCACAGTTTTCTTCAGCCAGCATAAGAGCATGCAGTTCCCCTACTTGGGCACTGCCTTCACCCTCTTCAGTGACAGTTCTATCTGTGCCATTCTCCAGAGCTGCAGCCTTATAGTGCCACTGCAATCCTACCCTATGAGACGATGCATCTTTAAACCATACTCCTTCTGTATTGGAGTCTGTGGTCAGTTCAGGTGCTACCTGAATTGGAGATGGCTTGTAGGGCTGGCATAGCAGAACGGTATCTGGATTCACAGGCTGTTGCAATTTGGATACTTTCGTGGGTCCTTTACTTAGAGGCATAAGCTATGCAATCCCTTCCAGATAGGCATACCATTTTCTCATGGTAGCCTTCTGGGAAATTCCCTCCAGTGGAGGTGTTCCTTTGAGGATCCTGTGTAGTGCAAAGCTTCTCTGCCTCCTTGACAGCTCGGGTTAGGGACAGGAGTCCCTTCTCCCATTCAGAATACCTCCTTTCAGCATCTTTGAATGTCGTCAAAGAGAATAAAAGGGCTTTGTTAGGGCTTTTGGATCCCTTTTGGAGAATCCCACAATAAGAGGCATGTTCAGAAAAGCCCCATTCTGTTCTTAAGGCATCTTGTGGGTGCAAAGGACCCAGTTTCTGATAAGCCTTTGTCTTTCATGTCGTGGGAGGCCATCCAGGTGTGCGACTGTCATGAAGAGAGCCTATGCCCAGAATTATGCCCCAAATATTGCCAAAAGTTGTCTCAACGTGGAGTTACTTACTTATGTTCTCATTATCCCTGAACATTGTCTTGGTGGTGAGTTCCATCAAGTTTGGTGTAGATTTCTGTGAAAAGTCCAGTGCAGTTGCTTTGAGCCCTTCCTCCTCCAATATGCAGACCAAACCCACTTCATAGAGAGGTCTGCTGCCTCTCTGGTGCCCAGGTAAGGGACTTTGTAGGTAAAGTTCATAACCTTGTGAGTCCTTCAGACTACTACCCACTTCTGGTCTTTCAGGTGGGTAGTGACGATGTATCAATGAGAGGCTCACAATCAATTAAAAGAGACTTCAGAACCTTAGGGCAACTGCTAAAGGGATCAGGAGCTCAAGTTGTGTTCTCCTCTATCCCTCTAACATCAGTGATGGACAAGGGAATATATAGGAAGAGCCAAGAGGTCAACTCATGGCTCCAGGGCTGGTGTCATCGACAGGGCTTTGGGTTCTACAATCACAACTTGGCTTACAAGGCACCAGAGCTGCAAACAACAAATGGGATGCACTTGTCCCAGAGGGGGAAAAGGATCCTGGGGCAGGAATTGGCAGGGGTCACTGACAGGGCTTTAAACTATATTTGAAGAGGGAAGGGGTTAATAGTCTTCTGCTGGCCAGTGACAGAGGGGCAGCTCACCAGAGGCAGAGGGATGGAGAGCTAGTGAGGGCTCTCAACTTGCTGCCCTGAGACAAGCCACGAATGATGCACCAGGACACTCTGTGGAAATCAAGGGGAATTGACACAAGAGGAGGACATGGCCAGCCCAGCTGAAGTGCCTCTATTCAAATGCACGCATCCTGGGCAACAAACAGGATGAATTAAGGGCCACTGTGCTGCTGGGATGCCATGACACAGTGGCTATTACTGAAACTGGGTGGGATGATTCCCATGACTGGAATGTAGGGATAGATGGGTACAAGCTCTTTAGGAAGGATAGGCAGGGAAGGAGAGGAGGAGGTGTTGCCCTCTATGTCAGTGACCAGCTGGAATCAGTGGATCTCCACCTGGGGAAGGATGATGAGCTGGTTGAGAGTGTATGGGTTAAAATTAAAGGCAAGACAGGGGAAGGAGATGTTACTGTAGGGGTCTGCTACAGGCCACCTGACCAGCAGAACCAAGCAGATGAGGCCCTCCACAGGCAAAGAGAAGCGGCTTCCAGGTCACAAGCCCTGGTCCTCATGGGTGATTTCAACCACCCTGACACCTGCTGGAGGGACAACACAGCAAGGCACCAGCAATCCAGGATGTTCCTGGATTGCATAGATGACAACTTCCTCCTCCAAATGGTAGAGGAACCAACGAGAAAAGGTGCTATGCTGGACCTTGTTCTCACCAACAGGGAAGGGCTGGTAACCAATGTGAGGCTCAGAGACAGCCTAGGCTGCAATGACCATGAAGCAGTTGAATTTAAGATCCTCAGGGCAACCAGGAGGACGTATTCTAAGCTTACGACCCTAGACTTTAGGTGTGCAGACTTTGATCACTTCAGGGATCTGCTGGCCAAAGTGTCCTGGAACAAAGCCCTAGAGGGAAGAGGGGCCCAGGACAGTTGGTCAGTATTCAAGGACCACCTCCTCTGTGTCCAGGAGAAATGTATATCAACAAAGAGAAAAGCAGGGAAGAATGCTAGGAGGCCTGCCTGGATGAGGAAGGAGCTGCTGGACACACTATCACTTAAAAGAAAGCTCTACAAGGAGTGGAGGAAAGGACAGCTAGAATGGGGGTATATAAGGAAGCTGCCCGAGCAGCAAGAGACCTGGTTAGGAAAGCCAAAGCACAGTTTGAATTCAATCTAGCCAGGGAGGTTAAAGGGAACACTAAGAATTTCTACAGGTATATTAATGATAAAAAGAAGACTAGGGAAGGTGTGGGCCCCCTCAGAAAGGAAACAGGTGAAATGGTCACAAGTGACCTGGAAAAGGCTGAGGTTCTCAGTGACTTCTTTACCTCAGTCTTCACTGCGAGGGCCTCCAGCCACACTCCTGGAATAGTCATGGAAGCCAATGGCAAGAACCAGAAGGAAGAACTGCCCATCATAAGTGAAGATCAGGTTCGTGATCACCTGAAGAAGCTGACAGTGTTCAAGTCCATGGGACCTGACAGGATGCACCCATGGGTACTGAGAGAACTGGCAGATGAGGTTGCTAAACCCCTCTCTATTTTATTCCAAAAGTCCTGGCAGTCTGGGGAAGTCCCTACTGACTGGAAAAAGGGAAACATTGCTCCCATTTTCAAAAAGGGTAAGAAGGAAGAACCAGGGAACTACAGGCCAGTCAGTCTCACCTCTGTGCCTGGTAAGATCATGGAGCAGATCCTCCTGGAGGCACTACTGAGACAGAAGACTAGTGAAGAGGTGATTTGGTACAGTCAGCATGGTTTCACCAAGGGCAAATCCTGCCTGACAAACCTGGTGGCCTTCTATGACAAGGTCACAACATTAATAGATGAGGGGAGAGCAACTGATGTCATTTACCTGGACCTGAGCAAAGCCTTCGACACTGTCCCACACCACATCCTGGTCTCCAAACTGGTGACCCATAGCTTTGATGGGTGAACCACGAGATGGATAAAGAACTGGCTTGATGGCCGCACCCAAAGATTGGCTGTCAATGGCTCCATGTCCCAATGGAGGCCAGTGACAAGCGGAGTCCCTCAGGGATCAGTCCTGGGACCAGTCTTGTTCAATATCTTTGTTGGTGACACGGACAGTGGCATTGAGTGCACCCTCAGCAAGTTTGCTGATGACACCGAGCTGTGTGGTGCAGCAGACACGCTGGAGGGAAGGGATGCCATCCAGAGGGACCTTGACAGGCTGGATAGGTGGCCACAAGCCAACCTCATGAGGTTCAACAAGACAAAGTGCAGGGTCCTGCATCTGGGTCGAGGCAATCCCAAGCACAAATACAGGCTGGGCAGTGACTGGCTAGAAAGCAGCCCTGAGGAGAGGGACTTGGGGGTGCTGGTGGATGAGAAGCTCAACATGAGCTGTCAATGTGCACTTGCAGCCCAGAAAGCCAACCAGATCCTGGGTTGCATCAAGTGTGGCCAGCAGGTCAAGGGAGGTGATTCTCCCCCTCTACTCAGCTCTGGTGACACTCCACCTGGAGTACTGCGTCCAGTTCTGGAGCCCCTATTACAAGAGGCAGATGGACATGCTGGAACGTGTCCAGAGAAGGGCCACCAGGATGATCAGAGGGCTGGAGCACCTCTCCTATGAGGAGAGACTGAAAGAGTTGGGGCTGTTCAGTGTGGAGAAAAGAATGCTCTGAGGTGACCTTATTGTGGCTTTCCAGTATCTGAAGGGGGCCTACAAGAAAGCTGGGGAAGGACTTTTTACGATATCAGGTAGTGATAGGACTAGGGGGAATGGAATAAAGCTGGAAGTGGGGAGGTTCAGGCTGGAAGTGAGGAAGAAGTTCTTTCCCATGAGAGTGGTGAGAGCCTGGAATGGGTTGTCCAGGGAGGTGGTTGAGGCCCCATCCCTGGAGGTGTTTAAGGCCAGGCTGAATGAGGCTCTGGCCAGCCTGATCTAGTGTGAGGTGACCCTGCCCATGGCAGGGGGGTTGGAACTAGATGATCCTTGTGGTCCCTTCCAACCCTGACTCATTCTATGATTCTATGCTTCTCCTCTCCTCACCACAGTGGGTGAAAGCAGTGGCAGAGTACAAGCTCAAGAGATAATGGGGGGGAAGCGGGCAGAGAAACTGCATGTGCCATTTTGGGCAGCAGCAGGACTGTGAATGGCGTGGCTTGAGAAAAAGCGGTGGCAGCTGCTCCTGCCACTTCGGTAGAAGCAGCCCCCTCTTTCTCAACTGTGGCACTGGTGACACAAGCATGAAGTTATTCTGGATTTTTTGGCATTTAATTTCCCTGGGAGGGACTCTGGTGTTTTGTAACTGGTTTCATTCTTCTGTGTATTTCCACATATTCTTGTTTATTGTTAGAAGGCTCGTGCATTGGTTAACAGGTTTGTTTAGTTGTTCTGTAACCTATTTTATGAGTCTTGTGGGTTATGGAAATTCAACCGTAGAATTTCCCTATGAAAATGCAGAATATGCCTTTCCGGTGACTGATACTTTGCTTGAAGAATGGAGTGTTCCATTGATCTGTTTGCTATGTTTGAATATATCGGCTATTTTGGCTATAATAGGGTTAGCAATAGCTCTCTGGCGAGGGAAATTTGGAACAGTGATTTTAGGGGTGAATATCTCCCGAAAGAGAAGGCATAGACATGGCAGTGAGCAGTATGCTGTGTGTTGAAGTGGCCATTCCCAGGAATTCAGGAGGAGGATTCTGGCCCCCTTCCCACCTTGATTCCAGCAGCGGAGACAGGCGGTCATTTAGAAACTGTTTGTACAGGCCAGGGTGGAAGGCAGTGCGGTCCTGATTGGCAGTGGTGGCAGTGCTGGCAAAACCCCCGAGGGGGGGGCAGCTGGTGCCGGTAGTAGCAACAGTTTGAACTGTTTCGACCGCAAGTGGTGGTGATAGCAAACCCGTTGGGGGGGGCCAGCACAAGCATTCTGTGCAGCTGATCAGTGCCAGTGACGCAGGCTGTTTGTGCAGCTTGTGGTACCATGCTGCAGCTGATGTATACAGCTGCGACTAGTACAAGTGCATGCCCCTTTGGCACCATTACCAAGGCAAAGGCAGTTCTACCTGCTACAGCTAGACCGGAAGTCAGATGGGCACCAGAGGTGAGCCTGCCTGGCAACACTGCTCCTGTTTTGCTTCCGTGTGTGGTAGTTTGAGCTCTGAGTTTAGGAGCTCAAATGATAATAGATTGAAATTCCTCCCCCTGCCCCTCTCCCTTTTCTCTCGGCAGGGTGGAGAGAGAGAAGAAAGGAAAAAAAAAAGGGTAGGGGAAAGAAAAAAAAAATAAATTCGTGAAAGAAATAGTCTGAAGTTGGTTTGGAAGTAGGAGAAGTAATTTTTTTCCTTTTTTACCAAAGGGAAAGGAAAAATAATTGTGTGCATATATATATATATATATATATATATATATATATATATATAGCAGTAACAGGGGGGTTCACAGAGGTGAGGGATGAGGGTAAGCGGGAAAGATATACAAAACCAAGCCTGGATGGCCTTGTGTTCCCCTGGATGTTGGTGGATTCAGTTGGGAGAGAGAAAGGGCCCCAGCCACGTGGTCCGGTGCAGGAGGCAGTGACAGCAACAGCAGCAGGAGATCTTCTCGAGCGGACGAGGCAGGAAAGAGAGAGTGAGCAGCAAGATGTCTGCCCTTTTTATAGGCTTGCTGGACAGGAAGGGGGAGTGGAATAGACCACCTTTGAGTCAGGGGACCACCTTCTCCCAGCAGGGGAGGGGCCAATCCCTCCCCCAGATTAAGTTTCTTTTGTCCACCTGGGGCTGGGTCCTTCTCAGACCCATCCAGGATGGGTGTGCCCCAGCACAGTCCACCCCTCTATTTCACTTCCACTTTCCTGTCACAGTTTCTTTATCCAGTCATGAGTTGTGGTATTAGAGTTCATGTTGCAAGTCCCTCTTTATCCTGGCTGTGTGTCTCTCTCTCAGGGCAGTCTCTCTCTCCGGTGCCAGTTGATGCAGGTGGTGCTTGAGCTGGGCAGGAACGTGGAGAAGAATAAGAGAGAACAGGAAACCATCTTCACCTCTTAAGGGGAGTCAGGAACAGTCTATTGATGTATGGGAAGCAGGAGCAGGTGTGGGCGAGATGATGCAGAAGTCCTTTTGAGCTGATGCTTGTGTGCGGTGGGTTCACGCTGGATCCTGGATGCCAGGTCATTATCAGACTAGGAAAGAAAACTTACAACGACTTATAACTATTATACAGTGATTACATTACATTAATTGGTGTTACCTTCAGAGGCTATACCTTTTCAGCCAACGTCACGTTTCGTTGTGGCACACATTGAATATCCCCAGTCTCTAGCATGACCAAGTATGTGTGACCAGGCCCCTCAGCAGAGACCACCCCTCGGGTTGGTTTGCCTCCACTAACAGCAGGGAAAACCCATACTGATTTTCCCAGTAGGTTTTTCTCATTGATCACAGGAACTCCATCTCCATCCACTGTTTGCAGCAGGTCGGACTGGGCAGGACCAGCTCAGTTTACAGACCCTCTGCTATTGACTAACCAAGTGGCCTGAGCTAGGTGTCTTTCCCAGTTCCTAAAGGTTCCACCCCCCATGGCTTTTAGGGTGGTCTTCAACAAGCCATTGTAGTGTTCAACCTTCCCTGCAGCTGGTGCATGGTATGGGATATGGTAAATCCATTCAATCCCATGTTCCTTTGCCCAGTCCCTTGTGAGACGGTTCTTGAAGTGGGTTCCATTGTCCGATTCGATCCTCTCTGGGGTGCCGTGTCTCCACAGGACGTGTCTCTCCAGGCCCAGGATCATGTTGTGGGCAGTGGCATGAGGTACTGGGTAGGTTTCCAGCCACCCTGTACTTGCCTCCACCATGGTCAGTACGTACTGCTTGCCACTGCGAGATCGAGGAAGGGTGATGTAGTCGATCTGCCAGGCCTCTCTGTACTTATACTTTGACCATCTCCCCCCATACCATAAAGGCTTCATGTGCTTAGCCTGCTTTATGGCAGCACAGATGTCACACTCATTAATAACCTTGGAGATGGCTTCCATGGATATGTCCACTGATCTGTCCCAAGCCCACCGATATGTGGCATCTCTCCCTTGGTGACCTGAAGTGTCATGGGCCCAGCGAGCTAGGAATAGCTCACCCTTGTGTTCCCAGTCCAAGTCTATCTGGGAGATTTTAGCAGCCAGATCTGCTTGGTGGTTGTGCTGGTGTTCCTCAGTGGCTCTGCTTTTGGGGATGTGTGCATCGATGTGCTGTACCTTTATTGGCAGTTTGTCCAGATGGGCAGCAATGCCTTGCCACAGGTCTGCGGCCCAGATAGCCTTTCCTTTCCTCTGCCATCCGTTCTTCTTCCATTCCTTCAGCCACCCCCATAAGGCATTTGCTACCATCCAGGAGTCAGTATATAGGTAAAGCACCGTCCAGTTCTCCCATTTTGCTAGATCCAGGGCCAGCTGGACAGCCTTTACCTCTGCATATTGACTGGATTCGCCTTCTCCGTCCCTTGCTTCTGCCACTTGCCTTGTTGGGCTCCAGACAGCTGCCTTCCATCTCCGCTTGCTCCCTACAAGACGGCAAGATCCATCTGTGAATAGAGCATAGCCCTTTTCATTATCAGGGAGGTCATCATATGGGGGAGCCTCCTCAGCATGGGTCACTGTTTTCTCTGGTGGCATCCCAAAGTCAGCACCCTCTGGCCAGTTGGTGATCACTTCTACTATGCCAGGGCATTCAAAGTTCCCCATTCGAGCTTGCTGAGTTATCAGGGCCATCCATTTACTCCAGGTGGCATCTGTGGCGTGATGTGGGGTTGAGCCCCTCCCTTTAAACATCCAAGTCAGGACTGGAAGCCTTGGAGCTAAAAGGAGCGGTGACTCAGTCCCAATTACCTCAGAAGCAGCTCGGACTCCCTCATAGGCAGCTAGGATCTCCTTTTCTGTTGCAGTGTAGTTGGCCTCAGAACCTTTGTACCCCTTACTCCAGAAACCTAGGGGCCTGCCCCTTGTCTCACCAGGAGCTTTCTGCCACAAACTCCACGTAGGACCACTCTCACCAGCCGCAGTATACAGCACATTCTTGATCTCTGGCCCAGTTCGAACAGGTCCCAGAGCCATAGCATGGACCACTTCTCGTTTTATCTGGTCAAATGCTACCTGTTGCTCAGATCCCCACACAAAACTATTTTTCTTCCGTGTTACATGGAAGAGGGGTTTCACTATTTGACTGTACCCGGGAATGTGCATTTTCTAGAAGCCCACAAGCCCCAAGAAGGATTGTGTCTCTTTCTTACTAGTGGGTTGCACCATAGTGGCTACCTTATTCACCACATCCTGAGGGATGTGGCGACAGCCATCTTGCCATCGAACTCCCAGAAACTGGATCTCTCTGGCAGGCCCTTTTACCTTGCTTCTCTTTATGGCAAAGCCAGCCTCCAACAGGATATCGATTATCCTCTTACCTTTCTGATAGACCTCCTCTGCTGTCTCACCCCATACAATGATGTCATCAATGAACTGCAGGTGCTCAGGGGCTCCACCCTTCTCCAGTGCAGTTTGGATCACTTCATGGCAGATGGTAGAACTGTGTTTCCACCCCTGGGGGAGACCATTCCATTGATATTGGACACCTCTCCAGGTGAAAGCAAACTGTGGCCTACGTTCTTCTGCAATGGGAATGGAGAAGAAAGCATTAGCAATGTCTGTTGTGGCATACCACTTGGCCGCCTTCGATTCCAGTTCGTAATGGAGCTCCAACATGTCTGGCACAGCAGCACTCATCGGAGGAGTCACTTCATTCAGGCCACGGTAGTCCACAGTCAATCTCCATTCCCCGTTTGCCTTCTGCACTGGCCATATTGGGCTGTTGAAGGGTGAATGAGCTTTGCTGATTACCTTCTGGCTCTCCAGTCGTCGAATCAGTTGATGTATGGGGTGCAGAGAGTCTCGGTTGGTCCTGTATTGCCTGCTATTGCAGAAGCAATTGGTAACTTCAAATCCTGCACTTTATGGCTGCCAACTACGGAGGAGTCATCTGACAGCTCGGGCATGGTAGACAGCTGTTCCCTGTCTGCAGTCCCTACAGCTGCTACCCCAAATGCCCACTTGTGCCCCTTAGGGTCCTTAAAACATCCCTCCCGCAGAAAGTCAATGCCAAGAATGCAAGGTGCATCTGGACCAGTCACTATGGTGTGTTTTCCTCACTCATTCCCAGTCAGGCTTATCTCAGCCTGCAGTACAGTGAAATCTTGTGATCCCCCTGTGACCCCTTGAATGGTTATGGGCTCGGTCCCTCTGTAGCTTGATGGTATTAGGGTGCATTGGGCCCCTGTGTCCACCAGAGCTTGGTACTTCAGGGCTTCTGAAGTGCCAGGCCATTTCACAAACACATCCCAGTACACTCTGTTGTCCCTGACCTCCGCCTGGCTGGAGGCAGGACACCTCTAATGCTGGTGGCGATGCCCACATTTGTCACAGGGCCCTGTGTTACTGGGAGAAGGGTCTCTTGAACGGGAGGAACCACCCTGGGAAACTGGGGCTGCCCTTCTCCTGGGTGAGTTATTCCCATTGGGGCCACCTTGCAGTTCCTGTACTCTGGCCCAGAGTGCAGAGGTGGGTTGGCCATCCCAGCGGTTCATGTTTTCCCCATGATCACAGAGAGTTCTCCACAGAGCCACCCTTGACATCCCCTGATTAGCTTGGGGTGATCTCCTAGGGGGAGGAGAATGACGTTTATTCCTGATGGCTGAAACATGGATCCATTCTGATGGAGAAGGTGAAGGGGGAGAAAAAGTGTCATCCCCTCTCTTTCAGTTCAGGCTTGGAGGCCTTAATCTCTTTGATGATGTCTTTAGTCATAGCCTCTATGGCTGAGATTATGGGCCTGTGACTGACACTGTCCTCATATTCCCTCAGGTCACTAGCAAACTCACCCACAGTTTTAGGACTTCCATCCTGTCCAGTCAGGAGCATCCCTCCTAGTGTGTGTGCATATCTTTGAGGGGCACCCTGGGTGAGTTTCTTTACTAAGGACCGTTTCATGGGCACCTGATCTGGGTCCAAGGGGAGCTGGCCATTTCCATAGATTGTCTCCAGCACAGCCATCTGTCTCAGGTACCGAATGCCCTGTTCCATAGTTGTCCATTTAATTGGGGCCCAAGGCAAATCCTCTCTGGTAGGGTACCTGCGCTTTATAGCATTAGTAATCCGGGCCCAGAGAGTGTGTGTTCCATCGAGTTTTGCTAATTCTTTATCCAGGCCAGCATCGTGAGACAGGGAGCCTAGAAGCTTCGCCTCCCTCTTATCTAGATCTACAGTTTCTGCACCCTCATCCCAACATTTTAGGGTCCAGTTTAGTATTGTCTCATCCTCTCTCCGTGCGTAGTCCAGACGAGTTTGCCTTAATTCTTTTCTGGGCAGAGATGTGATGGTTATGATCTCCTGATCTGAGTCCTCTCCATCTGCTGGTGGGTTCTGAGATGTGCTGGGTCCTGCTGAGGTGCCTTCTTCACCATCCATATTTGGAGCTGATTTTTGCATCTTTTTCCTGCGTGTGGTAACCGGTGCTAGGGAAACTACAGGTGGAGGAGCATCAGGGGTTATGTGTGAAGCTGTTGGCGGGGGGTCAAACCCTCGGGGCTGGGCCTCAGGTTTGGCTAGCCTCCATCGGGCTGGACAGCATTCACAGCAGCCAGACCCCTCCCTCCTGTTTTCATAAACATTATCACAGTGTCTGCAGTGCTTACAGCTCTCCACCCTTCGGCCAATAAAGCTTACAAAAGAATTCCCAAAGCCCATTGTCCCTCCGCAGATAGCTCTTAATGGGTTGGAGCACCCCCTTCCCCATGTGGCCAGAGCTAGTATGATTATCAAGATTACATTTAAGCCTACAGAACATATTTTTACATAGTCCCATTCTCCTTCAGCAATATTTTTATCCACATGTTTAGTTTCATAATAGGTTTCAGAGAAATTCTTTGTGTCAGAAAGGTTTGAGAAGTGCCCACCGCCAGTAAGATTGATGGAATTCAAGAGGTACATGCAAAACTGCATTGGCAGAGTTTTTATCCAGTCAAGCAACATCTCTATAATTAACCAAAGCACATAGTAATTCAGTAGTTTATACACATGCATCCAAAAGATCCAGCCAACAGCCCATCCAAAAACTTGAACCATAAGAATCTGTAAAATTACCATCTCTACTTCCAAACCCTTCTTTCCCGATCAGGTGTTATTTTCAAGCAAGAAATATTATTTCCCAAGCCCCACGTTGGGCACCAAAAAAATATATTGTGGTAGTTTGAGCTTTGAGTTTAGGAGCTCAAATGATAATAGATTGAAATTCCTTCCCCTGCCCCTCTCCCTTTTCTCTCGGCAGGGTGGAGAGAGAGAAGAAAGAAAAAATAAAGGGTAGGGGAAAGAAAAAAAATAAATTCGTGAAAGAAATAGTCTGAAGTCGGTTTGGAAGTAGGAGAAGTAATTTTTTTCCTTTTTTACAAAAGGGAAAGGAAAAATAATTTTGTATATATATATATATATCAGTAGCAGGGGGGTTCACAGAGGTGAGGGATGAGGGTAAGCGGGAAAGATATACAAAACCAAGCCTGGATGGCCTTGTGTTCCCCTGGATGTTGGTGGATTCAGTTGGGAGAGAGAAAGGGCCCCAGCCACGTGGTCCGGTGCAGGAGGCAGTGACAGCAACAGCAGCAGGAGATCTTCTCGAGCGGACGAGGCAGGAAAGAGAGAGTGAGCAGCAAGATGTCTGCCCTTTTTATAGGCTTGCTGGACAGGAAGGGGGAGTGGAATAGACCACCTTTGAGTCAGGGGACCACCTTCTCCCAGCAGGGGAGGGGCCAATCCCTCCCCCAGATTAAGTTTCTTTTGTCCACCTGGGGCTGGGTCCTTCTCAGACCCATCCAGGATGGGTGTGCCCCAGCACACCGTGTAAGGCAAACCAAAAGACCAAGAAGCCAGTGTTAGATGATCCGGATAAGAAAGTTACAGTCTCTATTGTTCCAGTTAAGACCAGAACAAGACTGGCAGCTAACATTGGGGGGATGGATGGCTCAGATGATGCTGATCAAAGACAGGGTGCTACCAATGAAGGTGGTACGAGTCTTAAGGAGTTCTCTCAGCTAATAGAGTAACAGAGAGATGATCCAGAAGAGGGTACATCTGTTGGTGTGAATGCTAGTACCCCTTGTGGAAAAAAGGCTACTGTCAAGAAGAATGCCTATCATAAAGCAGATGATGATGATGATGCAGGCCTAGCAGCAACAGCACCTATGACTACGAAAGAGGTGAGGCATATAAGACAGGATTATTTGTGTAAAGAATGCGAATCGATAATAAATTGGTTAAAGAGATGTTGGGATAGAGGTGCAGATACTGTAGAAATAAACCTCAGATCAGTCAGGCAGCTGGGTTCCATTGCTAGAGATAGTGGTATTGATAAGTATTTTGGAGCTATTGGTGGTAATTCTTTCCTCTGGTCACACCTACTAATGGCTGTGGTACTATGGTACCCCAACAGAGATGATTTAACTTGGTGTCCTCCATCTTGGACCATGATTGAACAGGGTATCCAGTGTTTGCGAGAGATGGCCATAAGAGAGTTAATCTATGGAAACTACCCAACAGAAAATCCTGATAAAGTACCTGTGAGTGATGGCCTCTTGAAAAAACTTATTCAGCTTGCTCCTCCTGCCTATGCTCATACATTGGCAAGTAAAATTGTGGGAAGCGACGATGGGAGAATTCCTCCAACCGTTGGCGGTTTCACTGATCAAATGAGGCAACTAGAAGATAGTCTCACACACAATGCATTAATCTCAGCCATAAATACTATGGCTGGAGAGATGAAGGATGGCATGAGGGAGATTAAGGAGGAGTTTAAGGCCTCCATATCCAAGTTGGCGAAGGGAAATAATACCTCCCCTTCACCTTCTGAATGAATCCATGTCTCAGCCATCAGAAACAGATGTCCTCCTAGGAGACCAGTTCAAACTCGGCAGAAGCAATCATGTGGGTCTCTTTGGAGAACCCTGCGTGACCATGGTGAGAACATGATCAGATGGCATGGTCAGCCCACCTCTGCTCTTTTGGCAGGAGTGTGGGAACTGCAAGGTGGCAACGCTAGAGGTAACACTACCAGAAGGGTAGCTGTCCCTCTGGGACTTTGACTGTGTCTAGCAATGCTGCTAGGGAGTTGTGCGCTATAGTTGGTGAATGTTTGTAACCCTGTGGAAGGTGATTAAATGTAAATTGTGTGCCTTGCCATGTGAATGCAAGCTGAGGCTTATCCTTCTCCAGCAAAGGAATCATAAAAAACGTCTCATGTTGTGGGAGGCCATCCAGGTGTGTGACTGTCATGAAGAGAGCCTATGCCCAGAATTATGCCCCAAATATGCCAAAACTTGTCCCAGAATGCTTTGCTCACATTCTCCCTCCTTTCTGGAGTGGGTGCTTAGCCAAGTAAACAAAGGGCCTTTTTTTGAGTAAACAAGATCATGCATCCACCTCACGGGATGCCTGTGCTTCTTCCAAGTTTGGGCATAATTTTAGCCACATGCTTGGCCATTGGCTAAAGGTGTCTAATCAAGATTGACTATTGGCCAAATCCAAGCCTCAAGCAACTTATAAATATACCCCAACTTGTACACAAGTTACTCTTTGCTTAAGCTATTTGCTACTAAGTGCTTTTGTGCTGTTTTGCTTCACCCATGCATACTGCCTTTGTCTGCAGCCTGGAGAGAAGCCAGCAACCTGGGAAGTGCCAGTGTGCCTCAGTTTACCCAAAAGCCTGCAAAGAGTCCTTCACAAGCTGCTCTGCAACTACAGTCAGTCCCGCCGGTAGGAAGAAGCTGCCACTGTGTCTTAAAGGAACTGAGACCCCATTGGCAAGCCTTACCATTACAGGGAGAGAACAAGCCTAAATCATGTGGCAGTTCTAAGGGTCTGCTGCAGCCACAAGTTGCAGACCTGCGAGCCAAAGCCTTTGTGTGCCTGCTCATAAAGAATCACGCTCAGCTGCATCCCATGTGCTGTCCGCTGAGTTGCGAGAAGTGTTGCCGCCTGCCGCTCCACAGCCCTGTGAGTTAAGTTCCACATGATACAGAGCACTCCGATCACTCCAGAGATGGTTCTGATAGTAACACAAGACACTGTGCTAACTGTATATGCATTGTTCAGAATTAGAGGTGCCCTGCATCCTCCCAGGTAGAGGAGAGGAGTAGTGGAGACAACAGAGTCCTTTGGGATGTGTTTATTAGATGGCCTGGCACTTCAGAAGTTCAGAAATACAGAGCTTTGCTAGACACAGGTGCTCAATGTACTCTAATACCTTTGAATTATGTAGGGGCAGAGCCCATAACTATTTTAGGAGTTACTGGAGGTTTTCAAGAGTTGACTATGTTGCAGGCTGAAATAAGTCTGACTGGGAGTGATTGGGAGAAACATACTATTGTAACTGGTCCAAATGCACCTCGCATTCCGGGAATTAACTTTCTGCAAGAAGGGTGTTTCAAAGATCATAAGAGTTAAAAATGGGCTTTTGCAATAGCAGCTGTAGAGACTGGAGGCAAATTAAGGTTGTCTATTAGACCTGAACTCTCAGATGATTCTGCACTTGTGGGACAGCATGAGATAGAGGATAAGAAGCTGCCAATTGCTTCTCGTATTGTGCATCGTAGGCAATACAAAACTAACCGTGACTCTTTGGTGTCCATTCATAATCTGATCTATCGGTTAGAAAGATGTCATCAAGAAGACTCATTCACCCTTTAACAGTCCGATATGGCCTGTGCGAAAGCCAAATGGAGAATGGCGTCTCACCGTCGATTTCTATTGACTGAATGAGGTGACTCTACCCCCGAGTGCGGCTGCACCGGACATGCTAGAACTCCAGTATGAGCTGGAATCCAAAGAGGCCAAATGGTATCCTACCATAGTGTTTAATTTGGGTTAAATTAACAAGGTGGGAATTATCAAAATATAGTTATTTTTATTTTCCCAAAAACCTCACCCCAAAATTATGTACAAAACTGATTAAAAATTCTATTCGGTTCTATTTGGTTGTGAATTCTACCAGGATGCTTGTGGGCAATTTAATACAATTTAGAGGATTCAGAAAATGGAAAAAGGCTGTGATGGTTTTAAGGCTTATGCCTTTAATTTCTTTTCACAGTGTTCGAGCAGAAAAGTAAAAAGAATGTAAATAAATCACAACTGGGTGTAAGAAAGCAAAATAACAATTATTCTAAACACTTCCATGGGAGAAATAGAAATGTTTAAGAGTCAGTACTCAAAACAAAGGCAGTGTCTCTATCTTTCTGTCTGGTCTTTCTCTTGTGGGCAGTGTGATGGTTTAAAACGCAGTCTGCGTTTCTCTTCTGGCTTTTGGAAATAACACATGCCCGCATACTGACCTTGAAAAGCTAAGTTTAACAACCTCTCTGCTTCTTGTCTTTCTTCCTTCTGCCAGGGGGGTCTGGGGAAGGCAGGGAAGGGGGAGGCAGGGGGGCAGCTTTCCTGGCTTTAGCCAGGAGGGTTTTGTGCTGTTTCTGTTGATTGTACATATTTGTAAATATTGTAAATACTGTATATTTGTATATATTCATTGCATTCCATTGTAGACTGTAGTTTTTGCTTTGTAAATACAGCTTCATTTGCTTCTGAACTGAGCTAATCTGGTGGTGTTAATGTGGGAGGGGAATTTCAGCCCACCACACTACAACAAAGGCTAAGCCACAAATAGCTTCACCCCACTTATAAATCAAAGGCCAGCCAGGAAACTGCTAGGGAAGTATGAGAATGACGATTTATTCACGAGACTGGAGCAGGAATTTGAAGATGGTCCCTAGGTCTCTCTCTTCAAAACAGGCTTCAGAACCTGCAGGTTTTGTAATCCAATTTTGTGGGTAATGTGGCTCAAATCCAAAAAGGGGACCCACCAGAAATCAAAGTGTCCGTAGACACAGCTGCCATGAGGGAAAACTCATGCAGTCCAAGGAAAAGCCACAGGATCGCTCCCAGGCAGGCAGGATCACAGCAGGAGGGTCCAGGGTGAAGGTCAGGCACCATGAATCCAGAACAGAGTGAGTAGAGTCCAAAATGAGCACCCAAACGGCAGAGCTGAAATGAGCGGGCCCCAAAAAAGAGTGAGAGCAGTGAAAAATGAGAGCCCCGGCTGCTCTCTGCTCACCCTATTTAAGATATTCCTAGACAATTGTCCAGGCCGATATGTGAAGTACCCTGCTGATCATATTTCCAAATCCCAGCGGGCTTCCCCAACGGTAAACACCTGCAAGGGACCTCTACCCTGGCAGCAAGAATGGGTGAAATTCCCTGCCCCAGTGGGAAGGGAAGCTAATTTCACACCTTTGTCTTCCCCTACTCAGATTTCCGCTGATGGAGGTGGGGAAAGGGGTATTTGGAGCACCCTGTAACACATAGACATTGCTAATGCTTTCTTCTCTGTTCCCATAGCAGAGGAATACAAGCCTCAGTATGCTTTCAGCTGGAGGGGTGTCTAGTATACCTTTAATCTTTTGCCCCAGGGGTGGAAACACAGTTTGGCAATTTGTCATGTAGTGATCCATGAAGCATTGGAAAAAGGTGGAACTCCAGAACATTTGCAGTATATCGATGACATCATTGTCTGGGGAGACGCTGTGGAAGGAGTCTTCGAGAAAGGTAATGAGATAATTGTCATTCTGTTAAAGGCTGGTTTTGCCATAAAGTAAGACAAGGTAACAGGGCCTGCCAGAGAAATCCTGTTTCTGGGAGCGTGGTGGCAGGATGGTCGCCATTACATTCCACTGGATGCGATAAATAAAGTCTCTACCATGGTGCAACCTATGAATAAGAAGGAGACACTATCCTTCTTGGGTGCAGTTGGATTTTGGAGACTGCACATCCCTGAATACAGTCGGATTGTCAAGCCTCTTTTTGATGTAACCTGAAAGAGAAACCAATTTGAGTGGTGTCTGCAACAAGCAGCCTTTGACCAGATAAAGCGAGAAGTAGTCCATGTTATGGCTTTGGGACCTGTTTGAACTGCTCTGGACATAAGAGAACATATTGTATACACATGAAAGTGAGAATGGTCCAACTTGGAGCTTATGGCAAAGAGCTCCAGGTGAGACACATGGGCGACCACTTAGTTTCTGGAGTTGGGGATACAGAGGCTCAGAATTACACTCCAGCAGAGAAAGAAATAATAGCTGCTTTTGAAGGAGTGTGAACTGAATCACAGCTTCTTCTAGCTCCCAGATTACCAGTTCTGACCTGGACGTTTAAAGGCAAAGGTTCATCTCCACACAACAGATGCCACATGTTCTAAGTGTATGGCTCTGATAACACAGCGAGCTCACATGAGAAGTTTTGAACAACCTGGTTGTCACAGTTTTAGGCTGATGTCTAGGAACAATTCCAGGAAAAATAGTAGAATGTAAATAAATTGCCATTGTATGTAAAAGGAAAATAATGATAAGGTCTAAATAATTTCATTGGCTTGCTAACTGGACAAAAAAGCAGTTGCATAAACTATTCTGTCCTCCTTTGCACTTCTTCACTTTAGCTGCTACTAGCTGGTGCCTTTGCTTGGTTTTGCTGACCTTGGCTGTGTTCCTTGTTGTGGCTAAGTACTAGCAAGCTATACTATCTGCTTTCTCATTTTCTCCTCTTTCCCTTGTACAGGGGGAAAAGGAGAGGGGGGAGGCTGTTTGGTAGACCCCTGGCTTTGTCTAGAGGGGTCTTTGTGTTGTTTCTAAATTGTAAATATATGTAAATATATATATTTTCTACATATTCATTGCATTTCATATTTCTAGATTTTAGTTTGCTTGTAAATATAGCTTCATTTGCTTCCAAACCTGTCTGAGCTAATCTGGTGATTTATTTTGGGGGGTAATTCTTCAAATTCATGTTGGCGGGTAATTCCTAAACCCGACACATTTAATTGGTGCTTATCCAAACATGGGGATTGATTAATTAGTGATCAGATTAAGGAAGCCAGAATGAAGCTGTGGAATTCAGTGAAGGCAATGTTTGGGGGTTTTGGTGTTTATTGCCTTGGTTTTGTAGGTTATGGGGGATATGGTAACTTTTCTGTATGTATTCCACCTGAGTTTCTTTAATTTGTTGTCCCCATTACTGAGAGTTATTTAGATGATTTGAATTTTACGATGGTCTGTTCGTTGTGCCTGAATTTGTTGTCTTTTGTTGATATATTAGGATTTGCTATAGCATTGTGGAGAGAGAGATGTAAAGCTAGGCAGGTTTTTATCTTTTCTGCAGGCAGTAGCAGGCAAGTAGGAGTTAATGCAGGAGTTAGCACAGACCAGAGCTACATCCAGGGAGCGTCAAGCTGCTCTTAGAAATAGTAAATGGCAAGCTGCTGAGCTGCTGAATATTCAAAAAGATATATCACCCTGCCCCACTCCGGCTAAAGAGCAAAGATGTAGAATGGTTCCCTTCAGTAACAGGGAATACAACAGCAGCGTTGGTGAAAAGCCAGTAGTGGGACAGCTGCAGCAAGCAGCAGCGACTCCAGCGCCAGCAATGCCTGCACAACTGGCGGCGCCACCGGTTGTGACAGCGGTGGCGGCGCCGGCAACTCTGCCATCAGCCCCTGCACAAGCAGTGGAGGTGAACTCAACTGCGAATGCTGAGAGCTGTGCAAAAATCCCCAGGGCAAACAAAATTATTAAGCTTGTTTGCAAGAAATGTAGTATGGACATTCTGCTGAGCATGCTGTGGTAAAGGCTGCATTATGCCCAGAATTATGCCCCAAATATTGCCAAAACATAGAATCATAGAATCAGTCAGGGTTGGAAGGGACCACAAGGATCATCTAGTTCCAACCGCCCCTGCCATGGGCAGCGACACCTCACACTAGATCAGGCTGGCCAGAGCCTCATTCAGCCTGGCCTTAAACACCTCCAGGGATGGGGCCTCAACCACCTCCCTGGACAACCCATTCCAGGCTCTCACCACTCTCATGGTGAAGAACTTCTTCCTCACTTCCAGCCTGAACCTCCCCACTTCCAGCTTTATTCCATTCCCCCTAGTCCTATCACTACCTGATATCATAAAAAGTCCTTCCCCAGCTTTCTTGTAGGCCCCCTTCAGATACTGGAAGGCCACAATAAGGTCACCTCGGAGCCTTCTTTTCTCCAGACTGAACAGCCCCAACTCTTTCTGTCTGTCCTCATAGGAGAGGTGCTCCATCCCTCTGATCATCCTGGTGGCCCTTCTCTGGACACGTTCCAGCATGTCCATATGCCTCTTGTAATAGGGGCTCCAGAACTGGATGCAGTACTCCAGGTGGGGTGTCACCAGAGCTGAGTAGAGGGGGAGAACCACCTCCCTTGACCTGCTGGCCCCACCTCTCTTGATGCAGCCCAGGATCTGGTTGGCTTTCTGGGCTGCAAGTGCACATTGCAGCGCATGTTGAGCTTCTCGTCCACCAGCACTCCCAAGTCCCTCTCCTCAGGGCTGCTTTCCAGCCAGTCACTGCCCAGCCTGTATTTGTGCTTGGGATTGCCTCGACTCAGATGCAGGACCCTGCACTTTGTCTTGTTGAACCTCATGAGGTTGGCTTGTGCCCACCTCTCCAGCCTGTCAAGGTCCCTCTGGATGGCATCCCTTCCCTCCAGCGTGTCTGCTGCACCACACAGCTTGGTGTCATCAGCAAACTTGCTGAGGGTGCACTTAATGCCACTGTCCATGTCACCGACAAAGATATTGAACAAGACTGGTCCCAGGACTGAGCCCTGAGGGATTCCGCTTGTCACTGGCCTCCACTGGGCCATGGACCCATTGACAGCCACTCTTTGGGTGCAGCCATCAAGCCAGTTCTTTATCCATCTCGTGGTCCACCCATCAAACCCATGGGTCACCAGTTTGGAGACCAGGATGTAGTGCAGGACAGTGTCAAAGGCTTTGCTCAGGTCCAGGTAAATGGCATCAGTTGCTCGCCCCTCATCTATTAATGTCGTCACCTGTTCATAGAAGTCCACCAGGTCTGTCAGGCAGGATTTGCCCTTGGTGAAGCCATGCTGACTGTACCAAATCACCTCTTCACTAGTCTTCTGTCTCAGTAGTGCCTCCAGGAGGATCTGCTCCATGATCTTACCAGGCACAGAGGTGAGACTGACTGGCCTGTAGTTCCCTACCTGTCCCTACATGTTTTGCTCACCCCCCCGATGTGATTTATGATCAAAGTTATAAGCCGGAAATATGATAAAATATGAGTATGATTTATTAGATATCAAAGTGCTGTATGGCGGGAAAACTGTACACGCCTTCTCGACTAGCCTCTGACACGTGCAGTTGTCTCTGTGAAACATGAGGCACAGGGTCCAGCTTCCACCCCCCCGGGCAGCCTTAATGGCGCTTCCCTGTTGGCTCTTCGACCTCTAACCTGGACCGCTGCAAGAGGGAGAGAGGAGAAAGGGCAGTGGCCAAACAGTTTAGCTGGGTCATTAATGCCACTTCCAGGACATTCCACCCTGATGGCATTGGGCAGTTCTGTGTCTTATGAGCTGGGGATGATCATCAATTAATTGCCTATCTTATGTGCTCCTTGCAAGTTCTCATCTCCTTATGGCAGATAGCAATCTACTTAAGTATACAGACGTTTTGCAATGTTACACAATCATACAACTAATAACTCTATGGCAGGGTCTTAATTAGAGCAATGTGGCTCTGAGTCCAATCAGTCTTCCTCCAACGCTGAATGGATCTCTGACAGAAGTCATCTCTTCTGGTTGTCCATCGTTGCTTAGTCTCTGAGGGAGGCTTGTCATTTCTGTTATCCACCCCGATGATGGTCTTTGGTCCCTGGATGGCTGGTCTTCCTTGTTGCTGGTGTTGGCCTCCCTGCTCCCAGCGGTGGTTGGAACCATGTGTGATCCGGGCTCCACCCTGTTGGAGGCAAAACTGGCCTCGGTGTGTAGCAACTGGGTGGGTTAAATCAATGGTCGGGAACAATCCATCACACACTGATGCGATAAGTTCTTCCATTGGCATCCAGCGCTTCCTACGCGTGTAACCCTCGGTATTTGGCCAATGTCATGGGCACTATGCCAATTGATGGCAGCTTTACTATTACAGGTTGGCCCACCTGTAATTGTAGCAATGAGTGTGGTGGCTTGCCCTCTGGCCCACCTTGCGTGCGAATAGCATCTACTATTGGTTCAGCTGGACAGAATGCCTTGATCTTGGGGCTACCGTAATTTCCCCATCGGTTATTTACAATATAGACCATGTGGGCTAAACACTTGTCCCAATTTCCTTTAGAGACATTGGCATGTCTCTTCATGAGGCTATTCATCCTTTCAACTATGCCATTTGCCTGGGGGTAGTATGGGGTATGGAACACCCACTTGACCCCTTCACCTCGTGCCCAGTCTTGCACTATGGCTGCGGTGAAGTGTGACCCGTTGTCACTCTGTATGTATTCAGGCATCAGCAAAATACTAAACCAATGTTTTAGAACCTTAATGGTCTGGACTCCTGTGGCACTACTGGTGGCTGTGGCCATGGTTAAGCCGGATACCACTTCTACTCCAACCAGTATGTATTTATTTCCATGTGATGGTTTGAGGGGACCAACATAATCAATCTGCCAGGTACTCCATAGAGTTTTATCCTGCTTGATATGTTGGGCTGGTGCTAAGCTTAGGTGATTGGCCTTCAGTCGGATCCTACACTGAGGACAGGCTGAAATTATAGTTTCACATGTCGGCATGGAAACTGGCCATCCACGAGATCTGCGCTCGTAGAAGAGATCGGCCTTGCCTGAGTGACCCCTTTTGATGTGAAGCCACTCAGCCAATCTCTCCCAATCTTTCCCCTCGCTACTCACCACATGGATTCGTGCCAGGCCGTCCACCTGCTGGTTCCACATCACAGCAAGGGTGTCTTGCTTGGAGTGTCCTTTGACCCATCCCACCATGATGGGTCTCGACCGGCCTATCTCCAGTAGCCTCTGCCAGTCTGAAGCTCGCCAAACTTCGGTGCTACCTATTTCCCACTGGTTTGCTTCCCATTGGCAAATCCACTCTGTGGCTCCTTTGAAGGTGGCGTAAGAGTCAGTGTAGACGGCTTTGGCACCATTCTCGACGGCTAACATAAGTGCACGCAGCTCTCCTACTTGTGCACTACCTTCACCCTCTTCGGTAACAGTCCTGTCAGTACCAACATCCATAGCGGCGGCCTTATAGTACCATTGCGATCCTACTCGACGGGAGGATGCATCTGTAAGCCACACTCCCTCAAGGACAGAGTCTGCGGTCACTTCAGGTGCTACCTGGATTGGAGAAGGTCTGTAGGGCTGACCTAGCAGAGCTATATCTGGATTCACGGGTTGCTGTAACTTGGATGCTTTGGTTGGGCCTTCTCTTAACGGCATGAGCTGTCTAATCCCTGCTAAATAGGCATACCACTTCCTTACAGTGGCCTTTTGGGCTATTCCCTCAGGTGGGGGAGTTCCCTTTAGGATTGATTTGAGCAAAGGTAAAGGGCCTTGCACTACCACATCTTGTGTAGTGCAAAGCTTTTCTGCTTCTTTTGACAGCCCTGGTAAGGGAAAGAAGTCCCTTCTCCCATTCCAAGTATCTTTTCTCGGCGTCCTTGAGTGCCATAGAGGAGAACAGAGCTCTATTTGGACTGTTGGATCCCTTCTGGAATACCCCACAATATGAGGCGTGCTCAGAAAAGCCCCATTCAGCTCTAAGGGCATCTTGTGGGTGTAGAGGGCCTAGCTTCTGGAACGTCTGAAGCTCATCCTTCAGAATGTTTAGGCTCTCTGTATGCCTTGGGGTCCAGTCCCAGACTTTATGCTTTATCAGCAAGTCATGTAAGGGAAATGCTATTACATAGAAGCCTGGGATATGCTTCCTCCAATAGCCCAAGGTACCAAATAGCCTCTGTAGCTCCCTTTTGTCACTGGGTATTTGGCCCTTCGCAATGGATTCCAGAATATCCTCCGGTACTGCTACTGCACCTGCTACCCACCAGGAGCTGAGAAATTTGTTCTCCTGGCTTGGGCCTTGACACTTAGCTGGCGGAATGTGTAGCCCCTTATTGGTTAACAATTCCCGTATGGCTGCAGCTACTTCTCCCACTTGGTCTCTGTCACTTCCGCCCACCAAAATATCATCTACGTATTAGTAGATGGTGGTACGCTTTGGGACCGTGACAGTGTCAAGTAAAGCTGTTAGTGTGTTGAGTGTCAAGTAAAGCTGTTAGTGTGTTGTGTGCAATAGTACCTGAATGTTTGTACCCTTGTGGTAAGCGATTGAATGTGTATTGGGTACCTTGCCATGTGAAGGCGAACTGGGCCTTGTCATCCTCTCACAGTGGGACCATGAAATACATGTCCTTGATGTCCATCGCGGCCATCCAGGTGTGGGATGCAGCTTCAATGGCTGTTACCACAGAGGTTAGGCTCGGGACTGCTGCGGTGATAGGGGCTGTATTGTTATTCAATCGCCGGTAGTCAACCGTGAGTCGCCACCATCCATCAGGCTTTCACACTGGCCAAATTGGAGAATTGTAAGGTGAATGCGTTCTGCGGATGATCTGCCTCTGCTCCAGGTCTGCAATAACTTCTGAGATGCCTTGTCTGGCTGCCACGGGTAAAGGATACTGGTTAATGCAGGCGATGCTAGACTAAGGTAAAGCAGGAGCAATTTGCAAAGTGTTAATATAAACAGCCTTTGCTCCCTTTTCTCCTGTGCCATAAAAACCAAAAGACCACAGGGAACCATCAGGGAGACACCATATTTTGCCAGCCAGAACATCAAATCCTAAGATGTTCCCTGGGTAAAGGTTCAAGGCAATCTCTATCAAGGTGCTATGCTTGTCACCTAGGAGCCATAGCCTAGCCTTGACCAAATGGCAAATAGTGGGTGTACCCATGACACCACTAATTTTAATTCTCCTGCCTGACGGTTGTATTCCCAGTCTCTTTGCCTGCTGCATATTCAAGACGCTGATTTGTGCACCAGTATCAATGAGAAATTTAATGGCAGTTTGGCTTGGTACTGTTGGAATTTAAACAAAAGGTTCCAAATTATCAGACCATTGCAAGGCATATACCGTGCGATCAGAGAGGCCTGTGGCAATCACCGCAGTGCTTAGTTTTTTGATACCTCCTTGGAACTCTGGTAATAGGTTGTGAATGGGTTATCTACACCAGGAGGGGAATCTGCAGTGGAGGAACTGCTGCTATTTCCCTGGTGCTCACTGCTGCTATTTCCCTGGTGCTCACTGCTGCTACTATAGCTTTGCTTCCATTTACCACCTCTATTCAGAGTATTAAGCACCATTGACTTAATCTGCGACATGCTCTGGGACTTTAATACATACTCAGGCACCACTAAGGAAAGAGCTTCCTGGAACCAGTCTCTAGTCGGTGAATCTTGCTTCTTTCTGGAGTCCCGTCCTTGTTTTTTTCCGCTGTGCCAGCAGTGCTGGTTTGGGATGCTGTTTGGACTTTTGTGGGAAAGTGTCTGTGCTTGGTGTACTTCTCGCTTTTTGTTACGAGGTGACACTCTGTGGCTGGCTTCATGGGTGCCAGCACGGTATCCATTCCCAGAGGGTACTTTAACTGGATAACCGACAAGATCCCCATCATTTGACAAGTCCTTTAACAGTTCCTTCCATGTGGGGATGTGCTCCCAGGAATTGTCAGATTGCTTATTCCTTTTAGCTGCCTGCTTAACTTGCTCCATTCGCTCAGTTAAACGTCCCTTAAAGGCATTGGGCACTCCTTGGATAAGAGGTTTAAGCCTTTTGGGGTTAATGGACGCATTTAAAGGAGATGCATGGCTTGAACACAAGACATTTCCCGAACGGCTGCAGATAGTTCGGCCGAGGTCTCTACCTGATTGACTGTGGGTTCGTCTCTTTTGGGGGTGTCTATGCCCCCAGCCCAATGAGCAACTCGGGCAGTTAGGGAAAAATTCCCATCTGGACCTGGACTCAAAAACACATCCAGCTCCCAGTCTGTATCAGCTTCTTCGGCACTCAGGTGTGTCGGTGTGAGCTGAAATTCCCCCCCCACCAACAATAACCAGGCTAGCTCAGTCTGGAAGCAAATGAAAAGCTGTATTTACAAGCAGAGTCTAAAATCTACAATGAAATGCAATGAATATGTACAAATATACAAAATTCACAACATTCACAGATATATACAATCAACAGAAAAAGCACAACCGATCTCCCTTTGCTTCCCCCCAAGGGGACCCTCCCAAAGGGGCCTCTCTCTCTCCCAGGAGCTTCCCCCCCAGACCCCCCTGGACAGAGAAGCAGAGTTAGTTAAGCAGAAAGTTGTTAACTTAGCTGCCAAGGTCAGTGTGTTATCTTCAGCCAGAAGAGAAGAAGAAACAGCAGCCAGACAGCCCAGCAACTGCCCCCACTGCCGAACGCAGAATGTGCCGAATGCCCACTTTGTTTTGGGTAATAGTTCTTAAACATTTCTATCTATCCAATGGAAGTGTTTAGAACAATCGTTATTTTGCTTTCTTACACCCAATAGTGACTTATTTACATTCTTTCACTTTCTCTGTTCTGAACTTTGCAAGGAAAAATTAAAAAGACAGTTTCAAACCATCACAGTCCACCCCTTCTAAACAATTCCATTGGCTGCTACTATCATTTATCTATCTAAAATAATATCTACAACAATAGGTGAATAAAGACCATAGTCCATTCCGGCTATCTCAGACGTAGATGATTCAAAAGAGTCAAATCACAGGAAAAACAGCAAACAGTTTGTTTCCTCGCAGATGGAGCGAAGGAAGGAACAGGGACTCTCAGGTGACTCAGGGCTCTCAGGGTTCGTGCACCGTAGATCTCATGAACTCTCCTCTTGGGCGCGATGCTGTATCTGTGCAACACTCTGAATTTAACCTCTCTCAGCCAAAGTTAGATTTCTTTGTGGAATACACTGAATTTCACCATTTTCTTGCATCACCCAATAGGTGTGACCAGGACCTTCAGCAGAAACCACCCCTCGGACAGGTTTGGCCTCTCCTGAAGGAGAAAATACCCAAACAGTTTTGCCTAACAGATTCTTTTCTCTGATAACAGGAACTCTATCACCTTCTTCCTTTCGCAACAAATCTGATTGGGCAGGTCCAGCTCGATTCACTGAACCTCTACTATTCACCAACCAGGTTGCTTGTGCTAAATGTTTCTCCCAGTTTTTCAAAGATCCACCCCCCATGGCTTTGAGAGTGGTTTTCAGCAAACCGTTGTAGCGTTCGATCTTCCCTGCAGCTGGTGCATAGTAGGGAATGTGGAATATCCACTCGATGCCGTGCTCTTTGGCCCAGTTTTTTACAAGATTGTTCTTGAAATGAGTTCCGTTGTCTGACTCAATCCTCTCTGGAGTTCCGTGTCTCCACAGGATTTGTCTTTCCAGGCCAAGAATGGTGTTACGTGCAGTTGCATGAGGAACTGGATAAGTTTCCAGCCATCCAGTGCTTGCCTCTACCATAGTCAGCACATACTGCTTACCAGATCGAGAACGAGGTAGAGTGATGTAGTCAATCTGCCAGGCTTCACCATACTTGTACTTGGATCATCGGTCACCGTACCACAAGGGCTTGATCCGCTTTGCCTGCTTAATAGCAGCACAAATGTCACAGTCATGGATGACTTGTGTGATAGCATCCATGGAAATGTCAATGGATCTGTCACGTGCCCATCGGTAGGTTGCATCTCTGCCTTGATGTCCTGACGAGTCATGGGCCCACCGAGCTAAGAACAGCTCACCTCGGTGTTTCCAGTCAAGATCAGGATCAGAGTTTGTGTCCACCTGGGAAACTCTTGCAGCTAGATCTGCCTGCTGGTTGTGGTGTTGTTCCTCAGTAGCTTTGCTCTTAGGAATGTGAGCATCGATGTGTCTCACTTTCACTGGGATTCTCTCAATGCGAGCAGCAATGTCTTGCCACAGATCTGCAGCCCAGATTGGCTTTCCTTTCCTCTGCCAGCCATTCTTCTTCCAGTCTTTCAGCCAACCCCACAAGGCATTGGCTACCATCCACGAGTCAGTGTAGAGATAAAGCTTTGGCCATCTCTCACGTTCAGCTATGTTAAGAGCTAGCTGGACAGCTTTTACCTCTGCGAATTGACTGGATTCTCCTTCTCCATCTCTCGCTTCTGCAACTCTGCGCGTTGGGCTCCACACTGCAGATTTCCATCTCCGCTTGTTCCCAACCAGACGACAGGAACCGTCTGTGAACAAAGCATATCTCTTTTCATCATCAGACAGATCACTGTAAGGAGGAGCTTCCTCAGCACGAGTTACTCTCTCCTCTGGAGGTTTTGCACAGCTTGTGCCTTCTGGCCAGTTTGTGATCACCTCCACCAAACCAGGCCTTTCGAGATTTCCCATTCGAGCTCTCTGTGTTATCAGAGCCATCCACTTAGACCAGGTAGCATCTGTTGCATGATGTGGTGAAGAACCTTTGCCTTTGAACATCCAATTCAGAACTGGCAATCTAGGAGCTAGAAGAAGTTGTGACTCAGTTCCGATCACTTCAGAAGCAGCTTTCACTCCTTCATAAGCAGCTAAAATCTCTTTCTCTGTTGGAGTGTAGTTTGCCTCTGAGCCTCTGTAGCCACGACCCCAGAAACCAAGAGGACGTCCTCGTGTCTCCCCTGGAGCTCTTTGCCATAAGCACCAGGTTGGACCATTGTCACTCGCGGCCGTGTACAGAATGTTCTTAATGTCTGGACCAGTTCGCACAGGTCCCAGACCCATCGCTTGGACTACCTCTCGCTTTATCTGGTCAAAGGCTGCTTGCTGCTCAGGACCCCATTGGAAACTGTTTCTCTTTCGAGTCACATCATATAGAGGTTTCACAATCTGACTGTATCCAGGAATGTGCAGTCTCCAAAATCCCACTATGCCTAGGAAGCGCAGAGTTTCTTTCTTGTTGATGGGATTTGCCATGGTGGAGACTCTGTTTATCACATCCATTGGGATGTGACGGCGACCGTCTTGCCACCGCACTCCCAGAAACTGGATTTCTCTGGCAGGTCCTTTCACCTTGTCTCGCTTGATAGCGAAACCAGCTTGCAAGAGAATGTCAATGATTTTGTTACCTTTCTCGAAGACTTCTTCAGCAGTCTCACCCCAGACGATGATGTCATCGATGAACTGAATGTGTTCTGGAGCTCCACCTTTCTCCAAAGCATCATGGATCACTGCATGGCAGATGATTGAACTGTGAATCCACCCCTGGGGCAAACGATTGAACGTGTACTGAATGCCTCTCCAGGTGAAAGCAAACTGAGGCCTGCATTCCTCTGCTATGGGAATAGAGAAGAAAGCATTAGCAATGTCTATGGTAGCATACCATTTGGCCTGCTTGGATTCCAGCTCATACTGGAGTTCCATCATGTCTGGTACTGCTGCACTCATGGGTGGAGTTACTTCATTCAAGGCACGGAAATCAACTGTCAGACGCCACTCTCCATTCTGCTTTCTCACAGGCCAGATTGGACTGTTGAAAGGTGAATGAGTTTTGCTGATGACCTTCTGACTCTCCAACTGACGAATCAAGTTTTGAATGGGCACCAAAGAGTCACAGTTGGTTCTGTATTGTCTGTGATGCACAGTTTGAGAAGCAACCGGCAGCTTTACATCCTCTATCTCATGTTGTCCCACAACTGCAGATTCATCTGAAAGCTCAGGTCTAATGGACAACTTCAATTTTCCTCCATCAATTTCTACAGTTGCTATTCCAAAAGCCCATTTGTAACCCTTAGGGTCTTTAAAACGCCCTTCTCTCAGAAAGTCAATTCCCAAAATACAAGGTGCATTAGGACCTGTTACAATAGTATGTTTCTTCCACTGCTTCCCAGTTAAACTTATATCAACCTCTATCTTAAACAACTCTTGAGATCCACCAGTGACTCCCTGAATAGTTATAGATTCTCCCCCTTGATAATTTGATGGTATTATGGTGCACTGAGCTCCTGTGTCAACCAAGGCCCTGTACTTCTGAAATGTTGAAGTGCCAGGCCACTGGATGTACACATCCCAATAGATTCTGTTATCTCCATTATCCCTTACCTCCCCCTGGCGGAAGGCAGGGCACCCCTAATGGTGGGGATTACCTCCACATGTACAGCTGGCACAATGTCCAGCACCAGAATTAGGATCACTGTTGGAGCTATCAGAGTTGTTCTGGGAAACTGAGGAAGCGACAGCTACCCTCCTGGTATTGCTACCTCGGGATCTGCCCCTCTGCAGCTCCCGTAACCTCTTGAAAAGATCAGAAGTTGGTTGACCATCCCATCTGTTCATGTTCTCACCAAACTGATCACGCAGAGTTATCCAGATACTGCCACGTGATTGCCTCTGCTGTCTGTTTTGGTTTGACCTGTTCTGGAATGGCCTTCTTGGAGCACGTCTGTTCCTAACAGCTGAAACTTGTATCCATCTGGAGGAAGAGGAATTAGAATCATCCCCCTTCATCAAGTTGGATATGGAGGTTTTAAGTTCCTCCTTCAGCTCTTTCATGCAATTCTTCATTTCTCCAGACAAAGTTTCAATGGCTGAAACCAAAGAAGTACATGCGAGACTATCCTCCAGTTGCCTCATTTGGTCAGTGAAATGGCCAACAGTAGGAGGTGCTCCACCATAATTTCTTGCCACAATCCTGCTTGCCAGAATAGTAGCATAATTAGGAGGAGCAAGCTTAATGAGCTTTTTGGCAAGGCCTGTTCCAACAGGAATTTCATCCGGATTCAGAGTCTTATGATCTCCATACATTACTTCTCTCACAGCAAACTCTCTCAGATGCTTGATTCCCTCAGCTATTGTGGTCCAAGGCTTAGGGTTCCATGGTAAATCATCTCTGCTGGGGTACCTCAGCGAGACTGCCAGTAGGAGGCTTGCCCACAGAGAAACTTTACCAATGCACTTGCCTAGGTGCCTGTGTATGCCTGTATCCTTTGAGAGCATCCCCAACTGAGAGGCTGACTTGTCACCTACCACCAATGCTGGGGCTCCCATATCAAAACACCTGGCTAGCCAAGACAGGACTGGCTCATTATCTCCTCTGATGTAATCCTTCCTCACATGTCTAATTTCCTGTCTGGGTGCATTAGCTGACTGTATGTCATCCTCCTCCTCCTCATCATCATCATCCTGAGGTCGCTGTCCCCATAATCCTATTTTAATCCTCCGTTGAATTTCTTTGAGTTCAGAGGCACTACCAGGAGTTGCTAATCTACCAGGGTCTACATCCTGACCTACATCTCCATCATCCATGTGGGGTCTCAAGAGGTCTACCAGAGTTTTAAGGCTAACCCTCTCTTCCTCATCAGAAGGATCTTTCTTAACAGAGGGACCCTGAGTAGAAGGACCCTCATCTCCATCTGCACCATCTCCTGCAGCATCTGCATCTCCTTTACGCTTTCTGGTTACAGTGGCCACCAAATTTACTGGCTTGGTTTTCACATTCACAGCAGAGTTGGAAGAGCAAGTAGCCTTATGTCTTTCTTGACACAGTGCTATCAGTAGCCATATGATTATTCCAAGAAGCAACAAAATTAAGATTAAGGCTAGTACAAGATATCTAGGGTACCACTGGTTACAAAGACCCTCTGTAGTTGTAAGAGGAGTAACAAACTCATATGTGTCTGCTAGCAGATCCATAGTTGAGTTACCATAGCTTCTTAGCCCAATAAGACCACAACAGAATTCACCAACATTCAGTAACTTGTTCTTAACCCAAAGAAATGACTTATATGCCACATATCTCACAATCTTGTCTATCATGCAGGAAACAGCCCATCTGTAGACAATCACACTGATAACAGAGGAAATAAAATTACTCAAAATCCAAAACAGCTTCATTTTGCTTCCTAATCTGAGCAGAAATAAATCAAACAAGCAATCGAGCCCCGAGTTGGAGCGCCAAAAATAAAAAGTGTGTGTCGGTGTGAGCTGAAATTCCCCCCCCACCAACAATAACCAGGCTAGCTCAGTCTGGAAGCAAATGAAAAGCTGTATTTACAAGCAGAGTCTAAAATCTACAATGAAATGCAATGAATATGTACAAATATACAAAATTCACAACATTCACAGATATATACAATCAACAGAAAAAGCACAACCGATCTCCCTTTGCTTCCCCCCAAGGGGACCCTCCCAAAGGGGCCTCTCTCTCTCCCAGGAGCTTCCCCCCCAGACCCCCCTGGACAGAGAAGCAGAGTTAGTTAAGCAGAAAGTTGTTAACTTAGCTGCCAAGGTCAGTGTGTTATCTTCAGCCAGAAGAGAAGAAGAAACAGCAGCCAGACAGCCCAGCAACTGCCCCCACTGCCGAACGCAGAATGTGCCGAATGCCCACTTTGTTTTGGGTAATAGTTCTTAAACATTTCTATCTATCCAATGGAAGTGTTTAGAACAATCGTTATTTTGCTTTCTTACACCCAATAGTGACTTATTTACATTCTTTCACTTTCTCTGTTCTGAATTTTGCAAGGAAAAATTAAAAAGACAGTTTCAAACCATCACATCAGGAAAACAAGATCACCTCCTGTGGCTGAGACTCTATAAAGAAAGTCAGTAACCGTTTCACCTCACTCTCGGGAAAATTTTTCCTGTAATTCGCTCGACTGTTCAGCCGAGTAAGGGCAAATCTGAGTTCTGGTGGTCCCGCAACTGTTACGGGCTGCTGTAACTTCCTACCTAATAATGGCACGAATGTGCCGCCATGCGGCTTCCTCCTCAGAGCTGGAGTCATCTTTGTTGCTAAACCTAGGGCAAGCCCCAGCTGGCCAAAAGCTTGCCGCTTCTCTGCAGCTGCCGACCATTCCTAGGTTGGGTCACGCTGGGCAGGTCTGCAAATAGGCTTGCTGCAGAAATGGCAGGCGTCTCACAGTATAAGCAGTCACTGAGGCTGGGTCTGGACATGTGGCTGGCAGTAAAACGCACAGTGCTGCGCTCAGCAGTGCTGAGGCAAAGTCCAGTTCATAATGTAATAAGTAAGAAAAGAGTTATTTGCTAATTATATAGTGGAGAGCTTAAAATGTAAAAAGCATGCTTGTTTTTGTAGAGATTTAGTTACAATGTACAGCTCTGTATAGCATCAGGGCCCCATGACATAACCCCTATATCTTATCTTGACCGGTTTCTGCCAAGCTAGGTAGCGGTACCAGGCGCAAGGATGAATAACATAGTACTACATGATGTATTAACTGAGCATGTGCAAAGACCAGGATCAGAAGAGGGACATCTGAAAAAGACCATCGGCTTTCATCGTAAAAGACCCAATTGGATAAGCAATAAAAAGGAACTGATAAGAAACTGCTAATGATGCGAAATTCACACACCATAAAAAAGGGGCCCCAGGGTCTGGTCGGTGCGTCTCGGAGGAGGGGCAGGAGAACCCCCCCGGACGCCCAGCGCTGCTTTTGCTTATTTTACTCAAAATAAAATATCCTCATTCTTAAAATTGTAAAGTGTGTGAGGAATATTTATAACAATTTGGTGCCGTGACTCGGATCCTCACTATTCTGGGCTGAGATTACGGTCCTGGGAAAGGCGCCTCCGTCTCCGACAGTCTCTGGACCTATTCTCCGTCCAAATGAAGGGGATAACCGAACTGGAGTGAAATAAGTAAAAGGAAAAACCCTGTAAAAATCGTGCACGAAGGTCCAAGCAAAGACTCCTGTTGCCCCCAAGGAGTACGTGAGTATTGCGGGTTCTGCTTGGTCGGGGAATTTGGGTTCCTGGAAGTGCAAACGTGTGAGACATCCCATTGTGGGCGAAGCGAATGCGGTCCCTTTATTAGTGCATTTCTCAATGCCCGTGAGGGGTTGAGTCACGAACAAGGGGAGCTTGTGTGTGTGTGTGTAAGAAGGCACTCCAGACGAAATGGGGCAAAATACCTCAAAGGCTGCTACTAGGAAAGAGAAAGGGAAGAACTTTAGGCTTCCCAACATCCTGCAGGATAGTGCCCTGGGGATTATGATTAGAAACTGGAATGATCACCCCTCAAGAAAAGAAAAATCTAAGGAAAAGATGGTGCATTATTGTATAGAAATTTGGGCAGGAAAAGAGATCAGAAAAGGAACTTATTGGCCATTATATGGGACCTTTGAAGAGTGGACATGCCACGCCTTAAATGTTTTTGTTAACAACAAAGTGCCCTTTAACAAAGAAAAGAGTGAATATGCATGCCTGTGGCTGGCTGATCGGCAGACACTCAAACTATTCACTTCAAAAGAGAAGAAAAGAGAAGATAAAAAGAAGAAGGGGGAGGTAGAATATAGCGATAATTCTCCCCCGCCATATGCAGACCCCCTGCTTAATGAAGCGTGAGAACCCCCTACAGCTCCTCCCCAAGAAGCCCCTGAAATACCCCCTGAAGATTTGCCCGGACCAGAAGAGGCAAATTCCCATCAGCCTGTGACTAGGAGCCAGAGTAGAAAAAAAGGACAGCTATACCCCCTAAGGGAAATTGCCATGGGTGGGCCCCAACCGGAAGTCGGATTTGTATCGGTCCCCTTGAGCTCCAGAGATGTTAGGGATTTTAAAAAGGAAATGGGAAACCTCTTGGAGGATCCCTTGGGAGTGGCAGAAAGATTTGATCAATTTTTGGGACCCTCCATATATACCTGGGATGAGTTGCAGGCAATTTTGCGAATATTGTTTACTGTAGAAGAGAGAGAAATGATTAGGAGGGCTGGAATGAGGAACTGGGAACAAAGACACCAGCAGGGACCAGCTGGGGAGGTCAAATGGCCCTTACAACGGCCAAATTGGGACCACCAAAACCCGGCACACAGGAATGAGATGTCTGATTTGAGGGACATAATCGTGCAAGGAATTAGAGAGTCAGTACCCCAAGGACAAAATATTGATAAGGCCTTTAATGAAAGACAAAAGAAAGATGAAACCCCCACCAAGTGGTTAGAAAGATTGCGGAAATCCTTTCAACTTTACTCGGGAGTAGATCCTGATGGAGCAATGGGGCAGGCTTTATTAAAAACTCAGTTTGTGGCCAAATCATGGGTGGATATTAGGAAAAAGTTAGAGAAATTAGAAGATTGGCAGGAAAGGGGATTGGATGCGTTGTTACGGGAAGCCCAGAAAGTGTATGTAAGAAGGGAAGAGGAGAGCCAGAAGAAGCAAGCCAGGATTTTTGCTGCGGCAGTACGAGAAAAAGACCAGCAGGGGACAGACTTGAAAAGGAGAAATAACAGGTCTTCCCAGAGGGGTACTGAAGCCCGGAAACAACTTGAGTGTTATTATTGCCAGGGGAAGGGCCATTTAAAACACAACTGTAGAAAATGGTTGCAAGATGAAAAAATGTTTCAGGAAGATTAGGGGGGTCAGGGGCTCTATTTGCTGGGGACTTGTAACATCCAGGAGCCCTTGATAAAATTAAAACTGGGTCCCCAGCAACAAGAATTTACATTTTTGGTAGATTCAGGAGCAGAAAGATCTACCATACAAAATGTTCCCCAGGGATGTAAGGAATCTCATGAAAAAATACAGGTAATTGGGGCAAAAGGAGAACCTTTTAAAGTACCCCTCATTAAAGAGGTGGAAATTGAGTCTCCTACTAAATTTTCTTTAGGAAATTTTTTATTGGTCCCAGAGGCAGAATATAATTTGCTAGGACGGGATTTAATGGTACAATTAGAAATAAATTTGGAAAGTAATAAACAAGGAATAAAAATAAAACTATACACCCTAACCATGGAAGATGAAAAGGAAATAAATCCTGAAGTTTGGTACACAGCAGACTCAGCAGGGAAATTAGATATTGAACCATTAGAAGTCACCATCAAAAACCCATCAGAACCAATACGAGTCCAACAATATCCAATTTCCCAAGAAGCTAAAAGAGGATTACAACCTATAATTGATAGATTGTTAGCACAAGGGCTATTGGAGCCTTGTATGTCCCCTCATAATACCCCAATATTACCCGTTAGGAAGCCAGATGGAACTTACAGGTTAGTTCAGGATCTGAGGGCGGTGAATCAAAGAACCCTCACTCGATTTCCAGTCATAGCAAATCCATATACCTTATTGAGCAAATTATCTCCAGAGCATGTTTGGTATAGTGTGATAGATTTAAAGGATGCTTTTAGGGCTTGTCCGTTAAAAAGGGAAAGTAGGGACTATTTTGCATTCGAATGGGAAAATACAGACACTCGGAGAACCCAACAATTGAGATGGACAGTATTGCCTCAGGGGTTCACAGAGTCCCCCAACCTTTTTGGGCAAGCTCTGGAACAGGTATTGCAGGATTTTGAGGTGGATCCTGAAGTTACTCTCTTGCACTATGTGGATGATTTGTTGCTAGCAGGAAAAGAACAAGAAAAGGTGAGAAAGGCGAGTATTAGGCTATTGAATTTTCTCAGCCTTAAAGGATTAAAGGTTTCAAAATCAAAACTGCAGATTACTGAAGAGAAGGTAAAATATTTGGGTCACTGGCTAGACAAGGGAGAAAAATTATTAGATCCTCAACGAACACAGGGGATACTGGACTTGCCACCACCAAAAACTAAAAGGCAAATCCAGCAACTCTTGGTATTATTGGGATATTGTAGACAGTGGATTGAGAATTATAGTAAGAAAGTAAAATTTTTATATGAAAAATTAACTAAAGATGGTTTGCTGAAGTGGAGCCAGGAAGATGATATGAAATTGAAAATTTTTCAATCAGACCTTGTTGAAGCTCCGGGATTAAGTTTACCAGATGTAAGGAAACCTTTCTTTTTATATGTTAATACAGAAGAAGGAACTGCTTATGGAGTTTTAACTCAAGACTGGGCAGGACATAAGAAACCCATAGGCTATCATTCAAAGTTGTTAGATCCAGTTAGTAAAGGGTGGCCTAATTGCTTGCAAGCTGTGGTATCCACAGCTTTGTTAATAGAAGAAGCCAAAAAAGTTACCTTAGAGGGGGAACTGATAGTATATACTCCTCATGACCTTAGGGGAATACTGAACCAGAAGGCTGATCAGTGGTTAACTGATAGCAGGCTCTTGAAGTATGAGAGAATTTTGATACATTCACCTAAATTAACATTACAAACCACAGGGGCATTAAATCCTGCTCAATTCCTATATGGAGAACCTAATTCAGACTTGGCCCATGATTGCATTTGACTCATAGAAAGACAAGCTAAGGTAAGGGAAGACTTGGAAGAGGAAGAATTGCCTGAGGGAGAAAAGCTGTTTATAGATGGGTCCTCACGAGTAGTAGAAGGAAAGCGAAAATCAGGATATGCAATCATAAATGGAAGAACATCTCAGGTAGTGGAGTCAGGGCCCCTGTGTAAACAATGGTCAGCCCAAGCTTGTGAATTATATGCTTTACTGAGGGCATTACAATTATTAAAGAATCAGGTGGGAACAGTCTATACCGACTCCAAATATGCATATGGGATAGTACATACTTTTGAAAAAATTTGGGAGAAAAGGGGACTTTTGAATAGTCAAGGAAAGGGACTGGTGCATGAAACGCTTATAAAAGAAATTCTGTTGGCTTTAAGGGGACCAAAACAAATAGCAGTGGTCCATATAAAAGGACATCAGAAAGGGATAGCTGAAAAAATTAAAGGAAATAACTTAGCTGATGAAGAAGCAAAAAGGGTGGCTTTATTGAATATGAAACTGTGGTTAGTTTCACACAGAAGGAAAAAGAGAAGTTATCTCAAATGGGAGCTATGTAACAAGAAGATAAATGGATTTTACCTGACGGAAGGGAGGTAATACCAAAAGGCCTGGCTAGGGGAATTATAGAAAAATTACATACTCAAACCCATTGGGGAATACAAGCCCTAGTGGATCAGTTTGAGTCTAAATATGCCTGTGTAGGGATATACGGGATAGCAAAGAAAATGATAGAGGGCTGTTTAACCTGTCAACGAGTTAATAAGAGACAGTTGAGGGAACAAGTATTAGGAGGAAGATAGTTGGCAAAAAGACCCTTTGAGAGGATTTTACTGATTTACCCAAGGTTGGGAGATATCAACACCTATTAGTACTGGTAGATCACCTAACCCACTTTGTGGAAGCATTCCCTGTGGCAAGAGCTAATGCTAGAACAGTAGTCAAAATATTGTTAGAGGAAATTATACCTCTCTATGGTTTAATAACAGCCATAGATTCAGACAGGGGATCCCATTTTGCATCTAGAATAATAAGGGAAGTGATGGAGGCTCTAGGAATTAAGTGGGAATACCATACTCCGTGGCACCCCCAAAGCTCTGGAAAGGTGGAGCGTATGAACAGGGAAATAAAGAAGCATCTTACAAAATTAATGATGGAAACAAAAATGAGTTTATAATAAACCTGATGAAAAGGAGACAAGAATTAAGGAAAAAGGGGCTAGTAACTCAGAGACCACCCCTAGACCTAGCAACCCACACCCTCCAACCTGGAGATAGTGTGTTAATCAAGGTGTGGAAAGAATCCACATTAACCCCTAAATGGGAAGGTCCTTTTCTTGTATTGCTTACAACAGATTCGGCAGTCCGCACCGCTGAAAGAGGATGGACCCACATCAGCAGGGTAAAGGGCCCGATATGTCCTGAAAAGTGGAAAGTTACTGCTAGTGACGATCCTTTGAAGCTGAAATTCTCTAAGGCCTGAACCTGGATGAACCTGATACAATTGACAGCCACTGAAGAATATAAATACGAGAGTCACCGCTATCGCCGAGTGTTACTTCCATTAATAACTGAATTAATAGGGGAAGTGGTAAATCCCCCTTTTTGGGCTCAAGAAATTATAACCACTGCCCATGAGCTGCTTGTAAATTGTTATCACTTTATGACAAATAAGCACGTTCATAGAAAACTAAAGCAGAATTGTGATTGTGGTGAGAAAAATTGTAGCTATTGGGTAAAATTTTATTGTGGTGGATGCAAGTATATATTGGATAAATAGGGTATTTGTTATTACACATGGTGTATGTTCGAGTTGTTGGGATCAGTATCAGTTTGAAACATTGGAACCGCATGCAGTGAGGGTGTTTGAATCTCACTGGACTAATCAACAAGGGGTTCCTGAGGAGAGTATAATTGAAAATTGGGCCTACGTAGTGGAAAACAGAGAAAATCAAAATTTGATAGCATTTGCTTGGGAACTGCAGAGGTTAGTAACTCACATAAAAAGAGTTAGAGGATCGTGGGTATTGGATAAGTGTTGCCATAATTTAACAAGTTTAGAGATAGGAGAATCAAGTGAGCAAGAGTGGGAACAATCTAGAGTGTCCAGGAGACCTAATCCCCTCTTAGAACAAGTAGAATAAAGTCTCCGACGATTACAACTAAAAGGTCCCTGAAGAATATCTACTGCTGCCAAGAAGAACTTATACCCCGCTGCTCCCTGCTAAGGAGTAGGCGATGGGAAGGCAGAGAGATATATCAGTGTGGAGACCTAACATGAGCCTTGTAAGGGGCATTTTAATAGGTCTATTACTGGACACTGTGGTAACCAATGATTTACATCGGCCTTTTAAGTGGACATTATCTAGATGGGAAGACCAAAAGGTCATTAAAGCTGTGGTCACCCCTGGTGCCCCTAGTCTCACAGCCTACCCTTGTGACTTGGTTCCTATACAACCCTGCTTGAATCAGATAGGATATTATCTGTGCCCCAGTAGTAATCCAGGAAAAAGCTACTGTAATGCTCCTAATCAGTATTATTGTGCCCACTGGAACTGTGTTACTCTTACTACATGGAATTCAGGGAATAAGGACCCTTTTCTACAGATTGGATGGGGACCCTCGGGATGTAGGCCTCCGAGGTTTGACTCGATGGGAGGAATAGTGGGCTGAAGTACCTGTCAATATTTGGTACTAAATGTAACCGACCCTATGAATCAAGGATGGTTACTAGGGAAGACTTGGGGATTTAGATACTAAGAACCAGGGACTGATAGGGGAGGCCTAATACTCATAAAGAAGGAGGAAGTCACTCCTTCCCAAGTGGTAGGACCTAACCAAGTACTGTGATGGTTTGAAACTGTCTTTTTAATTTTTCCTTGCAAAGTTCAGAACAGAGAAAGTGAAAGAATGTAAATAAGTCACTATTGGGTGTAAGAAAGCAAAATAACGATTGTTCTAAACGCTTCCATTGGATAGATAGAAATGTTTAAGAACTATTACCCAAAACAAAGTAGGCACTCTGCACATTCTGCGTTCAGCAGTGGGGGCAGTTGCTGGGCTGTCTGGTTGCTGTTTCTTCTTCTCTTCTGGCTGAAGATAACACACTGACCTTGGCAGCTAAGTTAACAACTTTCTGCTCTACCTACACTCTGCTTCTCTGTCCCGGGGGGTCTGGGGGGGAAGCTCCTGGGAGAGAGAGAGGCCCCTTTGGGAGGGTCCCCTTGGGGGGAAGCAAAGGGAGATCGGTTGTGCTTTTTATGTTGATTGTATATATTTGTGAATGTCGTGAATTTTGTATATTTGTATATATTCATTGCATTTCATTGTAGATTTTAGACTCTGCTTGTAAATACAGCTTTTCATTTGCTTCCAGACTGAGCTAGCCTGGTTATTGTTGGTGGGGGGGGGAATTTCAGCTCACACCGACACAAGTACTTACTGGAAAAATTAATGACAGGAACAACACGAGAGAGATTGGCAACTCCACAATTAGGGGAACTGGAAAATCCAGTCAGCCCCTCTGTTACAAGAGTATATTCTGATCCATTGTGGGAAATGATGCAGGCCTCCTATGTTGCTCTGAATACTACTGATCCCAACAAAACTGGACATTGCTGGTTATGTTATGATGTTAGGCCCCCATTTTATGAGGCTATCAGAATAAATGTGACATATAGAGGTAGCAATCTCTCAAACCCATGTGAATGCAATTGGGGTTGTAATGAAAGGGTGGGAATGATGATGCAACAGGTTAAAGGCAAGGGTAAGTGTATAGGACAAATACCCCCTGATATAATAAATGATGTGTGTACAAGTAGGGGTAGACGGAAGATGAATTTCTTGTGGTATATAGCCCCAAATGGGACTAAATGGATCTGCTCCAGGACTGGAATAACTCCATGTGTGTCAAACAAAACTTTAGCGCTGAAGCAAGAATACTGCGTATTAGTAATGATTTTACCAAAAATCTTGTACCATACTGAAGAGACCATGTCTGTGTACTGGGAAAATAGGAATCACAAAATCACTAAAAGGGAACCTATTACTGCAATTACCATTGCTACCTTAATGGGACTGGGCACTGCAGGAACGGCAACTGGGGCAGCATCCTTAATCCAACAAAAACAAGGGTTATCATCACTCAGAGCAGCTGTGGATGAAGATTTAGAACGAATAGAGAAATCCATTTCATATTTGGAAAAGTCATTAACATCTCTATCAGAATTGGCCTTACAAAACAGGTGGGGACTAGACTTATTGTTTCTACAAGCGGGAGGCTTATGTGTTGCCTTGGGGGAAGAATGCTGCTTTTATGCTGATCATACTGGAGTGGTGAGGGATTCACTGGGAAAAGTGTGAGAGGGTTTCGAAAAAAGAAAAAAGGAACAGGAAAATACTCAGTCTTGGTATGAGGGTTGGTTTAATCAATCCCCTTGGTTGACCACTTTATTATTGACTCTTATGGGACCACTGATAATAATGTTATCGGCATTGACTTTTGGTCCCTGTATAATTAATAAACTAATATCTTTTGTTAACCAAAGGATTGAAAAAGCAAATTTGATGATTATACATGAACTAGAACCCACCACTGAAACCAGTATTTCTCTGGAAGCAGCTTCGGAAGCTTTATCTCGCTTTGAGAAACACTCAAAGAGTCTGGAAATATAACTTGCTGATATAATTCACAAATAAATGATTCCTTGGGAAAAGAAAGAGGGGGAATTGTAATAAGAAAAGAGTTATTTGCTAATTATATAGTGGAGAGCTTAAAATGTAAAAAGCATGCTTGTTTTTGTAGAGATTTAGTTACAATGTACAGCTCTGTATAGCATCAGGGCCCCATGACATAACCCCTATATCTTATCTTGACCAGTTTCTGCCAAGCTAGGTAGCGGTACCAGGCGCAAGGATGAATAACATAGTACTACATGATGTATTAACTGAGCATGTGCAAAGACCAGGATCAGAAGAGGGACATCTGAAAAAGACCATCGGCTTTCATCCTAAAAGACCCAATTGGATGAGCAATAAAAAGAAACTGATAAGAAACTGCTAATGGTGGGAAATTCACACACCATAAAAAAAGGGCCCCAGGGTCAGGTCAGTGAGTCTCGGAGGAGGGGCAGGAGAACCCCCCTGGACGCCCAGCGCTGCTTTTACTTATTTTACTCAAAATAAAATATCCTCATTCTTAAAATTGTAAAGTGTGTGAGGAATATTTATAACAATTACCCTTCTCCTGAAAGCCTCTATCTCTCAGCTGAGCCACGGAGGATTTATTTCATGTCCGGTCGCTGGGTTGAGAGCATGAGCGGCTGGCACACTGAACTGAACAGCGAGTTTAGAGCCGTTCTGTGCAGCACATACGGGTTCGGCACGGAATGCGTGACATGCGGAGTGGCTAAACTGTAATCTACCACCTGTGGGACGTACGGGCTTATCCCAGGATAGGCTGTGTATGCAGCCGGTGGGGCAGTTAAATTATAATCCGCTTTCTGCAAGACATAAGGGCTCGGCACAGGGTACGCTGCGGACGGGACCGGTGGAGCGGGCGGTCGCGGTGACGCAGAACCCAAATGAGCAGCCGGCAGCTGGGTGCTTTGTTTATCATTAAAGACGCACGCCACGGCTGTGCCTTGAACTAATGACAAAGCCGATGTGCCTTCAGCAATAAGCTGCTCAAAATCTTGTGCCCTCCCGAAAGACACCGTTTTAGGGTCTATCCCTTCAAAGTACTGTTCACAGGATCGTGGTTCAGGCGGTCCGTAAAAAGACGGCGCCAGAAACTGTGTTCCGACGATTTGGACTGTGTCACAGCTGCGCGGTCTGGAAAAGCTTTCCACTGAACCCTTAGACAAGCTGGGATTAGAAGAACTAGCGCTCGAATCTGCGATTGCTTTAATGACAGCACTAGACTTCTTGATTTGCAGTGCAAATAAATCAGCGTGATGCATATACTTTGCCTCCGACCTTTCTAGCTCTCTCTCCAAATGAAAAATCCTCTCTTCAAATATTCGGATTTTTTCCTTATAAATGCTAAATTCAGCTAGCCCTTGGATAATACAGGCTTGCAAAATCCTGACGGGATCACTGTCAGCGTCAACTAATTTACCAGCAACGTTCTCCACATTTTTACAGTTTTGTTTCGCCCATTCCAAGTCTGAGACTGTTAATTCATAACCTAATCTGTGTAAAACCATCACAATTGGGCACCCAGATTTACGCTGCACCATTCTGATATGATTTATGATCAAATTTATAAACCAGAAATATGATAAAATATGAATATGATGTATTAGATAGCAAAAATTATTTTTCCATGATAATTTGATTCAAGTTCGTTTGCCCGGTCAATGATAGGTTGATTACACACGATAGGACGTTAATAAACAATGGAATAACAGTCTAGAAAAATCAGAAACTTGGAATACAGAGGAACAAACTGGAAACTCTTATAATGCGAAAACAAACAGCTATGCCACCTCGGGAGGCAGGACAGACCTTCCCAGCCTCGCCTTGGAGTTAAGCCACAGAGAAACAGTCTATGAACTTAAGAAATAGCAAAGTAAATTAGCTTTAGTTATTCACGAACCGCTGAGCTTCTAGTCACCAAAACTTTGCTAAATGAAGAGGTGAACGGAGCTGTAACTTGTAGTCCAAAAGGGCAGGGATAATCCAAAAAGAAATCCCAAATTGGAGGAAGTGAGGGAGAGAAAGAGAGCACACTGCTGTGGTGTGGCTCGGAGCTAAACACGCTGCTATGAGGACAATAGCAGGCAATCACCCTGAAGACAGTCACGAAGGGGGTGCTTGTCGGCATCTCGAATCCCGCTAAGGAACAGGGGGTAGGCTTTTGAATCATCCCCTATAAATTCCCTTTTTGAAAACTGAACGGCCCAATGGCAGATCACCATCTCAAATATCGCCAATCAGTGCAAAGTGCTGTATGTCAGGCAAACTGTACACGCCTTCTCGACTAGCCTCTGACACGTGCAGTTGTCTGTGTGAAACGTGAGGCATGGGGTCCAGCTTCCACCCCCCCCAGGCAGCCTCAACAGCGCCTGCCTATTGGCTCCTCGACCTCTAACCTGGACTGCTGCAACAGGGAGGGAGGAGAAAGGGCAGTGGCCAAACAGTTTAGCTGGGTCATTAATGCCTCTTCCAGGACACCGCCCTTCCCCCTCCTTCTGGAGTGGGTACTCAGCCCAGAGATGAGAAAACAAAAGGCCAGGTGTCAACAAGCGGGAATAAATAACCCAACCTGCTGCCTTTGGGATAAACAAAAGCATGCCCCTGTCATCTGGGATGCTTGTGCTGTGCTTGTGCTTCTTCCAAACATGTGCATAATTCTGACCATATGCTCTGCCATTGGCTAATGGTGTTTACCAAGCGTTTGACTACTGACTAAATCCAAGCCTCCAACAAATTATAAATATTACCCAAACTGTAAACAACTTGCTCTTTTGCTATTAAGCTCTCTTGTTCCTTGACATGCTCTGCTCTTGTGCATGCGCTCTGCTTTTGTCTGCAGTCCAGAGAGAAGCCTCGCTACTTGGGAAGTGCTGTTGTGCCTCAGTTTACCTGGATACCAGCAAAGAGTCCTTCACGTAAGCTGCACTGAACTACAGCTTAGCGTCGTATCTGCACTCCCACCAGTAGGAAGAAGCAGCCTAACTGTGCCCTGAAGAGACTAAGCCCCCTCGGCAAAGCCTTGCCAACCGGGGAGAACTTGCCCGAATCTCTTTTGGCAGTTCTAAGTGTTTGTTGCATGAAGCTACAGACCTGCGAGTCAAAGACACCCTCCGTACGCCACTTGCAAAAGACTAGAAATAAATAATAATGAGTAATGGTAATAAAATATAAGTAGTCTGTAATTATAATAATATATGAGGAGCAGCCAGCAACTATAATAATAGATGATAAGTAATAGTCAAAAGTAACAGAATGATAATAATATAGAATAAGTGGTAGTAAATAATAATGATAGATAATAATAATAGATAATATCAACTGATAATAGTAAAATAGTGGTAACTGTAGTAATTGCTATGGGTTTAAGAACTGGGATGTCACAGAATCACACAAACATTGAGGATGGAAAAGACCTCCGAGGTCGTCAAGTACAGCCTATGACCCAACACCACATCACCCATTCTTCAATCCTTCTTTTTTGAAAGGAAAAGAGCCTGGGAGCCCAGTGGGGGGTCAAGGAGACAACAGTGATGCCTGTATGCAAGGTTAAAAGAAATTACAACATGCTTAATGCTTAGCTTAAGTTGTATAATTTAATATGCCAAATCCTACCACAGTACCTCAGAATTAGATTTTGATTGTAATAGAGCTCAAATAATGGTGTTTTTATTTTGAAATCCAGTTACATCCAAATGATACAGGGAAAACTTTCCCTTTTCAATGCCTGAATTAATTAATGCACAGGTCGTGAAATGCTGTCAATGTAAAATGTGACCTTAAGGAATAAAACCCAGCCCGATTAGATATTTTTAGAAAAAAAATCCAAGAAAACCACAAGAAAAAAACAACAGCATTTTCATATAAAGAATATAATTGGAAATTTTCAGAAAAAATACGAACCAAAACAGACAACAGAGGCAATCACATGGGAGTATCTGCATAACTCTGCGTGATCAGTTTGGTACAAACATGAACAGATGGGATGGTCAACCAACTTCTGATCTTTTCAGGAGATTACGGGAGCTGCAGAGTGGCAGAGCCCGAGGTAACAATACCAGAAGGGTAGCTCTCACTTCCTCAGTTTCCCAGGACAACTCAAATAGTTCCAACAGTGATTCTAACTCTGGCACCGGGCGTTGTGCCAGCTGTACATGCGGAGGTAATCCCCACAATTAGGGGTGCCCTGCCTTCTGCCAGGGGGAGGTAAGGGACAAAGGAGGTATGGGGACAGCAACCTCAGGATGATGATGATGATGAGGAGGATGACATACAGTCAGCTAATGCACCCAGACAGGAAATTAGACATGTGAGGAAGGATTACATCAGAGGAGATAATGAGCCAGTCCTGTCTTGGCTAGCCAGGTGTTTTGATATGGGAGCCCCAGCATTGGTGGTAGGCGACAAGTCGGCCTCTCAGTTGGGGATGCTCTCAAAGGATACAGGCATAGACAGGCACCTAGGCAAATGCATTGGTAAAGTTTCTCTGTGGGCACGCCTCCTACTGGCAGTCTCGCTGAGGTACCCCAGCAGAGATGATTTACCATGGAACCCTAAGCCTTGGACCACAATAGCTGAGGGAATCAACCGTCTGAGAGAGTTTGCTGTGAGAGAAATAATGTATGGAGATCATAAGACTCTGAATCCGGATGAAATTCCTGTTGGAACAGGCCTTGCCAAAAAGCTCATTAAGCTTGCTCCTCCTAATTATGCCACTATTCTGGCAAGCAGGATTGTGGCAAGAAATTATGGTGGAGTGCCTCCCACTGTTGGCCATTTCACTGACCAAATGAGGCAGTTGGAGGATAGTCTTGCACGTACTTCTTTGGTTTCAGCCATTGAAACTCTGTCTGGAAAGATAAAGAATTGCATGAAAGAGCTGAAGGAGGAACTTAAAACCTTCATATCCAACTTGATGAAGGGGGATGATTCTGATTCCTCTTCCTCCAGATGGATACAGGTTTCAGCTGTTAGGAACAGACGTGCTCCAAGAAGGCCATTCCAGAATAGGTCAAACCAAAACAGACAGCAGAGGCAATCACGTGGCAGTATCTGGATAACTCTGCGTGATCAGTTTGGTGAGAACATGAACAGATGGGATGGTCAACCAACTTCTGATCTTTTCAAGAGGTTACGGGAGCTGCAGAGGGGCAGATCCCGAGGTAACAATACCAGGAGGGTAGCTGTCGCTTCCTCAGTTTCGAAGAACAACTCTGATAGCTCCAACAGTGATCCTAATTCTGGTGCTGGACGTTGTGCCAGCTGTACATGTGGAAGTAATCCCCACCATTAGGGGTGCCCTGCCTTCCGCCAGGGGGAGGTAAGGGATAATGGAGATAACAGAATCTATTGGGATGTGTACATCCAGTGGCCTGGCACTTCAAAATTTCAGATGTACAGGGCCTTGGTTGACACAGGAGCTCAGTGCACCATAATACCATCAAATTATCAAGGGGGAGAATCTATAACTATTCAGGGAGACACTGGTGGATCTCAAGAGTTGTTTAAGATAGAGGTTGCAATAAGTTTAACTGGGAAACAGTGGAAGAAACATAATGCACCTTGTATTCTGGGAATTGATTTTCTGAGAGAAGGGCGTTTCAAAGACCATAAGGGTTACAAATGGACCTTTGGATGAGCAACTGTAGAAATTGATGGAGGAAAATTGAAGTTGTCTATTACATCTGAGCTTTCAGATGAATCAGCAGTTGTGGGACAACATGAGATAGAGGATGTGAAGCTGCCGGTTGCTTCTCAAACTGTGCATCACAGACAGTACAGAACCAACCGTGACTCTTTGGTGCCCATTCAAAACTTGATTCGTGACTTGGAAAGTCAGAAGGTCATCAGCAAAACTCATTTGCCTTTCAACAGTCCAATCTGGCCTGTGCGAAAGCAGAATGGAGAATGGCATCTGACAGCTGATTTTTGTGCCTTGAATGAGGTAACTCTACCCATGAGTGCAGCTGTACCAGGCATGATGGAACTCCAATATGAGCTGGAATCCCAGGAGGCCAAATGGTATGCTACCACAGACATTGCTAATGCTTTCTTCCCTATTCCTATAGCAGAGGAATGCAGGCCTCAGATTGCCTTCACCTGGAGAGGCATACAGTACACATTCAATTGTTTGCCCCAGGGGTGGATTCACAGTTCAACCATCTCTCATGCAGTGATCCATGATGCTTTGGAGAAAGGTGGAGCTCCAGAACACATTCAGTTCACTGATGATGTCATCATCTGGGGTAAAACTGATGAAGAAGTCTTTCAGACAGGTAACAAAATCATTGACATTCTCTTGCAAGCTGGTTTTGCTATCAAGCAAGACAAGGTGAAAGGACCTGCCAGAGAAATCCAGTTTCTGGGAGTGCGGTGGCAGGATGGTCGCCGGCACGTTCCAATGGATGTGATAAAAAAAGTCTCCACCATGGCAAATCCCATCAGTAAGAAAGAAACTCTATGTTTCTTAGGCATAGTGGGATTTTGGAGACTGCACATTCCTGGATACAGTCAGATTGTGAAACCTATGATGTGACTCGAAAGAGGAACAGTTTCCAGTGGGGTCCTGAGTAACAAGCAGCCTTTGGCCAGATATAGCGAGAAGCAGTCCAAGCAATGGGTCTGGGACCTGTCCGAACTGGTCCAGACATTAAGAACATTCTGTACACAGCCGCGAGTGAGAATGTTCGAACCTGGTGATTATGGCAAAGAGCTCCAGGGGAGACACGAAGACACCCTCTTGGTTTCTGGGGTCGTGGCTACAGAGGCTCAGAAGCAAACTACACTCCAACAGAGAAAGAGATTTTAGCTGCTTATGAAGGAGTGAAAGCTGCTTCTGAAGTGATTGGAACTGAGTCACAACTTCTTCTAGCTCCTAGATTGCCAGTTCTGAATTGGATGTTCAGATGCTACCTGGTCTAAGTGGATGGCTCTGATAACACAGAGAGCTTGAATGGGAAATCTTGAAAGGCCTGGTTTGGTGAAGGTGATTCCAAACTGGCCAGAAGGCACAAGTTGTGGAAAACCTCCAGAGGAGAGAGTAACTCATGCTGAGGAATCTCCTCCCTACAGTGATCTGTCTGATAATGAAAAGAAATATGCTTTGTTCACAGATGGTTCCTGTCATCTTGTTGGAAACAAGTGAAGATGGAAGTCTGCAGTGTGGAGTGCAACATGCAGAGCTGCAGAAGCGAGAGATGGAGAAGGAGAATCCAGTCAGTTTGCAGGGATAAAAGCTGTCCAGCTAGCTCTTGACGTAGCTGGAAGTGAGAGATGGCCAAAGCTTTCTTTCTACACTGACTCATGGATGGTAGCCAATGCCTTGTGGGGTTGGCTAAAAGACTGGAAAAAGAATGGATGTTAGAGAAAAGGAAAGCCTATCTGGGTGTGATGAAGAAGTTATTAATTTATGAATTATGAAATATGAATTATGAAAAATATTTTTATTTGTTAATAAAAATTATTAACAACCAATTAATCACTATTTTATGTATCGATTCTAGTGCATGGTTGTGAAAAAAATTCCCATAACTGGTTTAGTATGTACAATTTGACCCAGTTAGAATATTTACAGAATTAGTTTCTGATTAAGGGAACGAAGGGTGCAGTTCCGCCGCTTGTCCACCAGATGGTGACTCGACCAGACGCTTGGCGGCTTTAACTATATACAGAGAGATTTACAATGCTAGCAAGAAGTAATTCAAGCTGGAATATCACGCAGCTAAGCGTGGGTGCTTTGAACTGAATGTTAGTGAGTGTTGCACACGTGAAAAGATAGACTGTGTCTTTGTTTGTAGCAAAGTAAGCTGCTGGGTTGCATTGGCTGCTGCCTGCTTACTGTTTGCCCGTGGCTGGCCCGGGGCTGGTCCATTCCAGGCGGGGGAAGGCTCCCGGGGCTGAGGTTGCGGCTGAGTCGCTGGCAGGCCGCAGGAGGTGCTTCCCTATGGACGGTGAATTTCTTTCTCCTCCCGCCTCTGTAGGAGGAGCAAGACTTTCCACCGAATGGCAGCTTCCTTTGGCATGGTGATCCCACAGCACAGCTACGGCAGCCGGGGTCTGGCGGGGCTGGTGTGGCTCCCTGAACAGAGTCGGACTGCACGGTGGGGCGGGCGACAGTTGCCAGTAGGTGGGGTCAGGCGTCTCCGATCCCAAAGGCAACGGGCTTCAGGGAAGGGGCAAGGCTACTTGGGGTGGCAGTTACCCTCGGCTCAGCTCAGATTAGCTGACAATGCCGAATCTAGGCAACTGCTTCCCTGTTTAAGGTTACGATGCAGTCCTTAGCTTGAACTCGAAAGAGAGCGAACGGGCCTCTCTCTCTCTCCAGAAGTCTCGGGTTATATTGCCCTGACAGCACAGGACTGCGGAGCGATGAAGCTAGAGGTTCCGTGTGTCTCCCGCGAACAGCGGGGTCACGCAGGGAACGTGGCTACTTGGTCTGCTGCTTATAGCTGCAGCGGATGTTGGACTTCCGGGCTTGGGCTAGTCCCTCCCCCTCTGGGCTAAAGCTTACCCTGGGGAGTCCAGTCCTTGTTAAGACACAGCAGAGTCTTCTTCCGATCTGGTGGGACTGGGATTTCGATGCTGGCTTTAGTAGCTTCAGCGGAGGGATCTCCTTTGCAGGTTCCTCAGGCAAACTGAGGCATGGCGGCCTTCCCGGGGTGGTGGCTTCTTCTTTGTGTTGCAGAGGCTGTTAGTATGCTTGCATGTGGGAGTGATGAGACTTACAGGCAATGAGCTTAAGCGCTGCAAATTTACAAGGCTCGAGCAAAGCGAGAGCGTGCAAAGCTCTGGATAAAAAAAGGAGAGAGCACAAAGCTCTGGAGAGAGCAAAAGGAGAGAGCAACTTGTAAACAAGTTGGGTAATACTTATAAGTTTCTCGAGGATGGATCGGCCACTGGGCACACTTATCAATGACCTGCTTTAGCCTATAGAAAGCATGAAGCTAGAATTTTGCCCTTAAATGCAAGGAGCATGAGCATGCCATGTGATGGGTGCATGTAGTTGTTTACCCCTGGACAGGTTGGTGCCTGGGCCTTTGTTCCCCACTCTGGAAAGGAGGGTGGAAGGTGGGACTTGCCCAAACATGTTGGGACAAATTTTCCGGTATCTGAGGGCATAATTCTGGGCATAGGGTGCCTTCACCACACTGGGCTGCAGATCTGTGGCAAGACATTGCTGCTCGCATTGAGAGAATTCCAGTGAAAGTGAGAAACATTGATGCTCACATAACTAAGAGCAAAGCTACTGAGGAACACCAGCACAACCATCAGGCAGATCTAGCTGTAAGAGTTCCTCAAGTGGACACGAACTCTGATCTTCATCATGACTGGAAACACCTAGGTGAGCTGTTCTTAGCTCGGTGGGCCCATGATTCGTCAGGACAACAAGGCAGAGATGCAACCTACTGGTGGGCTTGTGACAGATCCATTGACATTTCCATGGATGCTATCACGCAAGTCATACATGACTATGACGTTTGCGCTGCTATTAAGCAAGCAAAGCGAATCAAGCCCTTATGGTATGGTGACCGATGGTCCAAGTACAAGTATGGTGAAGCCTGGCAGATTGACTATATCACTCTACCTCGTTCTCGATCTGGTAAGCAATATGTACTGACTATGGTAGAGGCAAGTACTGGATGGTGAACTGCACGTAACACCATTCTTGGTCTGGAAACACAAAACCTGTGGAGACACGGAACTCCAGAGAGAAATTAATCAGACAACAAAACTAATTTCAAGAACAATCTTGTAAAAAATTGGGCCAAAGAGCATGGCATTGAGTGGATATTCCACATTCCCTACTATACACCAGCTGCGGCGAAAGATTGAACGCTACAATGGTTTGCTGAAAACCACTCTGAAGGCCATGAGGGGTGGATCTTTGAAAAACTGGGAGAAACTTTTAGCAGAAGCGACCTGGTTGGTGAATAGTAGAGGTTCAGTGAATGGGGCTGGACCTGCCCAATCAGATTTGTTGCAAAAGGAAGAAGGTGATAGAGTTCTTGCTATCAGAGAAAATAATCTGTTAGGGAAAACTGGGTATTTTCTCTTTCAGGAGAGGGCAAACCTGTCTGAGGGCAGGTTTCTGCTGAAGGTCCTAGGCACACCTATCGGGTGATGCACGAGAATGGTGAAATTCAGTGTATTCCACAAAGAAATCTAACTTTGGCTGAGAAAGATTAAATTCAGAGTGTTGTGCAGAAACAACATCGCGCCCAAGAGGAGAATCCATGAGGTCTGTGGTGCATGAACCCTAAGAACCCTGAGAGCCTTGAGTAACCTGAGGATCCCTGTTCCTTTATTCACTCCATCTGCGAAGAACCAAGCTGTTTTCTGTTTTTCCTGTGATTCGAACTTCTGAGTCATCTACATCTGAGATAGACGGAATGGACTATAAACTTTATTCACTCACTGTAGATATTGTTTTAGAATAGATAGGTAATAGTAGCACCCAAAGGAATTTTTTAGAACAGATGGATTGTGATAGTTTAAATGCTATACCTTTAATTTCTTCTCACAAAGTTCGAGCAGAAAATTGAAAGAATGTAAATAAATCACTATTGGGTGTAAGAAAGCAAAATAATGGTTATTCTAAACACTTCCATTGGAGGGATAGAAATGTTTATGAGTCTGTACTCAAAATAAGGTACAGGCAGTCTCTCTCAGTCCATATGCTCTTCATTTCTCTTCTGGCTGGAGATAACACACACACTTGCATACTGATCTTGATGAGCTAAGTTAAACAAACCTCTCCCTGCTTCTTGGCTTTCTTCCCTTTTGCCTGCTTGTCATAGAAGGAGATCAGGTTGGCCAGGCAGGACCTGCCCTTCATAAACCCATGCTGACTGGGCCTGATCCTCTGGTTGTTCTTTATATGCCATGTAATGGTGCTTGAGATGATCTGTTCCATGACCTTCCCTGGTACCGATGTCATACTGATGGGTCTATAGTTTCCCAGATCTTCCTTTCTTCCTTTCTTGTAGATGGGTGATACATTTGCTGCTCTCCAGTCCATTAGCCAGGACTTCAGGTAAATAACGGAAACTGGATTGGCGAGCACATCTGCCAGCTCCCTCAGCACCCTTGGATGTAGCCCATCAGGCCCCATAGACTTGTGTGCGTCTGTGGCAGTTTAGGCTGTGTGCCCCCTGCTACTGCTACATGAGATACACCTCTGGTGTCCCAGGTGCCCACCCAATAGGGGTGGACACAGGAAACGGCGTATTTCTACCCATAAATCCTGCACCCTATAAATCCATCTGCAAAGTCATTATCTTTCTCTTTCTTCCCTCTCTGCCACCGTGGGAGATGCTCTCTCTTATCGGGTAAGGGTGGGGGAGTATCTCAGGTGTCTTAGGCCTGTCTAGGCCGAATGCCAGGAGGAGAATGAAGAGTGGCATCTGACAGTTGATTTCCATGCCTTGAATGAAGTAACTCCACCCATGAGTGCAGCTGTACCAGACATGATGGAACTCCAATATGAGCTGGAATCCAAGCAGGCCAAATGCTATGCTACCATAGACATTGCTAATGCTTTCTTCTCTATTCCCATAGCAGAGGAATGCTGGACTCAGTTTGCTTTCACCTGGAGAGGCATTCAGTACACATTCAACCGTTTGCCCCAGGGGTGGATCCGCAGTTCAACCATCTCTCATGCAGTGATCCATGATGCTTTGGAGAAAGGTGGAGCTCCAGAACATATTCAGTTCATCGATGACATCATTATCTGGGGTGAGACTGCTGAAGAAGTCTTCGAGAAAGGTAACAAAATCATTGACATTCTCTTCCAAGCCGGTTTCGCTATCAAGTGAGACAAGGTGAAAGGACCTGCCAGAGAAATCCAGTTCTCGGGAGCGCGGTGGCAAGATGGTCACCATCACATTCCAATGGATGTGATAAACAGAGTCTCCACTATGGCAAATCCCATCAGTAAGAAAGAAACTCTATGTTTCTTAGGGATAGTGGGATTTTGGAGGCTGCACATTCCTGGATACAGTCAGATTGTGAAACCTCCCTATGATGTGACTCGAAAGAGGAACAGTTTCCAGTGGGGTCCTGAGTAACAAGCAGCCTTTGACCAGATAAAGCGAGAGGTAGTCCAAGCGATGGGTCTGGGACCTGTCCGAACTGGTCCAGACATTAAGAACATTCTGTACAAGGCCGCAAGTGACAATGGTCCAACCTGGTGATTATGGCAAAGAGCTCCAGGTGAGACACGTGGGCGTCCTCTTCGTTTCTGTGGTCCTGGCTACAGAGGCTCAGAAGCTAACTACACTCCAACAGAGAAAGAGATTTTAGCTGCTTATGAAGGACTGAAAGCTGCTTCTGAAGTGATCGGAACTGAGTCACAACTTCTTCTAGCTCCTAGATTGCCAGTTCTGAATTGGATGTTCAAAGGCAAAGGTTCTTCACCACATCATGCAACAGATGCTACCTGGTCTAAGTGGATGGCTCTGATAACACAGAGAGATCAAATGGGAAATCTTGAGAGACCTGGTTTGGCGGAGGTGATCATAAACTGGCCAGAAGGCACAAGCTGTGCAACACCTCCAGAGGAGAGAGGAACTCGTGCTCAGGAAGATCCACCTTACTGTGATCTGTCTGATGATAAAAAGAGATATGCTTTGTTCACAGATGGTTCCTGTCATCTTGTTGGAAACAAGCGAAGGTGGAAGTCTGCAGTGTGGAGTCCAATGCGCAGAGTCGCAGAAGCGAGAGATGGAGAAGGAGAATCCAGTCAATTTGCAGAGGTAAAAGCTGTCCAGCTAGCTCTTAACGTAGCTGAATGTGAGAGATGGCCAAAGCTTTCTTTCTACACCGACTCATAGATGGTAGCCAATGCCTTGTGGGGTTGGCTGAGAAACTGGAAAAAGAATGGCTGGCAGAGAAAAGGAAAGCCTATCTGGGCTGCAGATCTGTGGCAAGACATTGCTGCTCACATTGAGAGAATCCCAGTGAAAGTGAGACACATTGATGCTCACATTCCTAAGAGCAAAGCTACTGAGGAACAACAACACAACCATCAGGCAGATCTAGTTGCGAGAGTTTCCCAGGTGGACACAAACTCTGATCCTGATCCTGATCTTGACTGGAAACACCGAGGTGAGCTGTTCTTAGCTCGGTGGGCCCATGACTCGTCAGGACATCAAGGCAGAGATGCAACCTACCGATGGGCTCGTGACAGATCCATTGACATTTCCATGGATGCTATCACACAAGTCATCCATGACTGTGACATTTGTGCTGCTGTTAAGCAGGCAAAGCGGATCAAGCCCTTGTGGTATGGTGACCGATGGTCCAAGTACAAGTATGGTGACGCCTGGCAGATTGACTACATCACTCTACCTCGTTCTCCATCTGGTAAGCAATATGTGCTGACTATGGTAGAGGCATGCACTGGATGGCTGGAAACTTATCCAGTTCCTCATGCAACTGCACGTAACACCATTCTTGGTCTGGAGAGACAAATCCTGTGGAGACATGGAACTCCAGAGAGGATTGAGTCAGACAATGGAACTCATTTCAAGAACAATCTTGTAAAAAACTGAGCCAAAGAGCATGGCATCGAGTGGATATTCCACATTCCCTACTATGCACCAGCTGCAGGGAAGATCAAACGCTACAATGGTTTGCTGAAAACCACTCTGAAAGCCATGGGGGGTTGGATCTTTGAAAAACTGGGAGAAGCATTTAGCACAAGCAACCTGGTTAGTGAATAGTAGAGGTTCAGTGAATCGAGCTGGACCTGCCCAATCAGATTTGTTGCAAAAGGAGGAAGGTGGTAGAGTCCCTGTTATCAGACCAAAGAATCTGTTAGGCAAAACTGTTTGGGTATTTTCTCCTTCAGGAGAGGCCAAACCTATCCGAGGGGTGGTTTCTGCTGAAGGTCCTGGTCACACTTATTGGGTGATGCAAGAAAATGGTGAAATTCAGTGTATTCCACAAAGAAATCTAACTTTGTCTGAGAGAGGTTAAATTCAGAGTGTTGTGCAGATACAGCATCACGCCCAAGAGAAGAGTCCTTGAGATCTACAGTGCACGAACCCTGAGAGCCCTGAGTCACCTGAGAGTCCCTGTTCCTTCCTTCGCTCCATCTGCGAGGAAACAAGCTGTTTGCTCTTTTTCCTGTGATTTGACTCTTTTGAATCATCTATATCTGAGATAGCCGGAATGGACTATGGTCTTTATTCACTCATTGTTGTAGATATTATTTTAGATTAGATAAATAGTAGTTGCAACCAATGGAATTGTTTAGAAGGGGTGGACTGTGATGGTTTGAAACTGTCTTTTTAATTTTCCTTTGCAAAGTTCATAAGAGAGATACAAAAGAGTGTAAATAAGTCACTATTGGGTGTAAGAAAGCAAAATAACGATTGTTCTAAACACTTCCATTGGATAGATAGAAATGTTTAAGAACTATTACCCAAAACAAAGTGGGGCACTCTGCACATTCTGCGTTCTGCAGTGGGGGCAGTTGCTGGGCTGTCTGGCTGCTGTTTTTTTCTTCTCTTCTGGCTGAAGATAACACACACTGACCTTGGCAGCTAAGTTAACAACTTTCTGCTTAACTAGCTCTGCTTTTCTCTCCAGGGGGATCTGGGGGGGAAGCTCCTGTGAGAGAGGCCCCTTTGGGAAGTGTCCCCTTTGGGGGGAAGCAAAGGGAGCTTGGTTGTGCTTTTTCTGTTGATTGTATATATTTGTAAATGTTGTGAATTTTGTATATTTGTACATATTCATTGCATTTCATCGTATATTGTAGACTCTGCTTGTAAATACAGCTTTCATTTGCTTTCAGACTGGGCTCGCCTGGTTATTGTCGGGGGGGGGGGAATTTCAGCTCACACTGACACATAGCAGGTCACTGACCACTTCCTCATTTATTGTGATGACCTCATTCTCGGTGTCTAGGGAACTGCTGGATCCACTGGTAAAGACCGGGGCAAGGTAGACATTGAGCACCTCAGCTTTCTCCTCATCCTTAGTCACTATATTTCCCTCTGCATCCAACAAAGGATGGAGATTTTCCCTAGTCCTTCTTTGTCATGCGACAGCCGCTGGTTGGAGACAGACGCACGATACAGTAAACCTTCAGAGTTCTCAACAAACAGCCAACAACCCCATTTATTGATCCAAGCTTCCTTTTATAGTGAGTTTGAATTTCCCGGTCTTCGAATGCCCATTGGTTGGGAATCTCTGCACCGCCCAGGTCTCTGGCCAGTGATGTGTCTGCATCCAGGGCTTAGATGGGATTGGCTGAGGTCTTTGTTCCCCTAGGGACTTCTAGAACAATCCAGGTTGGACGAATTGGGTCTGTTATGATCAGACTCATTTGGTCCAGCTGTAGACACGCTGTACATTGCTACATCTCCTCCCTTTATTTTTATTAAAAATGCAAATTGTTTTCTGTTGTGATGGTTTGAAACTGTCTCTTCAATTTTCCTTTGCAAAGTTCAAGCAGAGAAAGCTAAAGAGTGTAAATAAGTCACTACTGGGTGTAAGAATGCAAAATAATGATTGTTCTAAACACTTCCATTGGATAGATAGAAATGTTTAAGAACTACTACTCAAAACAAAGTGGGCACAGTCAGGGCAACTTGCTGGGCTGTCTGGCTGCTGTTTCTTCTCCTCTTCTGTCTGAATATAACACACTGACCTTGGCAAGCTAAGTTAACAGCCTCTTTTGCTTTTAGCCAACTTTGCTTTCTGCCAGGGGTTTCTAGGGCGGGGGGGGGGGAGGCCCCTTGGGAGATCCCCTTTGGGGGGAAGCAAAGTGAGCTTGGTTGTGCTTTTCTGTTGATTGTATATATTTGCAAATGTTGTGAATTTTGTATATTTGTACATATTAGTTGCATTTCATCATAGACTGTAGATCTGCTTGTAAATACAGCTTCCATTCACCCCCAGGCTGAGCTAGCCTGGTTATTGTCGGTGTGGGGGGAATTTCAGCTCACACTTACACATCTGTAATCTCATTTGCAAGGGCCCTTTTGCAGATAAGGTAACAGAAGACCGCATGGGTTTAATTTGAATGAGGTTTTGACAAACTTAATTCTCCTCAGCCAGTTATGTGTCCCATATACCACTGGAGTTGTAGCACTCACTTCCAGGAGCTGTCAGGCGAGATCACAATCCTTTAGGCTAGCATGCCATAGGTTAACTGTAAGAGTGTGAGAGCTGAAATCCCCCTCCCACACCAATAACCAGGCTAGCTCAGTCTGGAAGCAAATGAAAGCTGTAATTACAAGCAAATCTACAATCTATGATGAAATGCAATGAATATGTACAAATATACATTATTCACAACATTTACAAACATGTACAATCAACAGAAAAACACAACCAAGCTCCCTTTGCTTCTCCCAAGGGGCCTCCCCCTCCCAGACAGAAGGACTCCCCCCAGACCCCCCTGGCAGAGTCAAGAAGCAGAGAGGCTGTTAGACTTAGCTTGTAAAGGTCAGTATGTGTGTTATCCTCAGCCAGAGAAGAAGCAGGCAGACAGAATCCGAGCAAGCTGAGACTGCCCAACTCCCCAACCTTGTTTTGAGTAGATTCTTAAACATTTCTACCTCTCCAAGGGAAGTGTTTAGAATAATCATTATTTTCCTTTCTTACACCCAATAATGATTTATTTACATTCTTTCCCTTTCTCTGCTTGAACTTTGTGAAGAAAAATTAAAAAGACAGTCTTAAAACCATCACAGGTTACAAATTACAAATAACACAAAAGCAAGAAAACATTTAACCTTTAGAACTGTGAGAAAAATCAATTAACAAAAAAACAATTTGTAAACAGAAAAACACTTTGTAAATAGAAAACCAGTTTGTAAACAAATAGAATCCTTAAATGAACTGTCACTTTAAGAGTCCCAGGTCTCCATGAGGTAGGTGAACAAGCTGCTTCTGTCACTGTTCCACACACAGCTCCACAACGTCTATTGACAGGCCATCAAAAGGATACTGCTTGTGGTCCTGGACAGGATGCAGGGCAGGACAGACACACAGTGCAATTAGTTCAAAGATGGTGGGTGCTGTCTTTTTTGGTTGGTGAGGCAGAAACATCCACTCTAGAACGTGCAAAGGATCAGGCCATTGTGTATTCCACTGTCTGATGATACCAGTAGGGTGAAAATTAACAATGAGCATAAACACAGTGATACACACCTCTGGGCATATCCGGTGGACTTGTCTGTTTGTAATAGCTTACTCTATTGTTTCGAGAGCAGCTTGTGCTTCTGGGGTTAATTTTCTGGGGCATATTAATTCAGGGTTGTGGGGGACTACGGCAGGTCCACAGATTCCTTGCCTGGGAAAGAAGAACTTGGCCTTGGGCAGATTACTGTGTATCAGTGAAGATATGGGAGACCCCAGAGGTGCAGGTGGTTTGCAAGGACTAAGAGTGCCTGGGAGACTGTGAGATAAAAGGTTTGAATCATCCCGTGTGAAAGTTAGCAAGAATAGCTACTACCATAGTGATATAGTAATAACCAATAAGAGTGTTAAAAACAACTTGTTAACCAATTAGAAGTGGCCACAGTAGTATAGAAAACATATAAATGTGTGCTGTTAATAATAATAAAGGCGCTCTATGTTTGATACTCTACTCGATCTGTAACTATAAGTGTGTACGTGTCGTGCTCAGTCCTCCACGAAAAGTGACACAGGGTCACCCTTTAGGCAGTCAAATAAAGGTGCAAATTGAGAGTCCTAGGTAAGGTCTGACCCAGTTGATGGTACCCAAGAGTTTTTGTGCATCATTTAGAGTTAGAATTTTGGTTGAAAAATGAATTGCTTGTGGCTGTATGGTCTGGTGCATCATTTTAAGGCCCAAATATTTCCAGGGTGGTAGCTGCTGCACCTTCTCTAGCACTACCTGCAGCCCAAATGTTTTTAATGCTTGCAACATGCTTGGCTGAATCAGTGAGAGTTCTTTTTTGGTTTGGGTTGCAATCAAAATGTCATTCATCATTGTCAGATTGCTCAACCACTCTTCGTCGTTGCTGCTGCTGTCAGATTTTTCTTCTGGTTGGCTTTCTACTGAACTTTCTGTGAACACAGTTAAGGTCTGTCCTCCCACAGTTTGTAAAAGAAAGGGATGTTCCCTTGGTGCACTGTCTGAAGCAGGTTGTCCTCCAATATCATTGATGCTTGCAAGCTCTTCATTCAAAGTAAATGATACTTCTGTTCTTGCTTGATTTTTTAGCAATCCTTAGTTTTCCCACTTCACCTCTTCCTGAAGCTTTGTTCCACTGTTGTGACAAGTATTTCGGGGCATTGTATTGATGATTAGCCACCGTTTTATAGTTCATGGTTACAGCTTTGTCCAGCTGCTGTGATAGCCTTACAGGTTTAGAAGATTCTTCTATCATCTGTTATATTTTCAGTTTCATATAATTTTCACTAGCTGCAGGTCTGCATTCAGCACGTTGCACCACTATTCCTTCCAAGGAAAGTTTATCAGTGCTGCTGCTGCTCTTCATGAGGGAGTTGAGGAAGTCAGCGTCGCTGCAGTTTGCAGGCATGATGGAGTTGCTGTGCTGGGACACAAAGTCGTACTGCGGCAGCTCAGCAGCACCAGCGCTCATCCTGCTGAAGGTGTCGGGTGGCTGGCTTGTGGAAGGGTAGCTGGGCAGGACAAGGCTTGAGGCAGGTTTGAGCTAGTTAAAACTGGAGACTCCTTGTAGCATTGATTTCATAACATTCACAGCTGGCAACGGTCCTCTGGTTAAATTGTGTCTCAAGTTCTGATTACTCATTGAGCTCAAGTCCTGGCCAGACTGCCCCATACTCAGTTTTTGCACCTGTCTGACCTGGACTCCAGGAGCGATCTGATTAGGTGGCACTACGGCCTTCTGAGAGAACTGCTGACCTGGTGCACTTGGTCTTATGTTCTGTTTGGAGAAGAGAGCGTTACCAGAGAGCTGCTGCATGCTGGTATCCATTTGGCATTCTTGGCACAGCAGTTGGCGTCCACATCTGGGCAGATGAGTTGGGGTAGACGTTTGGGATTCTTGGCAGACTCGGCTGCCTCAGGTGCTGCTGAGTGGCAGAGTGATTTGCTAAGGAACTGGAACTGAAGCCTGACATCAGCATTCCTGGCCACACAGCAGAGTGGCTGTGCGCTGTTTGGCACCCCGAGTTCATGCCCAGTGAGTTCTGGCTTGGCCGCAGTGGGATGTTAAAGTCAGAATTAGGTGGAAAAAAATCCCCTGTTGCTTGCCAGTGTTGTGAGGAATCATCACCATCGACCTGCTGCTCTGGCTGGCAGTGGCTGGGGCCATGCCAGAGCCCAAGGTGCTCTGGAGCATGGCTGGGTTAGATGGCAGCATGCCGTAGTTGGGCAGAGGAGGGACTGTGGGTGCGGTCTGTGGGCTGAGCCAACCAGCTCTGGGCAGGGGTGGTCCAGGCATTTCCATGGTGACGAGAGGTGGTGGCAGCTCCGGGGGCAGCGAGGCGGTCTCGGGAAATAAATGCAGCTGACTCGTGCTCACAAGCTGCTCAGCCAAAATGCCAGCGTGGCCCGGGCCAATACAACAGCTCTGTGCAGCCCGGGAATGAGCCAGTCTGGCGTGGCAGCCCCGCAACACGGGCACTAGGCTTTTTGGCACTGCACAACACCTCCACAGGGCAGGGATGGGGCTTCTTTGCAGCGCAGGGACGGGGCTTCTTCGCACTGTACAATACTCCCGTGGTGCAGGCACGGGGTATTCCGGCTCTGCACAGCATGTGGGCACAGGCGCACGTTCGCCTCTTGCTGTGGCTCTGCTCAGCACTGGTGTCCTGCCGTCTCCCCGCGTCCTGCTGCGTGCTGGAGCCCAGCCATGTGGGCCGATTGCGTAATTTGGCTCATTGTCACCCACCGTGGTTTGCCCGCCTGCAGGGGCCCAGTCACATGGCGGGGGGAGGGGTGTGTGAAAAATGGCTCTCCAGGGAAAGATGCCGGCGGGGAGGGTGCATTTAGGGCAGCACGGCCGTGCAGAGCGGCGATTTTGTCCGGCCATCCCCTCTGCAGGCTCGGAAGGGTTCCAAATCCCCATGCTATCTCCTCCGGTGTCCAGTTTTCACCATGCTCCCCAGTTTTAACAGTCTCATGAGGTCTAAAATAAGTTTCCAGGGCTTAATAATTTTAATTGCTTTTTGGTCGCCTCTAGAGGCTGCTTTAATGATGAATTGCCCAGTTCTCACCCAAGTATTAATATCAAGAGCAGCTTCTTTAGTTGTATCAAGTCCATGGTCCTTAGCCCACGTTAGTAGAGCTTTCAATGCCTCTGGATTATAATCCACCTCCCATTCTTCTAAGAGAGCGGACCATACCTTTAGAGTTTGATGTTCTTGTACGGAGATCCATCCTCCCATGGCTCCGAAGGTTGTTTTCCTCTATGTTCAGGGAATTTGAGCGGTTTTTCAGTGCAAAACAGCTCTGCCACTGTATTTTGTAGCTTTTGCTTTTTCCAGCTTCCACGCTGAGATGATTGTTTTCCTCACATGGGGCACCACGTGTCACATGACAGCCGTGGGTTGGAGACAGACGCACAACACAGTAAACCTTCAGAGTTCTCAGCAAACAGCCAACAACCTCCCGATTTATTGATCCAAGCTTCCTTTTATAGTGAGTTTGAATTTCCCGGCCTTGGAAAGCCCATTGGTTGGGAATCTCTGCACTGCCCAGGTCTCTGGCCAGTGATGTGTCCGCATCCAGGGCTTAGACGGGATTGGTTGAGGTCTTTGTTCCCCTAGGGACTTCTAGAACAATCCAGGTTGGACGAATTGGGTCTGTTATGATCAGACTCATTTGGTCCAGCTGTACATTGCTGCACTCCTTTTGTTGTTAATGAATTTATAGAAACATTTTTTATTATCCTTAATGGCTGTAGCTAGGTTGAGCTGTAACTGTGCTTTGGCTCTCCGAATTTTCTCCATGCATAGCTTTACTACATCTTTATAGTCCTGATGAAAGACCTGTCCCCTCTTCCAAAGGCCATAGACTCTCCTTTTGTTCTTGAGGTCCAGCCAAAGGTCCCTATTCAGCCTGGCCGGACACCTTCCCCGCTGACTCGTTTTTTGGCACACAGGGACAGCCTGCTCCTGTGCCTTTAAGACTTCCCTCTTGAAGTGTGTCCAGCCTTCCTGGACTCCTATATCCTTCAGGGTGACCTCCCAAGGGACTTTGTCAATCAGTCTCCTGAATAGGCCAAAGTTTGCCCTACGGAAGTTCAAGGTGGCAGTTTTACTAACCCTTCTTGTTTCCCTAAGGATAGAGAACTCAATCATCTCATGATTGCTGAGGCCTAGACACTCTCCAACCTTTACTTCCCCCACAAGTTCACCAGAAGCAGGTCCAGGAGGGCACCTTCCCTGGTTGGCTCCCTCACCAGTTGTGTCAGGAAGTTATCCTCCACACACTCCAGGAACCTCCAGAACTGTTCTCTCCCTGCTGTATTGTATTCCCAGCAGACATCCGGGAAGTCGAAGTCTCCCACGAGAACAAGGGGAAGCGATTGTGAAACCTCTCTCAACTGCTTATAAAATATTTCATCTACCTCTTCATCCTGGTTGGGTAGTCTATAACAGATTCCTACCACGATATCACTCTTGCTGGCCTTACTCCTGATTCTTACCCATAAGGACTCAACCCTCTCCTCATCTTCATTAATTTGCATAGTTTCATATGTTTCCCTAACACAGAGGGCCTCTCCACCACCTCTTTTTCCTTGCCTATCCCTTATGAAAAGTTGGTACCTATCAATTGCAGCACTCCAGTTGTGGGAGTCATCCCACCAGGTTTCCACGATGGCTGCTAGATCATAGTTTCCCTGTAGCACAGTGGCCTCCAGCTCCTCCTGTTTATTGCCCATGCTGCGTGCATTGGTGTATAACCATTTCGGGGAGGGCATTGAGTACACAGCTTTCAACCTTGAGATGGGGTAGACCATCTGGATCTTTTTCTTTCCTTCAATATTACTTCCTGTCACTTAGAGGGATTGAGGAGAACACCACTTGTGCTCCCGAGCCCCGATTACTTCTCAGTGAGAGAATCACAGAATCCTGATGAGATTCCTGATGGTGTGGTGAATGATGCCTATGCCCAAGGCTATATCCTTAAAGTGGCGGGACATGTTCCTACGTGTTCAGCTGGAACCCCCTCTCCTCTCTCCCCTCTGGAGTGGGGGGGGGGGAAGTCTTGGCACCACTTTGTCTGAGTAGACAATTTCCTGGGCCATTTGGGGCAAATGAAGCTCAGGTGACATACTGATGCTGGCATTGTTTAAAAGTTATGCTCACATTATATTTGGTGAAACATCATTTCATTGGTTAATTGCTCCATTTAACAAGGATGCTCACTGGACCAGTGTCCGTGCGGAAAATGTTAAATAAGTGTTGTTTGGTAGACCCGTGTTCCTTTCCGTGCCCCGTGTTCGGTGTTCCGTGTTCCCGTGCTTGTACTCGCGCCTATTCCCATGTGCGTGCCTGTGTTTGCCTTGTGCCTTGTGTTGCCGAGGGATCCGCCTTTGCCTGGGACTCGAAACAGCGTGTTCGGGTGCATCGCTGTAGACCGGCCGCTTCTGCCCGACTGACCGGCAAGCACACCGCCTGTCTGGGATCGCTGCAACCGCCCTGAGGTGGGGGCATCGTTCCAGCAAAGGACCAGCACCACCCCAGTCAATCTCCGTAGACCGCGGAAAGGGTCGCCCCAGCTTCGCAGAGGAGCCACTTTTGGCCGTATCCTGCGACCGCAGCAACAAGGCTTTTCCCTTGGAGCGGCAAGCTTGTTTTACACAGCGCACCCCACAAACTGCCTTGCAAAGCCTCCGGAGTTCACCGGCAATCTTCCAGGACCCTTTGTTCCGAGAGAAGCTGCAACCACGCGGCACAGCACCACGCGGTTGGCGCCATTTCAATCGCGTTATTACGATACATCCGTGCTACGATTTCCGGGAATATAAAACAGTATCAAGAAAAGAATCTTGAAAAATTTCTTCAGTTAGTGAGTAAACTGAATATTTCTTCATAGAGTTTCTGTGGCAGTTTGTGCAAACTGCTTGTTTGTGTGAGTGCCGATCCCCAACACTCACCCCCCCCACCTCATTCCAATTTAGTTTCACTTTCTAAACATGTAGATTTCCTCAAACTATTTAAAGTGCCTGTGTATATACATTCTGCAGGATTCTTTCCAACTGAATACTAGAACCTGTAAATACCAATTGCATATCGCTTGTAATATAGTGTTAATAAATATTTATTAAACCTTTATAAATATCTCCACCGCTTATTTTCGGCAAGAATTTACATTTCACAACAGATGGGAAAGCTCTCTCGAAAAAGCTTATTAAACTTGCTCCTCCATCCTATGCTAATATCCTGTCAAGCAGACTTGTGAGAAAAAATAAGGAAGGCTTCCTACTATTGCTGGATTTGCTGATCAGATGAGGCAACTGGAGGACAGTCTGTCACACAATTCATTGGTTTCAGCCATAACAATTCTGGCTGGAGAAATAAAGACTTGCATGAAAGAACTGAAGGAGGAATTTAAGACCTCCATATCCAAGTTGGCAAAGGAGAAGGTCTCTGCCATCAGACATCTACTTCCTAGAAGACCAAATCAAACTAGGCCAGTTCAACCCAGACAACAACAATCACATGGGAGTCTTTGGATAATCCTGTGTGACCAATTTGGTGAAAATATGAATAAGTGGGACGGACAACCCACTTCTGTTCTTTTGAGGAGAGTGCGGGAGCTGCAGAATGGTAGAACCAGAGGTAACAATACCAGAAGGTTACCTGCCACTACCTCAGTTTCCCAGAGCAACTCCAATTGCTCCATCAGGGGTTCTAACACTAACACTAAGCACTGTGTCAATTGTACATGTACATACAATGCTCATAATTAGTGGTGCCCTTCCTCCTGCCAGGGGGAGGAAAGGGATAATGGAGATAAAAGAGTCTATTGGGATGGATTCATTCAGTGTCCTGGAACTTCAAAATTTCAGAAGTACAGGGCCTTGGTTGACACAGGAGCTCAGTGCACCATAATACCATAAAACTGTCAAGGGACAGAGTCTATAACTATTTCAGGACTCACTGGTGGGTCTCAAGAATTGACTAAGTTGCAAGCTGAAATAAGTTTAACTGGAAAAGAGTGGAAGAAACACACTATCGTGACAGGACCAGATGTGCCTTGTATTTTGGGAATTGACTTTCTGAGAGAAGGGCGTTTCAAAGACCCTAAGGGTTAGAAATGGGATTTTGGAATAGTAACCGTAGAAATTGATGGAGGAAAACTGAAGTTGTCTATTAGGCCTAAACTCTCAGATGAATCTGCAGTTGTGGGACAGCATGAGATAGAGGATGTGAAGCAACCAGTTGCTTCTCAAACTGTGCATCACAGGCAATACAGAACCAACTGTGACTCTTTGGTGCCCATTCATAATTTGATTCGTCAACTGGAAGGTCAGAAGGTCATCAGCAAGACTCATTCACCTTTCAACAGTATGATTTGGCTTGTGCCAAATGGAGAATGGTGTCTGCCCTGAATGAGGTGACTCTGCCCATGAGTGAGGCTGTACTGGACATGCTGGAGCTCCAGTATGAGCTGGAATCCAAGGAGACCAAATGGTATGCTACCATAGACATCATTAATGCTTTCTTCTCTATTCCCATAACAGAAGAATGCAGGCCTCAGTTTGGTTTCACGTGGAGTCTAGTACATGATCAATCATTTGCCCTTGGGGTAGAAGCAAGGTTCAGCGATTTGTCATGCAGTGATCCATGATGCATTGGAGAAAGGTGGAGCTCCAGAACACATTCAGTTCATTGATGACATCATCATCTGGGGTAAAACTGCTGAAGAAGACTTCGAGAAAGGTAACAAAACAATTGACACGCCGTTGAAAGCCAGTTTCGCCATTAAGTGAGATGGTAAAAGGACCTGCCAGAGAAATCCAGTTCCTGAGTTTGTGGTGGCAGGATGGGCACCATCTCATTCCACTGGATGTGATAAACAGAGTCTCTACCATGGCAAATCCCACTAATAAAAATTCCTGGATACAGTCAGATTGTTAAGCCTCTTTATCATGTGACTCGAAAGAGAAACAGTTTCCCGTGGGGTCCTGAGCAACAAGCAGCCTTTGACCAGATAAAGCGAGTAGTCCATGCCATGGGTTTGGGATTTATTCTAACTGGTCCGGAACATTCTGTATACAGCTGCAAGTGAGAATGGTCCAACCTGGTGCTTATGGCAGAGAGCTCCAGGTGAGACACGCAGATGTCCACTTGGTTTCTGGATTTGTGGCTACAAAGGCTCAGAAGCTAACTACACTCCAACAGAGAAAGAGATTTTAGCTGCTTATGAAGGAGTAAAAGCTGCTTCTGAAGTGATCGGAACTGAATCACAACTTCTTCTAGCTCCCAGATTACCAGTTTTGAACTGGATGTTCATAGGTAAAGGTTCTTCACCGCATCATGTGACAGATGCTACCTGGTCAAAGTGGATGGCTCTGATAACACAGAGAGCTTGAATGGGAAATCTTGAAAGGCCTGGTTTGGTGGAGGGGATCACGAACTTGCCAGAAGGCACAAGTTGTGGAAAACCTCCAGAGGAGAGAGTAACTCGTGCTGAGGAAGCTCCTCCCTACAGTGATCTGTCTGATAATTAAAAGAAATACGCTTTGTTCACAGATGGTTCCTGTCGTCTTGTTGGAAACAAGCAGAGATGGAAGTCTGTAGTACGGAGTCCTACATGCAGAGTTGTGGAGGATGGATGAGAACATTTGTTAAGTACTTTAAATGAAGAAGGAATGCTATAGCAGAAAGGCCCACTGGATTCCATGGTTTTGCTAGATGCTTTCTACCTTGGCTAGGGGTAAGTGAATTAGAGAAGACAGTAGTTAACCTATAAGCTGTCATAGAAAGGATAGAGAACAGGATGACAGGCACAATACAGGCCTTGCAAATAGAAGTAGCAAGCTTATCTCAAGGATTTTTACAAGAGTGGCATTAGATATGCTATTAGCCTTGCAAGGAGGAGGGTGTGCAGTCATTAACTCCAGCTGTTGCTAATATATAGAGCGGTAGGATGTCAACAGATTGAAAAGATATATTGGAACAAACCTCAATTTTACATAAAGTAAGCTAGGATCATATCTCACTGGGATTTGAGGAACTGTGGCATAGTTTGACTTCATGGTTGCCAAATTGGACATGGTTAATGAAATTGCTAATAATAGTTATATGTATCATAGCCATATGCATAATTGCTTGCATAATTGATCCAATTGCTGTACCGCCTGTGATGGTTTTAAGACTGTTTTTTTAATTTTTCCTCACAAAGTTCAAGCAGAGAAAGTGAAAGAATGTAAATAAATCACTACTGGATGTAAGAAAGGAAAATAATGATTATTCTAAACACTTCCATTGGAGAGAGAGAAATGTTTAAGAATCTCTACTCAAAACAAGGTTGGGGAGTTGGGCAGCCTGGGACTCGGCTTGCCTTCTCGGTTTCTGTCTGCCTACTTCTTCTTCTTTTCTGGCTGAAGATAACACACTGACCTTGACAAGCTAACAGCCTCTCTGCTTCTTGACTCTCTGCCTTCTGCCAGGGGGGTCTGGGGGGATTCCTTCTGACTGGGGGGGAGGCCCCTTGGGGAAAGGCCCCTTGAGGGAAGCAAAGGGGGCTTGGTTGTGCTTTTCTGTTGATTGTACATATTTGTAAATGTTGTGAATAGTGTATATTTGTACATATTAATTGCATTTCATCATAGATTATAGTTTTGCTTGTAAATACAGCTTTCATTTGCTTCCAGACTGAGCTAGCCTGGTTATTGTCAGTGTGGGAGGAGGATTTCGGCTCTCACACTGTTACACCACCCTATAGCAAAATCACTATTGGTTGATTTGATGAGGACACTATAGGTTGATTTGATGAGGATTGTAGCTTTGGAGTAGCAACAAATCCTCAAAAGAACAGGAGGGATAATGATACCATACTAATTTAGGAACATTTAGGAATATGTAATCCTCATAGAATATATCTATTGTACAAACCAAGAATCATTAACTGTGTAAACAATAAGAAATTCTAACTGTAAGCTTGAGAAAGAAGAGCAAGCGGCTTTAGGCAGACTCTGTAGCCAACTTGTCTCATCAACATATGTGCTGGTTTGAGGCCAGCCAGAACATCTCTTGCCCTGAAAGGGACAAAAGAATGACACACGCAAACGGATTGGAGAGTGATGGAAAAGTTTAAATGGAAAAGCAAATTGGTGAAGCTACAGAAAACTACAAACTACAAAGCATAGTGGAAAAGAACATCCTAAGGCATACAGAACCCCCTCACAGAATTCCCAAAAAGCTTCCCAATCCTCCCTTCCTCCCACCTGAGGGTCTACCCAATCCCTCAGGGCTCTTCCTTCCCCCCCCTCCCACTGCTAGGCAAGTCTCAGGCTGGCCGGGTCTGAGACTGCCCCCCCCCCCCCCCTCCATTCTCCTCCTGGCATTAGGCCTAGTCAGGCCTAAGAGGCCTGAGATACCCCCCCGGCATTACCCGATAAGAGAGGACATCTCCCATGGGAGCAGAGAGGGAAGAAAGAGCAAGAGGATGACTCTGCAGATGGCTTTATAGGGCGCAGGATTTATGGGTAGAAATACGCCGTTTCCTGTGTCCATCCCAAGTGGGCGGGTACCTGGGACACCAGAGGTGTATCTCATGCAGCAGTGGCAGGGGGCACCCAGCCCAAACTGCCACAAACATAGCAGGCAGCCTCTGGAGACAACTCATGTTAAGTGTGAGGGCAAGGTACGCATGCAAGAAGGACCTTGTGAGCTCTCCAGGTGTGGATTCAGGGTAGGCTTCAGGCAGCCAAGCATTAATGAGCGGCCTTGGGTCCAACTAGCACCAGTATCCTCCCTTGATTTGAAATGTAAATAGCTCCAAGGGAAAGAGCAGCTGTGAAGATAAGAGAATGAGGGAGGCTATTGTGGGCTCTGGGAAAGAGGTGATGGGAAAGAGCTGTGAAGAAAGAAAAGGTATTTAAGCCATGTTGTTGTGATGGTTTTAAGGCTATGCCTTTAATTTCTTTTCAGAGAGTTCAAGCAGAAAAGTAAAAGAATGTAAATAAATCACAATTGGGTGTAAGAAAGCAAAACAATTATTATTCTAAACACTTCCAGTGGAGAGATAAAAATGTTTAAGAGTCAGTACTCAAAGTACAGGCAGTCTGTCTGTCTGGTGTTTCTCTGCTGGGCAGTCTGCATTTCTGCGCTTAGCTTCGGAGATAACATACTTGCATACTGACCTTGAAAGCTAAGTTTTAACAACCTCTCTGCTTCTTGTCTTTCTTCCTTCTGCCAGGGGGTCTGGGGAAGGCAGGGAAGGGGGAGGCAGGGGGGCAACTTTCCTGGCTTTGGCCAGGAGGGCTTTGTGCTGTTTCTGTTAATTGTACATATTTGTAAATACTGTAAATACTGTATATTTGTACATATTCATTGCATTCCATTGTAGACTGTAGTTTTTGCTTTGTAAACACAGCTACATTTGCTTCTGAACTGAGCTAGTCTGGTGTTGTTAATGTGGGAGGGGAATTTCAGCCCACCGCACTACAACAAATGTGTATTCATTAAAGTGCTGGCGGTTGTTGATGCAAACTCTCTCCTCGGGTGTCGGTGTGTTTACTTTCGGTGGCCGTGGCACTGGACTCCCAGGGGCGATACTACATCCAGGGAAGTGGAGCAGATGAAGGCATCCAATACCTAAGAGAATTAGTGGTGTTGGAAGTTATCTATGGTGACTTAGACAATCAAAGTGTCTCCACAGATCCAGAGGAGGTCCCATGAACACAAGCCATGTGGAGGAAAGTGATCCAAGGTGCTCCAGCATCGTACTCAAGCAGCCTAGCGTTGATGTATTCTCTGGGTGAGGACACATGGTCTGTGGAGGTAGTGTCAGCCTGGTTCAAGAATTTTGAAGATAACCTCTCTACCAATTCATTCCCACGAGCCAGTACTTCATCTACCAGGTGTACCCCAAGAAATCAGTCCCCTCCTGCCCCCATCAGAGGGAAGGGGAGCCCCAGACGCATGCCACGTGGAGCACTATGGTTCTTCCTGCGTGAACTGGGGGAGGACATGAGGAAATGGGATGGTGAACACGCTTCTAAATTGGAAACTTGTGTACATGAACTGAAAGGGAAGACGGTGGTTAAAAACAGATCCTCTAAGAAGGCAGCAAATGTATCTGCTATAGAAAGCCAAGGGAGTAATCAACAATCTTCCAGGTGGAAAAGAACCAAAGTTACACCCCTTGATCCTGATGAGGGGACCTCTGGCCACGTACCACCCAGATCAGACAGTGAATACTCTGATGAAGACCAGGAGTAGAGGGTCCCTGCCTTTGGCCAGGAGGAGGAAAGGGATGACAGAGTATATTGGACTGTGTGGATTTGATGGCCTGGCCCATCAAATCCACAGAAATAGAAGGCATTGCTAGACACAGGGGCACAGTGCACATTGATGTCATCAGGGCACAAAGGTGCTGAAGCCATCTGGATTTCTGGAGTGATAGGAGGCTGCCAGAAGCTGTCTGTATTAGAAACTGATGTGAGCCTAACAGGGAATAAGTGGGAAAAACATTCCATTGTGACTGGCCCAGAGGCCCCTTGTATTCTTGGTATAGATTACCTCAAGAGAGGGTACTTCAAGGACCCAAAGTGCTATCGATGGGCTTTTGGCGTGGCCACAGTGAATACAGAGAAAATCAGACAGCTGTCTATCCCGCCTGGCCGTTCAGAGAATCCATTCATTGTGGGATTGCTGCAGGTTAAAGAACAACAGGTGCCAATTGCTACCAGGACAGTGCACCGGTGGCAATATTGCACAAACCGAGATTCCCTGGTTCCCATTCATGAACTAATTCACCAGCTGGAGACCCAGGGAGTATTCAGCAAAACACATTTGCCTTTCAACAGTCCCATCTGGCCAGTGCAGAAATCTGATGGAGGGTGGAGATTATCAGTGGACTATCATGGCCTGAATGAAGTGACACCACCACTGAGTGCTGCTGTACCAGACATGCTGGAGCTCCAGTATGAGCTGGAGTCGAAGGCAGACAAGTGGTATGCTACGATCAACATCGCCAATGCATTCTTCTCAATTCCATTGGCAGCGGAGTGCAGGCCACAATGTGCTTTCACCTGGAGGGGTGTACAATACACCTGGAATTGACTGCCCCAGGGGTGGGAGCATACCTCCACCACTTGTCATGGGCTACTCCAGACTGCACTGGAAAAGGGTGATGCCCCTGAACATCTACAGTACATTGATGATATCATTGTGTGGGGCGACAAGGCAAAAGAAGTGTTTGAGAAGAGAAAAAATTATTCAGATACTTCTGAAGGCTGGATTTGCTATAAAGAAAAGCAAGGTCAAAGGACTTGCACAAGAAATTCAGTTCTTGGGAGTAAAATGGCAGGATGGATGCCGTCATGCACCTATGGACGTGGTCACCAAGATAGCAACCATGTCTCCACCATCCAATAAGAAAGAGACACAGTCTTTCCTAGGTCTTGTGGGGTTCTGGAAAATGCATCTTCCAGGCTATAGTCAGCTTGTGAGCCCTCTCTATCGAGTAACCCAGAAGAAAAATCAATTTGAGTGGGGCAGTGAGTAACAAGCCTTTGAACAGATCAAACAAGAGATAGCTCCTGCAGTGGCACTTGGGCCTATCTGCACAGGACCATCGGTGCAAAATATCCTTTACACCACAGCTGGGGAGCATGATCTCACTTAGAGTCTCTGGCAGAAGACATCAAGTGAAACCCGAGGTCGGCCATTGGGATTTTGGAGTAGAGGATATCAAGGATCAGAATTCCACTCTACACCAACTGAGAAGGAGATCCTAGCAGCCTATGAAGGATTTCGAGCTGCTTCAGAAGTAGTGGGTACAAAAGCACCTCTCCTCTTAGCACCCAGGTTGCCTGTGCTGCACTGGATGTTCAGAGGGAACACCCCTTCTACTCATCATGCAACCAGTGCTACATGGAGTAAGTAGGTAGCACTGATTATGCAGTGAGCTCGACTGGGGAAACCCAACCACCCAGGGATTCTGGAAGAGATTATGGACTGGCTAGATGGCAGAGATTTCTGAGCGTCACCTGAGGAAGCGGTTCATGCCCAGGAGGCACCACCATACAACGAGTTACCCGAAGATGAAAGGCCTTATGCTCTGTTTACTGATGGATCCTGTCGTATGGTAGGAAACCATCGGAAGTGGAAAGCTGCGTCCTACACGACAAGTTGTTGAAGCTACTGAAGGAGAAGTTGAATCAAGTCAATACGCAGAAGTGAAAGCCATCCAACTGGCTCTAGAGATTGCTGAGAGAGAAAAGTGGCCAGTACTTTATCTTTACACAGATTCCTGGATGGTGGCTAATGCCTTGTTGGGATAGCTACAACAGTGGAAGAAGACCAAATGGCAACGCAGGGGCAAGGACATTGCTATACTTGAGTAGAAAACATGACTCTGAAGGTACGTCATGTTGATGCTCACGTACCTAGGAACCGTGCTAATGAAGAACATCAAAACAATGAGCATGTAGACAAGGCTGCCAGAATTGATGTAGCTCAAGTAGATCTGGACTGGGAGGTGAACTGTTTGTAGCTCGATGGGCTCATGAAACATCGGGACATCTAGGGAGAGATTCTACGTACAGATGGGTTCGCGACTAAGGGGTGGACTTGACCATGGAAGCCATCACACAGGTCACACATGACCTGTGCTACAATCAAGTGAGCCACCAGAGCTAAGTGTCTCTGGAACAGAGGGCTGTGGCTGGGTTTTCGCTATGGTGAGGCCTGGCAGATTGACTGTATTGGACCATTGCCACAAACAAACCAGGACAAGCGTTACATCCTCACTATGGTAGAAGCAACTACGGGCTGGCTGGAGACGTATCCTGTAAACCATGTCACTGCCCAGAACACCATCTTAGACCTTGAAAGGCAAATCCTGTGGCTATATGGTACGCCTGAATGGATCGAATGTGACAATGGAACTATGGCAGTTTAGGCTAGGTGCCCCCTGCTACTGCCACATAAGCTAGACCTCAGGTGTCCCGAGTGTCCACCCAATAAGGTGGACACAGGAAACGGCGTATTTCTACCCATAAATCCTGCCCCCTATAAATCCATCTGCAAAGTCATTCTCTTTCTCTTTCTTCCCTCTCTGCTTCCGTGGGAGATGCTCTCTTATCCGGTAACAGTGGGGGAGTATCTCTTCAGGCCTCTTAGGCCTGTCTAGGCCTGATGCCAGGAGGAGAAAGGGGGGGCGGGGTGGCTGTCTCCGACCTGGCCAGCCTGAGACTAGCCTAGCAGTGGGAGGGGGAAGAAAGAGCCCTGGGGGTTTTGGGTATACCCTCAGGTGGGAGAAGGGAAGAATTGGGAAGCCTTTGGGTATTATGTGAGGGGCTCTGTACGCTTTGGGATGTTCTTGTCACTATGCTTTGTAGTGTTTTGTAGTTTCACCAACTGCTTTTCCATTTAAACTTTCCATCACTCTCCAATCTGTTTGTGTGAGTGTCATTCTTTTGTCCCTCTCGGGGCAAGAGAGGATCTTTCCGGCCTCAAACCAGCACAGGAACTCATTTCAGGAACAATGCCATCAGTTCCTGGGCCAAGAAACATGGCATTGAGTGGGTTTATCACATTCCCTATCACCCACAAGCCTCTGGGAAGGTTGAAAGATACAACGGACTGTTAAAGGCCATGTTGAAAGCATTGGGTAATGGGGCATGGAAGCACTGGGATGCAAATTTAGCAGAAGCCACTTGGCTGGTTAATTCCTGAGGATCTGCTAACTGTCCTGGCTCTGCCCAAACAGAACCCTTGCACACTGTGGGGGGAGATAAAGTCCCTGTAGTACACATGGGAATGTGGCTGGGAAAGGCAGTGTGGGTTGCTCCTCCCATGGGGAAAGGCAAACCCATTTGTGGGATTGTCTTTGCTCAGGGGCCTGGATGTACTTGGTGGGTAATGAGAAAGGATGGGGAGACCCAGTGTGTGCCTCAAGGAGATTTAACATTGGGGGAAAGTAATTTGAAATGTGACTAATGTGAGTTGTATGTTGCACAAAGTAATGAAGTAAGAAGGACCCGGACTAATGGAGACTTGCAAGGAACAAGAATGGCACAGTGTCTGAGACCAAGCTGGTGTTTGTGTCCAAGAGTGGAATATCCTGCTTCTCCTGTCCTGAACAGTCCCAAGTAAAATCTGGAGGAGCAGAAGAACATCTTTCTAATAGAGGATTGAGATACTGATATAAGTCTCTGTGTGTTGGATATTGAGATGGTTTAAGTATGTAGACTAAGTCATGAGTGTAAGCGAGAAAGGATTTAAGTGTGAGAATCAAATGAGATGGTAAAATGTATTGAACTGTGCAGAACCTGAGCGTGACGCAAATGGTATGGAATAAGGGGTTGAGATTGTACTGGGTTTGGCTGAGCTGGAGTTAATTCCCCTCACAGCATCTTTTTAGTGCTGTGTTTTGCAGCAGTAGTTGATAACACAGCAGTGTTTTGGCTACTGTTGAATAAGTATCCAGGCTGTGTCTTTTCAACATTTCCCTGCCCCAAGAGTACACTGAGGGGTGGGCAAGATCTTGGGAGGGGACATGGGTGAGCCAGCTGACCCAGACTGGCTAACGAGGTATTCCATCCCATATAACGTCAGCTCAGATACAAGAACAAAGTGAAAGAAGGAAGTGGGGGATTCGTCCATGGCATCTATCCTTCTAAGTAAACACCAAGCTTAGAGAGCCCTGCTTCCTGACACTAACCATTGTCCTGCTGATGGGAAGTAGATACTAACATCTCTCTCTCTGCTTTCACTTCCGTGAGGCCTATTGCTTTTGCTTATTGTTATTAAAATTGATTCTATCTTATTACTGGCTTTTGTTATATTTTTCCCCTCTCCCCTGTCCATTTAAGAGAGGGAGTGATAGAACAGCTTTGGTGGGCATCTGGCCTCCAGGCCAGGGCCAAACCACCACAGGTGCAGCTGTCAAGCCAGTTCTTTATTCACTGAATGGTCCACCCATCAAACCCATGTTTCACCAGTTTGGAGACCAGGATGTGGTGCAGGACAGTGTCGAAGACTTTGCTCAGGTCCAGGTAAATGATGTCAGTTGCTCGGCCTTCATCTATTAATGTTGTGACCTTGTCATAGAAGGACACCAGGTTTGTCAGGCAGGATTTGCCCTTGGTGAAGCCATGTTGATTGTACCACATCACCTCTTCATTATTCTTCTGCCTCAGCAGTGCCTCCAGGAGGATCTGCTCCATGATCTTACTGGTCACAGAGGTAAGACTGACAGGCTTATAGTTCCCTTCCTTCTTTCCCTTTTTGAAAATGGGGGTTATGTTTCCCCTTTTCTAGTCAGTGGGGACTTCCCTGGACTGACATGACGTTTGGAATATAATAGAGAGTGGTTTAGCAACCTCATCAGCTAGTTCCCTCAGCACCCATGGGTGTATCTCATTGCGTCCCATGGACTTGAACACTTCCAGTTTCTTCAGATGGTCATGAACCTGAGCTTCACTCACAATGGGCAGTTCCTTCTTCCAGCCCCTGCCATTGTCTTCTGTTCTTCCTCTCCTGTCACTGGAACACGTGCCTTATAAGGAGAGGCTGAGAGACCGGGGACTTTTTAGTCTGGAGATGAGAAGACAGAGAAGGGATTTAATAAATGTTTATAAATATATGAGGGCTGGGTGTCAAGAGGGAGAGGACAGGCTCTTCTCAGTTGTGCCCTGTGATAGGATAAGGGGCAATGGATCACAGAATCAATAAGGTTGGAAAAGACCTCAAGGATCATCAAGTCCAACCTGTCACCCAAGACCTCATGACTAGTAAACCATGGCACCAAATGCTAAGTCCAATCCCCTCTTGAACACCTCCAGGGATGGTGACTCCACCACCTCCCTGGGCAGCACATTCCAACGGCTAACAACTCTCCCCGTGAAGAAATTTCTCCTCACCTCAAGCCTAAACTTCCCCTGGCACAGCTTGAGACTGTGTCCTCTTGTTCTGGTGCTGATTGCCTGGAAGAAGAGACCAACCCCCTCCTGGCTACAACCTCCCTTCAGGTAGTTGTAGACAGCAATGAGGTCTCCCCTGAACCTCCTCCTCTCCAGGCTAAACAATCCCAGCTCCTTCAGCCTCTCCTCATAGGGCTTGTGTTCGAGACCTCTCACCAGATGCGCTGCCCTTCTCTGGACACGTTCAAGAGTCTCAATGTCCTTCTTAAATTGAGGGGCCCAGAACTGGACACAGTACTAGAGGTGCAGCCTAACCAGTGCTGAGTACAGGGGCACAAATGTCCTCCCTGTTCCTGCTGGCCACACTATTCCTGATGCAGGAATGCCATTGGCTTTCTTGGCCACCTGGGCACACTGCTGGCTGTAACAGTGTGAGAGCTGAAATCCCCCTCCCACACTGACAATAACCAGGCTAGCTCAGTCTGGAAGCAAATGAAAGCTGTATTTACAAGCAAATCTACAATCTATGATGAAATGCAATGAATATGTACAAATATACACTATTCACAACATTTACAAATATGTACAATCAACAGAAAAGCACAACCAAGCCCCCTTTGCTTCCTCCAAGGGGCTTTCCCCAAGGGGCCTCCCTCCCAACCAGAAGGAATCCCCCCAGACCCCCCTGGCAGAAGGCAGAGAGTCAAGAAGCAGAGAGGCTGTTAGACTTAGCTTGCCAAGGTCAGTGTGTTATCTTCAGCCAGAAAAAAAAGAAGCCGCCAGACAGACAGAAGCCCAGCAAGCAAGCTGAGTCAGACTGCCTAAACTCCCCAACCTTGTTTTGAGTAGTAGTTCTTAAATATTTCTCTCTCTCCAATGGAAGTGTTTAGAAGAATCATTATTTTGCTTTCTTACACCCAATAGTGACTTATTTAAATTCTTTCACCTTCTCTGCTTGAACTTTGTGAAGAAAAATTTTAAAAAAAGTTTTAAAACCATCAGCTTATGTTCAGCTGGCTGTCAATCAGTACCCCCAAGTCCCTTTCTGTTTGGCTGCTCTCCAGCCACTCCTACCCCAGCCTGTAGCGCTGCATGGGGTTGTTGTGGCCAAGGTGCAGCACCCGGCACTTGGACTTGTTGAATGCCATCATGTTGGACTCTGCCCATCTGTCCAGCCTGTCAAGGTCCCTCTGCAGAGCCCTTCTACCCTCTCACCAATCAACACCTGCTCCCAACTTGGTGTCATTTGCAAATCTACTGATGACTGACTCAATCCCCTCATCCAGATCATCAATAAAGATATTGAACAGGATGGGGCCCAGAACTGATCCCTGAGGGACACCACTAGTGACTGGCCTCCAGCTGGATGTGGCACCATTCACCACCACTCTCTGGGCATGGCCCTCCAGCCAGTTGCTAACCCAGCACAGAGTGCTCCTGTCCAAGCCACGGGCTGTCAGCTTGGCCAGGAGTTTGCTGTGGGGAACAGTGTCAAAGGCCTTGCTGAAGTCTAGGTAGACTACATCCACAGCCTTTCCCACATCCACTAGGCGGGTCACCTGATCATAGAAGGAGATCAGGTTGGTGAGGCAGGATCCACCCTTCCTAAATCCATGTTGGCTGGACCTGATCCCTTGGACATCCTTCAGGTGCACAGTGATTGGCCCCAAGACAATCTGCTCCATAATTTTCCCTGGCACTGAGGTCAGGCTGACAGGCCTGTAGTTTCCAGGTTCCTCTATCTGGCCCTTCTTGTGGATGGGCATCACATTGGCCAGTTTCCAGTTGACTGGGACCTTTCCGGTGAGCCAGGACTGGTGGAAAATGATGGAGCGGCTTGGTGAGCTCATCTGCCAGCTCTCTCAGTACCCTAGGATGGATCCCATCCAGTCCCATGGACTTGTGAGGATCCAAGTGGCTCAGCAAGTCCTGAACTAATTTCTCATGGAAATGAGAAATTTCTCAGGGGTACTACACTGCTCCCTGACCCCATCAACCAGTTCAGGAGGCCAGTTATCCTGAAGTCCTCCTGCCTTGCTGTTGAAAATGGAGGCAAATAAGGTATTTAGAACCTCAGCCTTCTCCTCATCTTTAGTTACAATGTTTCCCTCCAGGTCCAATAAAGAGTGGAGGTTCTTCTTGCCCCTCTTTTTAGCATTAATATATTTATAAAAATGCTTTTTGTTATCTTTCACAGAAGTGGGCAGTTTGAGTTCTAACTGGGCTTTTGCCTCTCTAATTTTTCTCCGGCACGATCTAACAACATCGTTAAATGTATCTCAAGTTGCCTCCCCCCCTTTCCAAAGGTGATACACCCTCTTTTTTTCCCTTAATTCCTTCAAGAGCTGTTTGCTCATCCAGGCCGGTTGCCTTCCCCACTGGCTCATCTTTTGGCACATGGGTACTGCCAGTTTCTGTGCCTTCAAGACCTCCTGTCTGGATATAAACTATAGCACAGGATAGTTTAGTTTGGATATAAACTATAGCACAGGAAGTTCCACCTCAACATGAGGAAAAACTTCTTTACTGTAAGGGTCATGGATCACTGGAACAGATTTCCCAGAGAGGTTGTGAAGTCTCCTTCTGTGGAGACTTTCAAGACCCATCTGGATGCATTCCTGTGTGACCTGTACTAGATTATATGGTTATGTGGTCCTGCTGTGACAGGTGGGTTAGACTCAATGATCTCTAGAGGTCCCTTCCAACCCGTAATATCCTGTGATCCTGCGATCCACAAATCTCTGCTTTCTGGACAGTTTGTGACAAATTTTAAGTTTCCTGAGTGGTTTGGGCTCCCTATTCGAGCCTGTTGTGTTATCAATGCAATCCACTTGCTCCATGCAGCATCAGTTGAATGATGGGTAGAGGAGACTCTCCCTTTGAACATCCAGCCCAGCACTGGCAGTTAGGGTGTCAGGAGGAGCTGTGTTTCAGTACCAATTACTTCAGTGGCAGCTCGAAATCCCACATATGCTGCCAGTATCTCTTTTTCATTTGGAGCGTAGCTGGCCTCAGCCCCTTTATAGATTCAACTTCAAAACCCTTGATGTCAACCTTATGTCTTCCCCAATGTTTTCTGCCAAAGACTCCATGTGGGACCATTCTTTCCAGCTGCAGTGTAGAGCACATTTCTAACCTCTTGTCCTGTCCAAAGTGGTCCAAGGACTACTCCATGCACAATCTCCTGTTTGATCTTTTCAAAAGCTTCTTGCTGCTCAGGGCCCCCTTGGAAATTGTTCTTCCGAGTTGTTTGGTAGGCACAATCAAACTGTAGTCTGGCATATGCATCCTCCAGAAGCTCATGACACCCAAAAAGCTTGGGTTTCCTTCTTATTAGCAGGTGGATACATAGCTGTAATCTTGTGGATGATGTCCATTGGGATCTAGCAACACCTGTCCTGCCATTTTATCCGTAGGAACGGGATCTCTCTTGCAGGTCCCTTGACGTTACTTTGCTTTATAGAATCACAGAATCACAGAATCAACCAGGTTGGAAAATACCCCAGAGATCATCAAGTCCAATCTATTACCTAATACCTAATACGTCCTGACAACTAAACCATGGCTCCAAGTGCCACAGCCAATCTCTTTTTGAACACCTCCAGGGTCGGTGACTCCACCACCTCCTTAGGCAGCCCATTCCACTAGCCAATTACTTTCCATGAAGAACTTTCTCTTCACCTCAAGCCTAAACTTCCCCTGGCTCAGCTTGAGACTGTGTCCTCTTGTTCCGCCACTGGTTGCCTGGGAGAAGAGACCAACCCCCACCTGTCTACAACCTCCTTTCAGGTAGTTGTAGAGAATAATGTCTCCCCTGAACCTCCTCTTCTCCAAGCTAAACAACCCCAGTTCCCTCAGTCTCTCCTCGTAGGGCTTGTGCTTGAGTCCTCTCACCAGCCTTGTTGCCTTTCTTTGGACACATTCACGCAACTTAATGTCCTTCTTAAATTGAGGAGCCCAGAACTGGACACAGTACTCATGGTGTGGTCTAACCAGTGTTGAGTATAGGGGAAGAATAACATCCCTGCTCCTGCTGGCCACATGTGGTGGTTTTAAGGCTATGCCCTTTATTTCTTTTCACAGAGTTTGAGCAGAAAAGTAAAACAGTGTAAATAAATCACAATTGGATGTAAGAAAGAAAAATAATGATTATTCTAAACACTTCCATTGGAGAAAGAGAAACATTTAAGAGTCAGTTCTCAAAACAAAGTTCACTCTGTTCAGTCTGTCTGGTGTTTTTTCTGCTGGGCAGTCTAGCAGGGTGCTTCTGCATTTCTCTTCTGGCTTTGCTTTGGGGATAACACACCTGCACACTGACCTTGGCTAAGTTATAACAACCTCTCTGCTTCTTGTCTTTTCTTCCTTTTGCCAGGGTGGTCTGGAGAAGGCAGGGAAGGGGGAGGCAGAGGGACAGCTTTCCAAGCTTTGGCCAGGAGGGTTTTGTCCTGTTTCTGTTAATTGTACATATCTGTAAATATTGTAAATACTGTATATTTTGTATATATTCATTGCGTACCATTGTAGACTGTAGTTTTTGCTTGTAAATACAGCCTCGTTTGATTCCAAACTGAGCTACTCTGGTGTTGTTAATGTGGGAGGGAAATTTCAACCCACCACATTACAATAAATAATTTTGGTGCCTTTCAATGTGGGGCAATTGCTTGCTTGATTAATTCCTGCTCAGATTGGGAAGCAAAATGAAGCTGCTTTGGATTTTGTGGCATTTGATAAATTCTGTTCTGACTGTAGTAATTTATAAATGGGCTGCTTCGGCTATGATAGATAAGATTGGAAGATATGTAGCATATAAGTGATTTCCTTGATTTAAATACAAGTTAAAGAGATTTGGTGATTATTGCCTTTGTTTTTTTGGAGTAGGAAATTATGGTAACTTGACTGTAACTTTGCCAGCAGAAGTATATGAATTTACCATTCCTATTACAAAATCATATCTGGGTAAATGGGATACTAAAATGATTTATTTGCTGTGCCTAATTTTCCTATTGGTGGTGATAAATGTATGTCTGCTGGTGGCACTGTACCGAGAGAGGCATAGAGCTGTTTGCTTTAGACGCAGAAGAAGGCATAAGAAATCTGGGTTTAATGCAGGCAGTTGTAGTAATGAGGTAGATACAGAATCTGATTATAGTGTAGAAGAAGTAACAATTAAGTGCAGGCAGGCAAGAGCTAACGGGAGAGCTGCTTAAAACAGTAAAAGCAGCCTCTCTGGCACTATGCCAGCAGAGGGACAGACGCAGCCCAGGGCAGCTGCGGGAACTCTGCCAGGACCTAAGATGGTGACGGCGGCTACACAGGCAACGGCCATTAACAAGGCACAGTCTCTTCCGCCCTCCGCAGTCAAAAGAGGAACAACTGCATAGAGCGTCAGAGACAGCCTTGATACTGCGCAGAACCTCTTTGTTTCTGCTGATCCTGCTGTGGATTTAAAAGCAAACCCAGTGAATTTAATTGCTGCTTTGACTAGGAAACCTAAACGCAAGGGACCTACAGGAGGAGGTGCAGAAGCTGTAGAAGGAAGTGCAGAGGCTGCAGAAGAAGGTGCAGAAGGAGGTCAGGATCCTTCTGTTCAGGGACCCTCTGTTAAAAAAGATGCTTCTGATGAGGAAAAGAAAGTTAGCCTTAAAAATCTGGCTGATTTCATGAGGCCACCCATGGATGGTGGAAATGCAGGACAACATATGAGTCCTGGTAAATTAGGAAATAACGGAGGTGCCTCTGAACTTAAGGAAATTGCACGGAGGCTCGCAGTAGGAGCATGGGGACAGCACGTTCAAGAAGATGATGATGATGACGATGAGGATGACATACAGTCAGCTAATGCACCCAGACAGGAAATTAGGCATGTAAGAAAAGATTACATTAGAGGAGATACTGAGCCAATCCTGACACGGCTAGGGAGATGTTATGATACAGGTGCCCCTGCTCTAGTGGTAGGGGACAAGTCAGCTGAGCAGCTTGGGACACATTCAACAGACGCAGGAATAGACAGGCATTTGGGCAGGTGTCTCGGTAAAGTTTCCCTGTGGGCACGCCTCCTATTGGCAGTCCTTATGAGGCACCTGAGCAGAGTTCTAACAACCTCTCTGCTTCTTGTATTTTTTCCTTTTGCCAGGGAGGTCTGGAGAAGGCAGGGAATGGGGAGGCAGAAGGACAGCTTTCCTAGCTTTGGCCAGGAGGGTTTTGTGCTGTTTCTGTTAGTTGCACATGTTTGTAAATATTGTAAATACTGTATATTTTGTATATATTCGTTGCATTCCATTGTAGACTGTAGTTTTTGCTTGTAAATACAGCTTCATTTGCTTCCAAACTGAGCTAGTCTGGCGTGATTAATGTGGGAAGAGGATTTCAACCCACCACAGAGGATTATAGAGATATAGCCAGAGAATGTAGAGATGCAACAAGGAAGGCCAAGGCCCTCCTGGAACTGAATCTTGCCAGACGGGTGAAAGAGAACAAGAAGAGTTTTTTTTCAAATACATCAATGATAAGAGGAAGAGCATGCAAAAGGTGAGCCCACTACTGAATGATATGGGACATATGGTAACTGATGATGCAGAGATGGCAGAGTTGCTGAATGCCGCCTTTGCCTCAGTCTTTACTCCTAAGACCAACCCTCAGGAACCTCAGTCTCTAGAAGCAAAGGAGAAGAACTGGAGAGATGTGGACATTCTGCTGCTCAGTCAGGACAGTGTTAGAGATCTCTTATACCAACTGAAGATAAACAAATCAATGGGCCCCGATGGGGTGCATCCATGAGTGCTGAGAGAGCTGGCTGATACTGTTGAAAAGTCATGGAGAACAGGAGAGGTGCCTGATGACTGGAAGAAAGCAAATGTCACTCCAGTCTTCAAAAAAGGCAAGAAGGAGGACCCAGGCAACTACAGACCAGTCAGCCTCACCTCTATCCCTGGAAAAATGATGGAGCAACTCATCCTGGAGGTCATCTCTAACCACATGGAAGACAAGAAGGTTATCAGGAGTAGCCAACATGGATTTACCAAGGGGAGATCCTGTCTGACTAATCTGATAGCCTTCTATGAAATTATGACCAAATGGGTAGATGAGGGAAGAGCAGTGGATGTCATATATCTTGACTTCAGTAAAGCTTTTGATACTGTCTGGCCAGCAGGTGCAGCTGGCTGTACACCATCAGGTCTGGTGGGTTGTGCCCCAGGTGCAGCTGGCTGCACAGCAGTGACTTCTGCAGGCAAGTGTGCACGTGCGCCATCTAATGGCTGCTCATCTGTCTGCCGCAAGGTGTGGATAGAATGTGGAGTGGGCTAGGCTGCTGGCAGGCTAGCTATAAACGACCTTGATGGTGAGAATGCCTTCCCCCTTTGTGTTCCTTAAAGATGACTGGCACTGCAGCTGCGAGATAAGAGGTAGGGAGGTTTTTGCTGACTGGGAAAGTGTTCTGGGAACCAACTAGCAGGAAAGTAAGAAGGTATTTAAAAACCAGGCTTTGTATTCATTAAAGAGCTGGCAGTGCTGGCAGTTGTTGGTGCAAATGCTCCTCGTCTGGGTGTGTTTATTGCAAGTGGCCGTGGGCACTGGGTTGGGGGGAGAAGCCTACAAAGAGCTCCCGAGAAGCCCAGCCGGATTTGTGGGGGTCGGCAACAGCCTACAACATATGGTGACCCTGACATGCACCGACTTGCCATTGAATATTACCCCTATGCGGCAGAAGACCCGCGGACCAGACCCTGACCGACAGCAGAACCCTGGGTGGAAAACGAGCTTTGGTGCTTTCGAAAGCAGACTCTTCTGCTCTGCAGTAAACTGATAACCCCTACGGGGTGTGACGACGGCAACACATGCAGTGGCTGGAGCTTGGTTTGGAACTCAGATTCCCCCCCCCCCCCCCCCCGCAGGGCGCTCCCAGGCCCTTCCTCTTTCGGGCCAAGGAGTAAGAATATTGTTTCAGTGGATCCATGCACCTGAGGAGCAGGTGTTAGCGACGGTTACAGTCACAGTGAATTCCACAGGAGTGAATTCAACAAATCCAGTGGTTTCAGTTGGCCATTAATATTAAAATGTGTTGGTGGCAGTGTCAGTCACAGTGAGTTCCATGGAATCTAGAGTTTTTCACTGGTCATTGATATTAAAATAGGTGTTGGCAGCGGTTCCAGTCGCAGTGAATGTCCCGGGATCCAGCGTTTTTTATCTGGTAATTAATATTAATACAGGTGTTCGCGGTGGTGTCAGTCACGGTGGAATTCACGGGGTCAGCGGTGTCAGCTGCCCATTACTATTAAGATAAGAAATTGATGTGAACAGTCAAAGTGAATCTCACAGATCTGTGCTTTCAGCCAAAAGAATCTGGATTCTAAAAGCCTCAGTACTCTGACAAGGTGAGCTGTCACGTATGGGATGATGGGGGCGCAGACCTCCGCAGGGGAGAAGTCAAGTCTGTCTGCATTCGTACACATACTCAAGAAGCGCAGCGTTAAGTTTGAGGAGCTGGCTTTACGTCTCTTGCTCATTTGGTGTAAGAAAAATGGGGTACCAGCCAATGCGTGGACTGCTTTTTTTGTGGAAACCTGGGAGGAAGCAGGAAAGGGTCTCTTTGATGCCGCAACGCAGGGAGATGTGCTTGCCACTTCAGCTCTTACACCTTGGCATTCAGTAATTGACTCATTATGGCAGCTTAAGGTGCATACAGCGGTCGCCGCATTGGCCGCAGCAGCAATAGAACCTTTGGAGGTGGTTCAAAAGGATCAATTACCCTTAGAGCCGCTGTCATCTCTTCTCTTTGAAGTTTGCCTGCTGTCTTCAAACAACAATTTCACAGACTTTAGCGACCCCGTACCACCCTCTGCACCTCCAATAGACCCTATGGTCAGCTCCTGCAAGCCTATAACACCTGCTGCCCCTCCGATGAACTCTCCGATTAGTCCCCACTAACCTATCACACCCCCCACACCCTCGCTAGACCCTACAGTTTGACCCCCAAGAGAGCAGTGCGGAGGCACTGCTCATTGATTTATTTTCCCCACAAACTGTAGGTGGCAGGTATGACCCATCTGGAACCGTTGCTCAGAATTTGTCACTTGTAGAACCTGCCACAGTATCGACCCAAGACCCCAGCCTAGCTAAAATTTGGAAAAAGATAAAGGATCAGGCACTCCAAGAAGGAGACATGGACTTATCCACATCTATCCTTGCCTGCCCAGTGATCCGGCACCCTGACCAGCCAGCTGAGTGGACTCCGATCCCATGGACTGTAATGCGTCATCTTAGAATGCAACATGGGTTCGGCTAGGCCCTGAAGTGGTGTTGCCAGTCACAGCAGTGGCGGGCAGGCAGCAGCTTTCTGTGGCTTTCCTACACCAAGCCACAGCAGTTTGCCAACCTTGGAGTTCTTCAAAGAAATGCCACTGTTTTTTCCTCACCAGGAAATTAGTGAAACAGCATGCAAACAAAACCTCCATTCTCAGACTTGAAAATCTGCACATTTCTGAAGACAACAGCTTGCGAACAACAGGAAAAAGTGCCTTTTCTACTGCTGTTTGCCTTTCCCCCCCTTTTTTTCTCAGTCCCTTGTTTGCAGCCATTTATGGTCTGTAAGAACCTGTGTTCCGCTTTTAGAGTAACAGTGTTATGTTTTGTTAGGAAAGGTATTTCACTGTCTTGTGAACGCAAACATATATATATATTGCTTTTGTCATTGTTTCTGATTGTGAGGGATTTTGGAAATTTATTGTTTTAATGTTTGCAATCGTGTTCTCACCGTAGGCATAATGATTGAGTGCTTGTAAGACGTGGTGTTTGCGGTAAGGTATGTTAGGTGACACGTAGGAATGTTAAGCTATAGGTAACATTGTAATAAATAAAAATGGAATTATTTGTTAATCATATGATGTTAAGTTTAAATGATGTTAGATTAATAATTATCTTTTATAAAAGCTTAATAGTGGAATGTAGGTTGCTTTGCTTATTTGCCAAGACCTTGTAACTAAACTACAATAGACAGCTTTGTGTATCTGTCAGGGTCCTGTATCTTAACCACAATATTCTGTTTTGAACGGTTCGTGCTGAACCTAAGCTTAACAGTTACTAGGCAGAAGATTGAGTAATTTGCCCTATATTAACTGAGCATGTGCAGAAGTCGGGGTCAGGTAAAAGACACCTGAGGAAGACTTTGAACCCTCATCCCAGAAGATTCCTAAGCCGGATCCATGACTCCTTACCGGATATCTACGCATATGCAGAATGATAAACTGGCTCCGAGTATGCAGAACAAGAGATAAGGAACTGAAACAATGCAAAGAGACTGAGATAATGCTGAGTGGCTAAACTCCTACCCTATAAAAGGAAGCTATAAGATCCTGTTAGTTGCGAGCCATTGATGGAACAGGAGATTCCCCGGCCGCCCAGCGCTGCTTTTGCTCACTTACCAAATAAAACTTTAAATTTAACCACATAGAATTGGAGTGGTCATTTTGTCAATTACAACATGACTGTTTATAAGTCTTTAGTGATTGTGTTAAGGTATGTTCCCTAATGCATGAGCAAAATACCGTGTGAGTGCTACTGAGTACTGGAATAAGCTGTTTCACGAATTCATAGATCAAGGCTTTTTCCTTCTTCTTTCTGGTTCTAACCTCCTTTTTTTTCTTTTTTTTTTTGATACAGAGGTTTACCCTAGGGAAAAGCAAAGGCTAGGAAAGGGATTCATCTTTTCCTCCTTACAGGTTTTCGTGATGCCAGCATGGCAGAGCCTACCCATGTCATGAGCTGACCATGCAGAAGTCAATGCACAGGCAGATCACCACACTCAAATGAAGGGAACAGCGCCCTTAGTTCATATCAATTAATTCCAAGGGATAGCAGAGTATCTGGTTAACACTGTTCCATGCATTAAATCAAACCCGGAACTTAAGTGCCTATCAGAATTGAATTATAGCATGATGGTAAGGTATTTCGGGAATTGGGATATATAAGATAATGATTTGCTGTTTGCTTTACCATAGCTTTAAGCATTGAATATTTAGGCTGATAAAGTTTTATAATCTTAGGTACACTCTGCTTTCAAGCCACATTAGCTTGCCTAACAGCTGAATGCAATAATGCTGTAGAATGGTGGAATAAAGCTGAATGAATAGCAATTAGTATAATCTTGCTTTACATTGCTACAATAAAGCATTAACTCTGCTAAGTGAGCTGACATGTTAAACGAGATAAGACATCCAAGAATCGTTTCGCTGTTAATTCATAGTCCTGGTTATAAAACACCATTGATGTAACTTGCAAACTTGAGTCACCATTTTGAGATCTATGTATGAGACTATTGCAAAGGGGCAGCTGTTGTTTATTGTAGAAATCTGGACCCTGACAGTGCAGCATCACCCTAACCGCGAAGGGCCCCCGCGGTGGAGATGACACTGTGTCTTGTTTTGAAAAGAAAAGGGGGAGGTGTGGATAGAATGTGGAGTGGGCTAGGCTGCTGGCAGGCTAGCTATAAACGACCTTGATGGTGAGAATGCCTCCCCCCTTCTTTGCAGCTGCGAGATAAGAGGTAAGAGGTTTTTTCTGACTGGGAAAGTGTTCTGGGAACCAACTAGCAGGAAAGTAAGAAGGCATTTAAAAACCAGGCTTTGTATTCACTAAAGAGCAGGCAGTTGCTAGCAGTTGTTGGTGCAAATGCTCCTCGTCTCGGTGTTTTTATTGCAAACGGTCGCGGGCACCGGCTTGGGGGGAGAAGCCTACGAAGAGCTCCCGAGAAACCCGGCCGGATTCTCGGGGGTCGGCAACAGCCTACAACAGTAGGGGTCAGCGAGCACCCATCCCTACATCTACGTCTGCATCCTCCTCTTCACCAGAATCAGCTCTCTGTCTTTTCCATGCATTATCCTTTCTCCTAGTGGTTGCGATGTGTACTATTTCAGGAGAAGCAGCCACGGCAGGAGCCACTGCCAAGCTAGTGCCGCTTGCACATGCTGCGGCCGGGCTGGGGCCGATCGCCGACGTCTAATCAGCAGGGGCATGAAAAACCGTGGCAGGACTGCTACGGCTTGCCCTTGCCACCATCGGGCTGGTGCCGCTTGCCCCAGGCTCACTGCCAACAGATACTGTGGGCGCACGTGCGACGCTTGCACGGGGGGGGGGGGGGAGCGACCGAACGAGGCATAGTCGCATCTGGTTGCATCATCAGCCCTGCGCCAGTAGGGGGAGTGGCTACGCAAAGCGCAGGTGCCCCGCAGTGGGCGCAAACCGCTTCCATAATCAGCGGCGTGCCGAGGGAGGGCTAATTTCACCGGGCACCATTGCAGAAATGATCAGGGCTGCTTCCGCTGCTTCTGGGACCACGCTGGGAGTGGTGGGAGCTGTTTCACTGCCAAAAATAGACGGTGTGGCAGACGCCGCTCTGCCTACAGCTACCACCTCAGCCCATGCTCGCTGCCACCACCCACTTCTGCGTGTAAAGCTGCTTTTCCAGCAGCAGCCGCCACCCCATCCCGGGACGCCCTAATCACAGCGCTGTTTCCCAAATCGGTAGGGATCGCCGCTCCAGCTTCCTCACCCACCCCCTCCTCTTCGCCCAAACTGCGGTGGCGGTGCCGCAGCCGTCACCAAGGGGACGGGGATGGATTTAAAGCAAATGTGCAGTGTTTCACTTTGTGCCAAGCAAATGCAAACGTACAAGTTGTCCCTATAAAACGCGTATGTAGGCATATCAAAACAAGTAAATAGCTCCAGCCTTCTCACCAATCAACTTCCCATGGGAGAGCAAGCTAGGAAGATATCTTATTGGAGAATGAAGTAAAATTCCCTTTCCCCTCGGGGCCAAAACCCATAAAATAGTCCAACACTCGTCCTGGTAAGTTTTCAAACCACTTAAGCACTGCATTCCACACCCGCTTAAGCAATACCTCCAACACGAGACAGAAGAGATGGTAAAACAACTAATTTGAGAGAATTACCCCCCAAAATAAAATTGCCAGACTAGCTCAGTGGAAGCAAATGAAGCTATATTTACAAGCAAACTAAAATCTACAATTATGAAATGCAATGAATATGTACAAAATATACAATATTTACATATATTGACAACTCATAAACAACACAAGAACCCCCCCCCCCCGGGCAAAACCAAGGGGGTTACCAACAGCTTCCCCCTCTCGACAGCCCCTCCCTAGCCTAGGTAGCCTAGGCGTTTGGCTCAGATCTGCCTTGCTCAGATCCGCCTCGCTCAGATCCGCCTCGCTCAAATCTGCTGCGGTACTTGGGTCCCTGATAGTCAAGGCACAGGACCAATTCGCAATTTATGAAAATAAAATTCAGATTCTGGAAAAGGAATTAAGAGACGAAAAGGCTTGAAACCAAAATCTGTGGGACAGTATGACCACGCAAATTAAAAGTCTTACAGAAGCCTTAAAAGCACAGGCAGAAGTGAGAGCCATGCTAGGATTAGCCCGGACAAACAACCGGCCATTGGCACCCCCCTCTGTGCACGAGTTTAGAGATTTGGAACTGCGGGAACAGGAACAGTTTTTCGCGTCAGATAATTCTGGGGAGGAGGACCCTGGTGAATCAGACTCTGTTGTTGTTACCAAGGTCCCTGCAGTGTCTGCCCCCACAATGCAGAAGCCTAGAAATAAGCCACGGAAGAAGTCCAAGTCCCAACCAGAGAGGAACTTCCCCCTTCCCGTGGCGTGCAGTGGGGAAAGTTCTGACGAGGAGGACTTTATTGGACACAAAAGCGTGTGCCCAGTGACCAAAACAGAGGTCACAGACTGCAGCAGCAAACGCGGTGCTGTGACTACCACACGGAGATACACCAGTGCACAGCTCGCTGACTTTCAAAACCAGTATGCGAGGGAGCCAGATGAATCCGTGGCAGATTACATCTATCAGGTGTCCCGTACTGGTGGGGATAAAATTTTTCTAGATTCGGAAGAAGCAGCCGGAGACTGGGGCGAGGACGTTTTCTTAACATGCGAGCCTGTGTCGGTGTGAGCTGAAATTCCCCCCCCACCAACAATAACCAGGCTAGCTCAGTCTGGAAGCAAATGAAAAGCTGTATTTACAAGCAGAGTCTAAAATCTACAATGAAATGCAATGAATATATACAAATATACAAAATTCACAACATTCACAAATATATACAATCAACAGAAAGAGCACAATCGATCTCCCTTTGCTTCCCCCCAAGGGGACCCTCCCAAAGGGGCCTCCCTCTCCCAGGAGCTTCCCCCCCAGACCCCCCTGGACAGAGAAGCAGAGTTAGTTAAGCAGAAAGTTGTTAACTTAGCTGCCAAGGTCAGTACGTGTTATCTTCAGCCAGAAGAGAAGAAGAAACAGCAGCCAGACAACCCAGCAACTGCCCCCACTGCCGAACGCAGAATGTGCAGAGTGCCTACTTTGTTTTGGGTAATAGTTCTTAAACATTTCTATCTATCCAATGGAAGTGTTTAGAACAATCGTTATTTTGCTTTCTTACACCCAATAGTGACTTATTTACATTCTTTCACTTTCTCTGTACTGAACTTTGCAAGGAAAAATTAAAAAGACAGTTTCAAACCATCACAGTCCACCCCTTCTAAACAATTCCATTGGCTGCTACTATCATTTATCTAATCTAAAATAATATCTACAACACTAGGTGAATAAAGACCATAGTCCATTCCGGCTATTTCAGATGTAGATGATTCAAAAGAGTCAAATCACAGGAAAAACAGCAAACAGCTTGTTTCCTCACAGATGGAGCGAAGAAAGGAACAGGGACTCTCAGGTGACTCAGGGCTCTCAGGGTTCGTGCACCGTAGATCTCATGAACTCTCCTCTTGGGCGCGATGCTGTATCTGCGCAACACTCTGAATTTAACCTCTCTCAGCCAAAGTTAGATTTCTTTGTGGAATACACTGAATTTCACCATTTTCTTGCATCACCCAATAGGTGTGACCAGGACCTTCAGCAGAAACGACCCCTCGGACAGGTTTGGCCTCTCCTGAAGGAGAAAATACCCAAACAGTTTTGCCTAACAGATTCTTTTCTCTGATAACAGGAACTCTATCACCTTCTTCCTTTCGCAACAAATCTGATTGGGCAGGTCCAGCTCAATTCACTGAACCTCTACTATTCACCAACCAGGTTGCTTGTGCTAAGTGCTTCTCCCAGTTTTTCAAAGATCCACCCCCCATGGCTTTGAGAGTGGTTTTCAGCAAACCGTTGTAGCGTTCGATCTTCCCTGCAGCTGGTGCCTAGTAGGGAATGTGGAATATCCACTCGATGCCGTGCTCTTTGGCCCAGTTTTTTACAAGATTGTTCTTGAAGTGAGTTCCGTTGTCTGACTCAATCCTCTCTGGAGTTCCGTGTCTCCACAGGATTTGTCTTTCCAGACCAAGAATGGTGTTACGTGCAGTTGCATGAGGAACTGGATAAGTTTCCAGCCATCCAGTGCTCGCCTCTACCATAGTCAGCACATACTGCTTATCAGATGGAGAAGGAGGTAGAGTGATGTAGTCAATCTGCCAGGCTTCACCATACTTGTACTTGGACCATTGGTCACCGTACCACAAGGGCTTGATCCGCTTTGCCTGCTTAATAGCAGCACAAATGTCACAGTCATGGATGACTTGTGTGATAGCATCCATGGAAATGTCAATGGATCTGTCACGAGCCCATCGGTAGGTTGCATCTCTGCCTTGATGTCCTGACGAGTCATGGGCCCACCGAGCTAAGAACAGCTCACCTCGGTGTTTCCAGTCAAGATCAGGATCAGGATCAGAGTTTGTGTCCACCTGGGAAACTCTTGCAGCTAGATCTGCCTGATGGTTGTGGTGTTGTTCCTCAGTAGCTTTGCTCTTAGGAATGTGAGCATCGATGTGTCTCACTTTCACTGGGATTCTCTCAATGCGAGCAGCAATGTCTTGCCACAGATCTGCAGCCCAGATTGGCTTTCCTTTCCTCTGCCAGCCATTCTTCTTCCAGTCTTTCAGCCAACCCCACAAGGCATTGGCTACCATCCACGAGTCGGTGTAGAGATAAAGCTTTGGCCATCTCTCACGTTCAGCTATGTTAAGAGCTAGCTGGACAGCTTTTACCTCTGCGAATTGACTGGATTCTCCCTCTCCATCTCTCGCTTCTGCAACTCTGCGCGTTGGGCTCCACACTGCAGATTTCCATCTCCGCTTGTTCCCAACCAGACGACAGGAACCGTCTGTGAACAAAGCATATCTCTTTTCATCATCAGACAGATCACTGTAAGGAGGAGCTTCCTCAGCACGAGTTACTCTCTCCTCTGGAGGTTTAGCACAGCTTGTGCCTTCTGGCCAGTTTGTGATCACCTCCACCAAACCAGGCCTTTCGAGATTTCCCATTCGAGCTCTCTGTGTTATCACAGCCATCCACTTAGACCAGGTAGCATCTGTTGCATGATGTGGTGAAGAACCTTTGCCTTTGAACATCCAATTCAGAACTGGCAATCTAGGAGCTAGAAGAAGTTGTGACTCAGTTCCGATCACTTCAGAAGCAGCTTTCACTCCTTCATAAGCAGCTAAAATCTCTTTCTCTGTTGGAGTGTAGTTTGCCTCTGAGCCTCTGTAGCCACGACCCCAGAAACCAAGAGGACGTCCTCGTGTCTCCCCTGGAGCTCTTTGCCATAAGCACCAGGTTGGACCATTGTCACTCGCGGCCGTGTACAGAATGTTCTTAATGTCTGGACCAGTTCGGACAGGTCCCAGACCCATCGCTTGGACTACCTCTCGCTTGATCTGGTCAAAGGCTGCTTGTTGCTCAGGACCCCATTGGAAACTGTTTCTCTTTCGAGTCACATCATAGAGAGGTTTCACAATCTGACTGTATCCAGGAATGTGCAGTCTCCAAAATCCCACTATGCCTAAGAAACGCAGAGTTTCTTTCTTGTTGATGGGATTTGCCATGGTGGAGACTCTGTTTATCACATCCATTGGGATGTGACGGCGACCGTCTTGCCACCGCACTCCCAGAAACTGGATTTCTCTGGCAGGTCCTTTCACCTTGTCTCGCTTGATAGCAAAACCAGCTTGCAAGAGAATGTCAAGGATTTTATTACCTTTCTCGAAGACTTCTTCAGCAGTCTCACCCCAGACGATGATGTCATCGATGAACTGAATGTGTTCTGGAGCTCCACCTTTCTCCAAAGCATCATGGACCACTGCATGGCAGATGGTTGAACTGTGAATCCACCCCTGGGGCAAACGATTGAATGTGTACTGAATGCCTCTCCAGGTGAAAGCAAACTGAGGCCTGCATTCCTCTGCTATGGGAATAGAGAAGAAAGCATTAGCAATGTCTATGGTAGCATACCATTTGGCCTGCTTGGATTCCAGCTCATATTGGAGTTCCATCATGTCTGGTACAGCTGCACTCATGGGTGGAGTTACTTCATTCAAGGCACGGAAATCAACTGTCAGACGCCACTCTCCATTCTGCTTTCGCACAGGCCAGATTGGACTGTTGAAAGGTGAATGAGTTTTGCTGATGACCTTCTGACTCTCCAACTGACGAATCAAGTTTTGAATGGGCACCAAAGAGTCACGGTTGGTTCTGTATTGTCTGTGATGCACAGTTTGAGAAGCAACCGGCAGCTTTACATCCTCTATCTCATGTTGTCCCACAACTGCAGATTCATCTGAAAGCTCAGGTCTGATAGACAACTTCAATTTTCCTCCATCAATTTCTACAGTTGCTATTCCAAAAGCCCATTTGTAACCCTTAGGGTCTTTAAAACGCCCTTCTCTCAGAAAGTCAATTCCCAAAATACAAGGTGCATTAGGTCCTGTTACAATAGTATGTTTCTTCCACTGCTTCCCAGTTAAACTTATATCAACCTCTATCTTAAACAACTCTTGAGATCCACCAGTGACTCCCTGAATAGTTATAGATTCTCCCCCTTGATAATTTGATGGTATTATGGTGCACTGAGCTCCTGTGTCAACCAAGGCCCTGTACTTCTGAAATTTTGAAGTGCCAGGCCACTGGATGTACACATCCCAATAGATTCTGTTATCTCCATTATCCCTTACCTCCCCCTGGCGGAAGGCAGGGCACCCCTAATGGTGGGGATTACCTCCACATGTACAGCTGGCACAACGTCCAGCACCAGAATTAGGATCACTGTTGGAGCTATCAGAGTTGTTCTGCGAAACTGAGGAAGCGACAGCTACCCTCCTGGTATTGCTACCTCGGGATCTGCCCCTCTGCAGCTCCCATAACCTCTTGAAAAGATCAGAAGTTGGTTGACCATCCCATCTGTTCATGTTCTCACCAAACTGATCACGCAGAGTTATCCAGATACTGCCACGTGATTGCCTCTGCTGTCTGTTTTGGTTTGGCCTGTTTTGGAATGGCCTTCTTGGAGCACGTCTGTTCCTAACAGCTGAAACTTGTATCCATCTGGAGGAAGAGGAATTAGAATCATCCCCCTTCATCAAGTTGGATATGGAGGTTTTAAGTTCCTCCTTCAGCTCTTTCATGCAATTCTCCATCTTTCCAGACAGAGTTTCAATGGCTGAAACCAAAGAAGTACGTGCAAGACTATCCTCCAATTGCCTCATTTGGTCAGTGAAATGGCCAACAGTAGGAGGTGCTCCACCATAATTTCTTGCCACAATCCTGCTTGCCAGAATAGTAGCATAATTAGGAGGAGCAAGCTTAATGAGCTTTTTGGCAAGGCCTGTTCCAACAGGAATTTCATCAGGATTCAGAGTCTTATGATCTCCATACATTACTTCTCTCACAGCAAACTCTCTCAGACGCTTGATTCCCTCAGCTATTGTGGTCCAAGGCTTAGGGTTCCATGGTAAATCATCTCTGCTGGGGTACCTCAGCGAGACTGCCAGTAGGAGGCGTGCCCACAGAGAAACTTTACCAATGCACTTGCCTAGGTGCCTGTCTATGCCTGTATCCTTTGAGAGCATCCCCAACTGAGAGGCCGACTTGTCGCCTACCACCAATGCTGGGGCTCCCATAACAAAACACCTGGCTAGCCAAGACAGGACTGGCTCATTATCTCCTCTGATGTAATCCTTCCTCACATGTCTAATTTCCTGTCTGGGTGCATTAGCTGACTGTATGTCATCCTCATCATCATCATCATCATCATCATCCTGAGGTCGCTGTCCCCATAATCCTATTTTAATCCTCCGTTGAATTTCTTTGAGTTCAGAGGCACTACCAGCAGTTGCTAATCTACCAGGGTCTACATCCTGACCTACATCTCCATCATCCATGTGGGGTCTCAAGAGGTCTACCAGAGTTTTAAGGCTAACCCTCTCTTCCTCATCAGAAGGATCTTTCTTAACAGAGGGACCCTGAGTAGAAGGACCCTCATCTCCATCTGCACCATCTCCTGCAGCATCTGCATCTCCTCCTGCAGCTCCTTTACGCTTTCTGGTTACAGTGGCCACCAAATTTACTGGCTTGGTTTTCACATTCACAGCAGAGTTGGAAGAGCAAGTAGCCTTATGTCTTTCTTGATACAGTGCTATCAGTAGCCATATGATTATTCCAAGAAGCAACAAAATTAAGATTAAGGCTAGTACAAGATATCTAGGGTACCACTGGTTACAAAGACCCTCTGTAGTTGTAAGAGGAGTAACAAACTCATATGTGTCTGCTAGCAGATCCATAGTTGAGTTACCATAGCTTCTTAGCCCAATAAGACCATAACAGAATTCACCAACATTCAGTAACTTGTTCTTAACCCAAAGAAACGACTTATATGCCACATATCTCACAATCTTGTCTATCATGCAAGAAATGGCCCATCTGTAAACAATCACACCAATAATAGATGAAATAAAATTACTCAAAATCCAAAACAGCTTCATTTTGCTTCCTAATCTGAGCAGAAATAAATCAAACAAGCAATCGAGCCCCACGTTGGGCGCCAAAAATAAAAAGTGTGTCGGTGTGAGCTGAAATTCCCCCCCCACCAACAATAAGAAGGTTCACACAGCCTGACCGCGCGGCTAGCATACTGGGCTAGCGGATTTCGTCTGGTTTACAGAGGAGGACCACTTGAATTGGAGGTCACCAGTTCCTCCGAACTCACCAGGGCACTCCGGAGGCTTGCCTGTGTGCAGGCAATTTATGATAAGGGGAAATACGAATCCCCATTAAGTGCACCAGTGGACCCTGATCGGCTATATCCTCTGATGCGTGGCCTTCCCCCAGTCTGCAGGGACGTGCCTCAGAAAGGATGGAGGCCACAATTTACCAGCCAGTTATAAAGCAATCTGGTGAGAAGCTGAAGCACCAAGGTCAAAAGCACCATTTTAACTTCCAATTCTGTATTTCTCCAATAATAAAAAAAATTAATTTGAAATTGCCCCATGCCTTCCTGGCCAATGCACCAATAATTTCTGTCTTGGTTTTGAGCGGACAGAAAGATATTCCCCACCCCCCACCCCCACCCCACCCCCCCAAAAAAAAAGAGTAAAATAAAAATGCTCTCACAGAATTGGAAATTTAAATGAAAATATTATTCACAAATATATACAAAATACACAAATTCATATTCAGCCTCGGCCCAGTTCTCCAACTGGCCATGCAATCAGTTTATATAGAAGATGCATTATTATGGGATGGAATATCGTAATTTCCTGTGTCCACCCACTGGGGATGGACTGTTTAGCTCTTTGTACCCTCTGGTACTCTGGAGGAACCATCTCTGTGGTTAGGATATATTCCTCAACCTATAACACATACCGTTTCACTGCCTTACATTCTAGCTGGTACTGGAGCTCCAGTACGGCAGCACTCATCACTGGTGTGACCTCGTTCAGAGCACAGTAGTCCACTGTCAGTCTCCATTCACCACTGGACTTCTGCACCAGTGTGGTGGTTTGGCCCTGGCCTGGAGGCCAGATGCCCACCAAAACCGCTCTATCACTCCCCCTCTTAAATGGACAGGGGGAGAGGGGAGGAAGAAGAAAAAAAAGAAATTGACCAAAGCTAATAGTAAGATAGAAGCGAATTTAATAACAATAATACGCAAAAGCAATAGACCGCGCGGAAGCAAGAGAGAGATGTTAGTCTCTACTTCCCATTAGCAGGACGATGGTCAGTCTCGGGAAGCAGGGCTCTCTAAGCTTGGTAGTTGCTTGGGAGGATAGACGCCATGGACCAATCCCCCCACTTCCTTCTTTTACTTCATTCTTATATCTGAGCTGACGTCATATGGCATGGAATTCCTCTTTGGCCAGTCCAGGTATGCCAGCTCAGCCATGTCCCCTCCCAAGATCCTGCCCATCCCTCAATGTACTCTTGGGGCAGGGAAACATTGAAAAGACATAGCCTGGGTACTTATTCAACAGTAGCCAAAACACTGCTATGTTATCAACTGCTGCAAAACACAGCACTGGAGAATTAACTCCAGCTTGGCCAAACCCAATACAACCGGCCATATGGGGCTGTTGAAGGGTGAATGAGTTTTAGGGATCACCTTTTGTTTCTCCAGTTGTCAAATTAGTTCATAGATGGAGATCAGAGTCCTGGCTGGTGTGATATTGCTGCCAGTGCACCGTTGCAGTGGCAATTGGTATTTGCTGGTTTTTAACATCTAACAGCCTCACCATGAAGGGGTCCTTTGAAACACCAAATAAGGCAGCTGTGATGGTTTTAAGGCTATGCCTTTAACTTTTCTTCACAAAGTTTGAGCAGAAAGGTGAAAGAATGTAAATAAATCACAATTGGGTGTAAGAAAGCAAAACAATTATTATTCTAAACACTTCCATTGGAGAGATAGAAATGTTTAAGAGTCAGTACTCAAAACAAAGTACAGGCAGTCTGTCTGGTGTTTCTCTGCTAGGCAGTCTGCGTTTTTCTTCTGCGCTTGGCTTCGCAGATAACATGCTGGCATACTGACCTTGAAAAGCTAAGTTTAACAACCTCTCTGCTGCTTGGCTTTCTTCCCCTTTGCCTGCTAGCTCTGGGAAGGGGGGGGAAGAAGCAGGGCCCCTCTGAGGCCAGGGGGCTTTGTTGTGTTTTTTTTGTTAATTGTACATATTTGTAAATGTTGTGAATAGTGTATATTTGTACATATTCATTGCATTTCATTATAGATTGTAGTTTTGCCTGTAAATACAGCTTCATTTGCTTCTGAACTGAGCTAGTTTGGAGTCCACCACACTACAACAGCAGTCGATAGTTTCCTCTATTCCAAAGGCAGCTATACCAAATGCCCATCAGTATTCTTTTGGATCCTTGAACTACTCTCTCCTAAGATAGTCTATATCAAGGATGCATATAGTCCCTTGGCCAGTCACAATGGGGTATTGTGGCAGTTTTAGGCTTATGCCTAGGAAATTTTTCACAAATCTTGAGTGAAAAGTGATAGAATGTAAATAAATTACCATAGGATGCAAAAGAAAAATAACGATAAGGTCTAAATAATCCCATTGGTCTGATAACTAACATAAAGTTAGATGTATAAAATAACTCTCTTTTCGGCTTCTTTGCACTAGCAGATACTAGCTGGTGCTTTTGCTTGGCTCTTGCTGACCTTGGCTGCGTTCTTGTTGTGGCTAAGTACTAACAAGCTACTCTCTGCTTTTCTCTGCTTTCTCTTGTCCCTTGTACAGGGGGGAAGGGCTGTCAAGAGGGGGAAGCTGTTGGTAAGCCCCTGGTTTTGTCCAGGGGGATTCTTGTGTTTAGAAATTGTAAATACATGTAAATATTGTATATTTTGTACATATTCATTGCATTTCATATTTGTAGATTTTGGTTTGCTTGTAAATATAGCTTCATTTGCTTCCATTTGAGCTGGTCTGGCAATTTTATTTTGGGGGGGGTAATTTCAACCCACCACAGGTGTTTGTGCCATTCACTCCCCATTAGGCTCAACTCAGCTTCTAATACACAGGAAATACGGATAAGTTCCACCCCCTGTTATGGGTTAAGGAATAGCTGTCTAACCATAGAGAGGTCCTCCCAGGGGACTGCACAGTCCATATGTCCCAAGGGGAATGGCACCAGAAATTATGTTATTCCATCTCATAATATTGCATCTTTATCTTCTATATAAACTGGTTGCACAGCACATATGGACTCTTATCTCTCTGGTTTGTGGGCAAGTGGGACCTGGTGTCAGCAAGCTGATTTTGTGGCTGGGCAATGGGGCCAGGGTTGGGGGGGAGGCTTTGGGGCTTTGAGACCTGGGACATTGAGGCCTGGTTGGTGGGGGGAGGTTTTGGAAGGTAATAGCTTGGTGAGGTTCTGGAGAAGCCCAGGCTGAAGAGCTGGGCCAAGGCTGAATATGAATTTTTGAGTATTTTTGTATGTTTTTATATTGTTGTATATAGTTGTGAATAGTACTTCCATTCAAATTTCTACTTCTTTCCAATCCTGTATGGAGCATTTTCTTTTACTCCTTTGGAGAGGGCTAAAGAGCTTCTGTCTGCTCCCTAAAACTACGTCACCCCTTCATAGCTTGATGGCATCAGAGTACATTGCACACCCATATCCACTAAAGATTTATACTGTCATGGTTTTGACGTACCAGGCTATGTCATCCACACAGTCCAATAGATCCAACTAGCCCTCTCCTCCACCTGGTTGGAGGCAGGGCCCCTCTAATCCTGATGGGAAGCACTTGCATATTATAAGAATGTCTTAGAGGTCTCTTCGAGAGGATCAGAGGCAGTATAAATTCACTTGCTCTTTTTGGAAGACTTCCTACTGGAAACTGGAGAAATGTTCTTCTGAGAAGGATTTCCTTGCAATTCACAGACTCACACAGCTTGGACCGAAGCGAACTTTCCATCCCACTTTTTCATGTCTTCCCCCAAGTCATGCAAGTAAAACCAGAGGATGCTGTGTGGTGTCTGCTTCAAAGATTTCCTCTTGGACAGGGAGATGCTTGCTTCTAACAGCTGAAACACTAGGCTGTGCAGGAGGGGAGTGGGACGAGTTCCCTCAGAATTGGTCAAACCTTCCGTGTCAGTTCCTCCACTGTGTTAGTGTGAGCTGAAATTCCCCCACACACACCGACAATAACCAGGCTAGCCCAGTCTGGAAGCGAATGAAAGCTGTAATTACAAGCAGAATCTACAATCTATGATGAAATGCAATGAATATGGACAAATATACAAAATTCACAACATTTACAAATATATACAATCAACAGAAAATCACAACCAATCTCCCTTTGCTTCCCCCCAAAGGGGACCTTTCCCAAGTGGCCTCTCTCCCGGGGCTTCCCCCCAGAACCCCCTGGACAGAAAACAGTGTTAGCTAAAGCAGAAAAGTTGTTAATTTAGCTTGCCAAGGTCAGCCAGAAGAGAAGAAACAGCAACCAGACACCCCAGCAAGCTGCCCTGACTGCAGACGACCCCACTTCGTTTTGAGTAATAGTTCTTAAACATTTCTATCTATCCAATGGAAGTGTTTAGAACAATCATTATTTTTGCTTTCTTACACCCAATAGTGACTTATTTACACTCTTTCACTTTCTCTGCTTGAACTTTGCAAAGAAAAATTAAAGAGACAGTTTCAAACCATCACATCCACAGATGAAACAGAGGCATGTACATTAGAAGACAGACTTCCCTCACATTGCCAGAGCAGGCTAACCAGTTTGTCCACTGTTTGTCCTTGGCCATCTCTCATGGCCCAAGACTTCAATCACCAGTGAGCTAGTATATGATAATGATGCAGCTCATAGGAACTTTTTCCACATAGCTGGCATGCATACTACTTCATCTGGGTCTACAGGCTGGGAATTGTCATTCGTGTCATCATTGAACATTTCCAGCACAGCCAGTTCCCTCAAGTATTGGATGCCTTCCTCCATGGCAATCCGTCTTCCAGCATGAACCTTCATACCTAACCCTCACACCTGCTAGAAGTTGCCTCCAGAGGCTGAGAGTTTGTACTGGTTTCCCAATAACCCTGTCAATGCCCGCTTCCCTAGACAGGGATCGCAACTGCTTGATTTCCCCGCCTTCCAATTCCAAACCATTGGCTCGCATATCCCAGCATCGGAGCAACCAGGTGACAATGGGCTCACCTGGATGGCAGCTGTAGTCATTCCATGTATGGCTGTAGCAGTTTAGGCTGGGTGCCTCCTGTTACTGCCACATAAGTTACACCTCTGGTGTCCCGAGCGTCCAACCCAGTAAGGTGGGCACTGGAAACTCTGTATTTCTACCCATAAATCCTGTGCCCCATAAATTCACCTGCAAAGTCATTCTCTTCCTCTTTCTTCCCTCTCTGCTCCCATGGAAGATGCTCCCTATCAAGTAACAGTGGGAGAGATAGGCCTCTTAGGCCTATCTAGGCCTAATGCCAGGAGGAGAAAGGGGGGGGAGGCAGTCTTAGACCTGGCCAGCCTGAGACCAGCCTAGCAGTGAAGGGGGAAGAAAGAGCCCTGGAGGTTTTTGGGTAGACCCTCAGGTGGGGAGAAGGGAAGTGTTGGGGGGGGCCTTTGGGTATGGTGTAAGGGACTCTGTACACTTTGGGATATTCTTGCCCCTATGCTTTATAGCTTCTGTAAAACACTAATTGCTTTTCCATTTAAACTTTCCATCACTCTCCAATCCATTTGTGTGAGCGTCATTCTCTTGGCCTTCTTGGGGCAAGGGAGGATCTGTCCAGCTCTAAACCAGCACAGATTAGTGGTAGCAGAGGATGGTTGCTGTGGGGAACTCTGCAAATTAGATTGGAGAAATGCAGAGATGGAAAAATTAAAATGGAAATCTGGGCATTGCTGATTTTGGTGGTTGAGCTCAAGGTTTTGCCAGGGCGACTGTGGGGGCCTTTTATGGGTTCCAAGGGGACAGCTGGGTGTGTAGCTGTGGCATGGAGTCCCTCCTGCTGTTTCAAGGCAGCAGCAGTGATTCTGTAGCCAGCAGCATCCGGGGAAAGCTTAAGAACGTGGTGTCTGCCCCTTTCCCCTTTGTTCCATGCAGCGGAGGAGTTGGCAGTTGTAAGCAGACCACAGCCAGCTTGTACCACGGTGGTGAGGGCTAGCCGCAGCAGGAAAGCGAGCGGTGGCTTTAGCTGGAAGCTGCTTCCGAGGCCCAGGGAACAAATAACAGCTTTAGCTAGAAAAGCTGCTTTTATGGCTCGAGGGGTGGCAGTGGCTTTGATCTGTATCGCGGCAGTAGAGGCAACAGTGCCTCTATCATTCCCGAATATCAGGCAGGAGCGGTGGCGGTTGTTACCTCTCCCCTTATTTTCAGATGCTTTCTGAAAACGGCACCCAGCACCTGGTTCCATCTGTCTTCTCAGTGGGTTGTAGTGTAGCCGCTCCCTCTTCCAGGGGAGGGCTGGTGTAGCTGGAGGCGGCCATGCCTCGGTATGCTATCTCACTCAGTAGCTAGTGTCGTGCCTGGATGTAGCCATGGCTAGACACGGTCAGCACTGGGCTTGGGAAAAGTCCATGAAGTTTTTGGAAGTCTCAGCGTGCTGTTTCCTAGAAAGGTGGAAGAAGTCGATGAACCTGATTGTTCTGGCTCAATTGCCCCAGGGGGTGGAAACATGCTGCTTGAAATGTAGATAGAGATTCTGTCAAGAAGTTATGAGGTTTTTTTCCAGATGACCAAATCATGAAACCATGAAGAGCTCACACTGCAGAAGAATGTCACTGAAGAGGTTCCATCAGATGAGGGGAAAGAACCTGGAATGAACTGTTACCTGAGCCTGAATGAAAGACTATTTGGAAGGATGCCCAGATGAAGACTTGGACTTTGCTCTCTCTCTCTATATATATAGAGAAGAGAAGAGAAGAGAAGAGAAGAGAAGAGAAGAGAAGAGAAGAGAAGAGAAGAGAAGAGAAGAGAAGAGAAGAGAAGAGAAGAGAAGAGAAGAGAAGAGAATCAAGAAGGTTGGAAGAGACCTCAAGGATCATCGAGTCCAACCTGTCACCCTACACCTCATGCCTATCTAAACCATGGCACCAAGTGCCACGTCCAATCCCCTCTTGAACACCTCCAGGGATGGTGACTCCACCACCTCCCTGGGCAGCACATTCCAATGGCCAACCACTCTCTCTGTGAAGAACTTTCTCCTCACCTCCAGCCTAAACCTCCCCTGGCGCAGCTTGAGACTGTGACCTCTTGTTCTGGTGCTGGTTGCCTGGGAGAAGAGACCAAACCCCTCCTGGCTACAACCTCCCTTCAGGTAGTTGTAGACAGCAATGAGGTCTCCCCTGAGCCTCCTCTTCTCCAGGCTAAACAGTCCCAGCTCCCTCAGCCTCTCCTCATAGGGCTTGTGCTCAAGGCCTCTCACCAGCCTCGTTGCCCTTCTCTGGACATGCTCCAGCAATTCAACATCTTTCCTAAACTGAGGGGCCCAGAACTGGACACAGTACTCAAGGTGTGGCCTAACCAGTGCTGTGTACAGGGGTACAATGACCTCCCTGCTCCTGCTGGCCAAACTATGCCTGATGCAGGCCAGGATGCCATTGGCTCTCTTGGCCACCTGGGCACACTGCTGGCTCATGTTCAGGCGCCTGTCAACCAGTACCCCCAGGTCCCTTTCCACCTGGCTGCTCTCCAGCCACTCTGACCCCAGCCTGTAGCTCTGCATGGGGTTGTTGTGGCCGAAGTGCAGCACCCGGCACTTGGACTTGTTGAATGCCATCCTGTTGGACTCTGCCCATCTGTCCAGCCTGTCAAGGTCCCTCTGCAGAGCCCTTCTACCTTCTAACAGATCAACACCTGCTCCCAGCTTGGTGTCATCTGCAAATTTACTGATGATGGACTCAATCCCCTCATCCAGATCATCAATAAAGATATTGAACAGGATGGGGCCCAGCACTGATCCCTGGGGGACACCACTAGTGACAGGCTGCCAGCTGGATGTGGCACCATTCACCACCACTCTCTGGGCTCGGCCCTCCAGCCAGTTCCTAACCCAGCGCAGAGTGCTGCTGTCCAAGCCACAAGCTGCCAGTTTGGCCAAGAGTTTGCTGTGGGGGACAGTGTCAAAGGCCTTGCTGAAGTCCAGGTAGACTACATCCACAGCCTTTCCCACGTCCACCAGGCGGGTCACCTGATCATAGAAGGAGATCAGGTTGGTGAGGCAGGACCTGCCCTTCCTAAATCCATGTTGGCTGGGCCTGATTCCTTGGCTATCCTTCAGGTATGCAGTGATTGCCCCCAAGACAATCTGCTCCATGATTTTCCCTGGCACTGAGGTCAGGCTGACAGGCCTGTAGTTCCCAGGTTCTTCTGTTCGTCCCTTCTTGTGGATGGGCGTCACATTGGCCAGTTTCCAGTCTTCTGGGACCTCTCCAGTGAGCCAGGACTGGTGGAAAATGATGGACAGAGGCTTGGCCAGCTCATCTGCCAGCTCTTTCAGCACCCTAGGATGAATCCCATCAGGTCCCATGGACTTGTGAATATCCAAGTGACTCAACAAGTCTCGAACTAATTCCACATGGATTTCAGGAGTACAACACTGCTCCTTGACCCCATCAACCAGCTCAGGAGGCCAGTTATCCTGAAGTCCTCCTGCCTTACTGTTGAAAATGGAGGCAAAGAAGGTATTTAGAATCTCAGCCTTCTCCTCATCCTTAGTTACAATGTTACCCTCCACGTCCAATAAAGAGTGGAGGCTCCTCTTGCCCCTCTTTTTAGCATTAATATATTTATAAAAATGCTTTTTGTTGTCTTTCACAGAAGCGGCCAGTTTAATTTCTAACTGTGCTTTTGCCTCTCTAATTTTTCTTCTACATGATCTAACAACATCCTTATAAACATATCACTAGTTGCCTCCCCCCCTTTCCAAAGGCGATAAACCCTCTTTTTTTCCCTTAAATCCTTCAGGAGCTCCTTGCTCATCCAGGCCGGTCGTCTTCCCCGCCGGCTCGTCTTACGGCATGTGGGAACTGCCAGTTCCTGTGCCTTTAGGAGCTCCTGTTTGAAGTAGGTCCAACCATCCTGGACCCCTTTCTTCTTAAGGGCTGTTACCCAGGGAACTTTCTGAATAAGTTGCCTGAACAACCTGAAGTTTGCCCTCCGAAAGTCCAAAGTGAGGGTTCTGTTACTGCTCCTCCCTATTTCCCTGCATATTGAAAACTCCACTATCTCATGGTCGCTGCACCCTAGACAGCCTCCAACCATCACATCTCCCACCAGCCCTTCTCTATTTGAGAACAGCAGATCAAGCAGAGCCTTGCCCCTGGTAGGTTCACCTAAGAGCTGCATCAGGAAGTTGTCATCCATGCACTCTAGGAACCTTCTGGACTGTCTCCTCTCTGCTGAATTAAGTTCCCAGCAGATGTCTGGTAGGTTAAAGTCCCCCACAAGGACAAGGTCTGATGATCTTGAGACAGCTTCCAGCTGCTTATAGAATATCTCATCGGCCTCCTCATCCTGGTTGGGTGGTCTATAACAGACTCCAACCAGGATGTCAGTTTTGTGTGGCCTCCCTCTGATTTTAACCCATAAGCATTCAATCCTTTCATCTGCAACCTCGAGTTCTGAGGCATCAAAAGATTCCCTAATATACAGGGCCACCCCTCCTCCTCTTCTCCCTTGCCTGTCTCTCCTAAAGAGCTTATAACCCCCCAGTGCAGTACTCCAATTGTGAGAATCGTCCCACCACGTTTCTGTAATGGCAACTACATCATAGTCTTCCTGGTGAACCAAGAGTTCCAGTTCCTCTTGTTTGTTGCCCATACTGCGTGCATTGGTGTACATGCACTTCAGCTGGGCTGCTGATTTCACCAGTTTGTGTGGTCCTCCCTCCTTTCCAGGGAGACTGGTTTCCACACCCACCCCCTTCAGACCTAGTTTAAAGCCCTCCCAATGAGTCCTGCCAACCCCAGTGCCAGCACCCTCTTACCCTTTCTAGATAAATTCAACCCATCTTGGTCCAGCAGGTCAGGTGCAGTAAGAGTTGCCCCGTGATCAAAGAAGCCAAAATTCCGCTGCTGGCACCATCTCCTAAGCCAACTGTTGATGGTGTGGGTTTTCCTGTTCCTCTCAGTGTACACCACAGCTGCTGAGGGAACTGAGCAGAACACCACTTGAGCTCCTGCCCCGTCAATTGATTTCCCAAGGGCCTTAATTTCCTTTTTAATCTTCCTGGTGCTGCTCTTTTCAATTTCTTCACTTCCAGCCTGGATTACCAGCAATGGGTAATAGTCAGAGGGCTGGATTAGTTTAGGTAACCTCTGGGTGATGTCCTTCACCCGGGCCCCAGGTAGGCAGCACACCTCCCTATGGGATGGGTCAGGACGGCATATGGGTCCCTCTGTTCCCCTCAAGAGAGAGTCTCCAATAACTATAGCCTTTCTCTTTTTCTTTGTAGCACTGGTCCTTAAGGTTTGGGGGGGCTGCTTCGTCTTTGGCTATCTCCTTGATCGGTTCCTCTACAATACTCTCATCCACATTGCCCTCAGCCTGCAGAGTCTCATAGTTATTGCTCAAGGGCAGCGGGGGAGGGGAAGAGGGTCGGGGTGCATTCCCTTTGCTTCCCCTGACAGGGACCCGTATCCACCCTCCACTGCTCCCCTCAACTGGAGAGGGTTTCAAAGCCTGTTCCCACATATCCAACTCCCTTTCACATTCTCGTATGGTCCTGAGCCTTGCTACTTCTGCTTTCAGCTCAGCCACTTCATCCTTCAGCTCAGCTACCAAATTTATGAGAAAATTCACCTGGTCACACCTGACACAGGTGTCTCCTTCACCCTCCACACCAAGTGCCAGGCTTGAACACTCACTGCAGCCAGAAGCCTGAACACCAGCATGCTTGCAGAGAAACTCAGTCATCTAAATATATCATCTAAAGATTGTTTCTAATTTGATGATGTGTTTTGGGTGCAGGAATTATGATATGAAATAAGGGGTGGCCTAGGGCAGTTTAAGCTGGGTGCCTCCTGTTACTGCCACATAAGTTACACCTCCAGTGTCCCGAGTGTCCAACCCAGTAAGGTGGGCACAGGAAACAGTGTATTTCTACCTATAAATCCTGCGCCCTAGAAATGTGCCTGCAACGTCATTCTCTTCCTCTTTCTTCCCTCTGCTCCCATGGGAGATGCTCCCTATCGGGTAATGGTGGGGGAGCATTTCAGGCTTCTTAAGCCTGTCTAGGCCTAATGCCGGGGGTGGGGGGGGGGAATATTCTTGCCCCTATGCTTTGTAGCTTCTGTAAAACACTAATTGCTTTTCCAGTTAAACTTTCCATCACTATCCACTCCCTTTGTGTGAGCGTCATTCTTTTGTCCCTCTCAGGGCAACAGAGGTTCTGTCTATCTCTGAACCAGCACAATACTGCAACTCACCCAAGGATGAAGATCGAATGATTACTTCTGACTCTTCCTCATGGCCCTGGTTCATGCTCATCTTCTGCAAAACGAGCTGTTTTCCTTATGTACTACTTTTTTTTTATAGGGGTGACTGATACCGGCACAAGCTGGCTCTCTGACGCTACTGCTATGTCTCTTGGTCTGTTTGCAGGCCCAGAGACCTCCTCTTCCTCTGCATACTGAACGGCACTGAGAAGAGCTCGATAGGCAGGGGCCAGACCCCAACATATCGCAGTGATTTGTGTCTCTCAGGAAGTTTCAGGCTGACAACATCCTTTTATGAAACATTTCACCAGCTTAGCAGGATTTTGCAATTGCTCAGGAGTGAAGTTTCAAAACACTGGAGGTGACCAGTGGGCCAAACCCTGGCCCAGACTTTCTCACATACCCTACCACTCATATTTATTCAATCTTGGAGCAGGTCTTCAAATGGTATTCTTGGAAGAAATTTGTCATACTATGACCAATACCAGGCACACATCTAAGCGACACTACATCAGAAGCAGTCTGGTGTTGGTGTCCCAAGGATAATCAAAACCCTCTAGAGGTGAATAAATACCCTCTTCTGTGCCATTCATCAGTTGGGCAAGACTACTGATACACCATTCACAAAAGCCATATTACCCCAAAAACTGGTGCAATAATCCATTTCTATTTGCATGCCTGATTGGTATAAGACACAGTAGCAGGGAAACCTTAAGCCATTTTATGAGGGTGACAAATACAAGCATTATGAAAGTTATTAGTTACCAAAGGGCATGCAAATAAAAATAATAATGCATGAGAGCTTATATGAGAGCTAATGTAACACCACCAAAAAAGGTAATTGTGGTAGTTTGAGCTCTGAGTTTAGGAGCTCAAATGATAATAGATTGAAATTCCTCCCCCTGCCCCTCTCCCTTTTCTCTCGGCAGGGTGGAGAGAGAGAAGAAAGGAAAAAAAAGGGGTAGGGGAAAGAAAAAAAAAAATCGTGAAAGAAATAGTCTGAAGTCAGTTTGGAAGTAGAAGTAAATTTTTTCCTTTTTTTTTTTTTTTTTTTTTTTTTACAAAAGGGAAAGGAAAAATAATTTTTGTATATATATATATATATATATAGCAGTAACGGGGGTTCACAGAGGTGAGGGATGAGGGTAAGTGGGAAAAAATATACAAAACCAAGCCTGGATGGCCTTGTGTTCCCCTGGATGTCAGTGGATTCAGTTGGGAGAGAGAGAGGGCCCCAGCCACGTGGTCCGGTGCAGGAGGCAGTGACAGCAACAGCAGCAGGAGATCTTCTCGAGCGGACGAGGCAGGAAAGAGAGAGTGAGCAGCAAGATGTCCGCCCTTTTTATAGGCTTGCTGGACAGGAAGGGGGAGTGGAATAGACCACCTTTGAGTCAGGGGACCACCTTCTCCCAGCAGGGGAGGGGCCAAGCCCTCCCCCAGATTAAGTTTCTTTTGTCCACCCGGGGCTGGGTTTTTCTCAGACCCATCCAGAATGGGTGTGCCCCAGCACAGTAATGCAGCCAGGAAAGTGAACATCTTAACATGAAGGGAAGCATATTAATGCAAACATAAGGCAAACAAATTTCCAGTAACAATTGAATTGTGTGTCTCAACTCAGCACTCTGAGCCCCATGCTGGGATACCAAAAAAGGAATGTCAAGGGTTAACTTTTCCCCCTTCCCTTTTCTCCCTCTCCCCCCCCTACAGGCAGGAGAGTGAAAAAAGTGGAGAGCTTTAGTAGTGTTACACAAAATTATTTACTACACTACTGTAAGAGATATCAGATTACACCAAGAGAGAAAAGGAAAAACAAAAAAGAAAATACCCAACCGACATCTGTACAGGACAACTGCATTGCACAAAACCTAAAGTGGAAAGACAGTGAGCTCAGCCCCCACCCCCACTGACTACAACATCTCTCAAGTGTTACAAATTTTAGCCAGCATTGCTCAGAACACTGTAGGGATATATATGATGCAGCTCAAACCACTACATCCTAGCACAGTCCTCCTGAGGGATCAGACAGCTTTTCAGCACAGGTAGAGAAATGAAGGGTGGAGACAAAGGCAACTATACAAGACCCAGACCCATGGCTCCTTTTACAGCAGGAATTCCTTCGGCTCATCTCAAATCATACACAGTCGGTTTTAAAGAAACCTTAAACACTTCTTCCAAATATTTTACTTGTTTAGCAGGATTCTGCACTTGTTCGGGGGAGAAATTCCAGAACATTGGCAGTGACCATTGTCCTAGGCACTTGCCCATACTTTCTCACACACCCTGCCTCATAACTATCCAGATCTCTGGGTAGCATTCTTGAAAAAGAGATTAGGTAACTCTAGACAAGACCTGGGACACATTCAGGAAACACAGCAACAAGAATGTGCTGGCTTGGATGTCCCAAGGATATTCACAATTATCAAAAGCTGAGCATGTGTCCTCCCGTATACTGGGTGAAATTACTAATAAAGAACACATCACATACAATTATCACCTCAACCTAGTGATGAGTGGTAAGCTCATAATTCAACATTACCCCAAAACAGCAACATGATAGTCCATTTCCCCAAGGTGATAATCATCACTACAGGAGGTAATGTTTTAAACATATCCCCTTACATGGTAACACAATCATGTATGCAAATGAACCAACATTATAAGCTAAATAGTGCATTTTTACAAAGAAAATGCACATGACACTTATTTTAGCATGCTTTGGTCAGATTTCTTGTTAACTCAACCCTTCATTCCCCATGTTTGACTTCAAAAAGGAATGTCCCTGTCCAGGCATACCAAGTAGCTGAGCCCCACACAGCCACTCACACAACTGCCCCCTGCTAGTGTGAGAGCTGAAATTCCCCCACACCGACAATAACCAGGCTAGCCCCGTCTGGAAGCAAATGAAAGCTGTATTTACAAGCAAATCTACAATCTATGATGAAATGCAATGAATATGTACAAATATACACAATTCACAACATTTACAAATATGTACAATCAACAGAAAAGCACAACCAAGCCCCCTTTGCTTCCCCCAAGGGGTCTTCCCTAAGGAGCCTCCCCCCCAACCAGAAGGAATCCCCCACAACCCTTCTGGCAGAAGGCAGAATCAAGAAGCAGAGAGGCTGTTAGACTTAACTCGTCAAGGTCAGTGTGTTATCTTAAGCCAGAAAATAAGTCACACAGAGGCCCAGCAAGCAAGCTCAGCACTGCCCAAACTCCCCAGACCTTGTTTTGAGTAGAGATTCTTAAACATTTCTATCTCTCCAATGGAAGTGTTTAGAATAATCATTATTTTTGCTTTCTTACACCCAATGGTGACTTATTTACATTCCTTCACCTTCTGTTTGAACTTTGTAAAGAAAAATTAAAAAGACAGTTTTAAAACCATCACACAGTGGGATGGGAAGAGGAATCCAGAGAAAAAGGCAAAGCCCTGTGGATAGAGATAAGGTGAGTTTAATAGAACAGTACATAACCAACAAGAATCAGGGAGAACAATACTACTAATGAAATAGTATGCAAAGTGATAACACAAAGCACAACACTGACCACGATCCCACCACCTCTGCCCACCTACAGCCTCCTGCTGGTGCAGCCTGCTCTAAGCAGCAGCCCTTGTCCCAGCCAGCTCTTCCCTTTATATGGCAAGCATGAGGTGTATGGTATCAAATATGTCATTGGCTGGTTCAGCTGCACTGTGGTCCCTTCTAGCAGGAAAAAAAAAAAAAAATTAACAGAAAGCCTTAACCCTATCCTAGCCAAACCCAGGACAGACAAGAGGAGGTTTTGTGTTCCCTAAGAATTTATTACAGCTCTGCTAAGAAGGCCACTTCTTCCCTCCTTGCCCTTTCACATTACACTAAAGTATAGGTTGGTATTGTGACAGGAATTATCCTCTATGGTTCAAAAATATGAGAGACGTAAATGTTCAAGACATCTCCAAAAAGTTAAGAATCCACTTCGTCTAGATCAATCACATTCAGATTTACAAAGTTCTTTTGCATTTTTAAAATTGTTTTTATTTAGGAAGTGAAATCAAAACTCTAATCTATAAATACAAATGTCAAGGTATTACATGAAATATCCAAAGCTACTTTTATCCTTTTAAATTTCTCACAGATTTCCTATGGAATCAACAGACAGGGAAACCAAACAAGTTTAAGTTCTGTATACAATGAAAATCAAGTTACATATTGCCAATTTGTCAATTAATAAAAGTTTCTACCTGACACTAATGAAAGCTCTGAAAACTACAATTGATTCATTAATGCTACACAAACTGTTATTTTTAACATCTGCATTAAGCTGTCTAGACTAGGTATATTTAAACCCACTGTTAACTCAGTGGCATAAACTTGAATTTTTTTATATACTGTCACAAATACATATGTATGGCAAAAAGGGCCAAGAACTTGCCAAGAAACTTCAAATTTCACAGCGTTTGCATTAAAATTTTTGTATCTTTTATCCCAAAATAGCAAAGCTGAGTCAGTTTTCACACCGTTTCTTTAATTTGCCAAAACCACATCATTCCATCTAGATAAAAGCAGCAGAAGAGCAAGTTTAACAGCAACTTTCATTTATGCATTTTCTTTGAGGGTGTAGGGGTGTGTGTAAAATCCATTTTATATATTGCCTCAGGTATATTTAAAAAAATGACCACCACTAATACATTCAGTAAATTTATTTAAAAGTCATAAAATAGGTTTTAAAAAAATGCATTACATCCTGTACACTGCTCTCAAAGTATGTCAGGGATATGTGTATGACCAGTCTTTTCCTCCTCTTTGTAAAAAAAATTTAAAAAAATTACAGTGTACATAAAGCAGGGTGTTCACAATAGTTATGAGAAAAACATTACAATTTACCACAAACAATGAATAAAAATAAAATCCACTCTGCTGCTGTTTCAAAACCTCAAATGTTATTTTTGTGTGGCTTTTCCCTTCCCCAAATGTTTGTAATGAAACTAAAACATTACATGTGGTGAACAGCAGATTCCACTACACCTCAAATTCAGAACACCTATGAAGCAAGCAGAGGAATGTTGGCTTTTTTTTTTTCCCAACAGAAGATATTTAAAAAGAAAAATTAAAACAAAAAACCCAAAAACAAAACCACAAAAAAACCCCACAACGTGCAGGACTCCTTCAGTTCTTCACTAGTCTTAGAAAAACTTTCCAGAATACTGCTTCACACTATAAAAAAGAAAAAATAATCTTGCATTAGAATCCTTCAACATCTGCATACTGCTTCACACTATAAAAGAAAAAGAAAAAAGCATGTATTAGAATGATTGACCATACATACAAAATCCCAATATATTTAAAAGCAACTAATTTTAAAGGACTAATGACTAATAATTATAAACATAATTATTTTAAGCACATTTAAATATATAGTAATCTAAAACCAAACATTCAAATTCAACAATAGTAAATACTATGATAGCAAACATTTTTCTTAGTTTTGCTTTAATAAGTGTGGAACTATTGATAATTTGGAAGAAAAAGTAATGCCAGTAAGCTGGGAAACACTGCATAACAGCACCAATTAATTTCAACTCTTGTCCTGTAGAGGCATGGTCTGTGCCATATGGCAGACTGTGATTTGTTGTCAGTTAAGTTATCTAAAAACAACAAAATCACTAGTCTTCCACACGGAACTAGACCAACATCCACTGAAATCTATATTTTCTACAGGTACTATGCAATTTATTACAAGTAGGTTTTTTTGCACCAATTTTCACTAGAGAAATAAGAGGACTACTTCTTTAAGGTGTCTTCAATCAAGATTAGCTTTGAGGGAATCTTCATTTTAGTTAGATCAGAGAAAAGGGAATCAAGGCAGAACTACCACTGGAGAAGTTCAATAGTCAAATCCTGCTTTCTAAGGACTGTATTGCAGAGAAGAGCTTTCAAATGTAATAGTAGGAAAGTAATTTCAAAATTGGCAGTAAGGACAGCATTAAGCTTCTACTTGCCTGTTCTGCAGTAAATACTGAGCATTTTGTATCTGGTCCTGTGTTCCTGTAATAGTTATTATTCGATCTTCTGAACCTTCTAGTGGTTCATCAATTTTGATTGAAGCCCCCGACTCATGACGTATTTGTTTGATTCTCTGTCCTCCCTTTCCGATAATAGATCCTGCCAACTAGGGGAAAAATATTGGATTAATTTCATGATATAACTTTCTCTGCAAAAACACAATACTGTTTAAGTAGCTTAGATCAATTTATTTTTAAGAGTTACAATGAAAGCATACTCTTTCACAGGCTCTAAAACATCTTCTGTAACACTTACTATATAAACAGAGGTGGGATAAAGTTGGAAGAACCAGATGCTTGTTTGTATAAACAAGTTACGTAGACTATATTTATTAACAACAATTTTTAAAAGTTCAGTGCATCTCTAAAAGGAGAAGAAAAGCTTTTGGTGATTTAGAAACACCTGCTTTATATTAAAAGTACTTGTCAAGCATCCCAAATAATTTTAAATTTATTTCCATATTCTGAGAAAAGGCTGTGGTTTTCTAGTTAAGCACCAAGCAAGTCAGCTTCACTTACATCTTTGGGAATTGTTACTTGTGTTGTGATGATGGGTCCACCAAGATCTCCATATGAACCACGGCCCCCTGTGTAAGAATAGTCTGATTTAAATGTATGCATCAAGCTTCTTGCTGGCTAAATGAAATACAATGTCAAAATTCTCTATAAAAACTTACCATATCCAGAGCCACCCTCAAACTACAGGAAAAAAGAAAAAGAACACACTTAAACAGCAAATAGCCATGATTCATTCACTTGTTTTCATCTCAATTATCATACTGTTAACTTTGAGTCTATTTCACACAAAAATCTTAACCTACAACCTTAATCTACATGCCATTAAAGGCAAACTGGGCAAAAGGGCATACCAGGAACAAAGAGAAAACGGTCTAATGAGAACTTCTTATCTTGCTCTATTAAAACATCTGAGAATTAAAATTCAGCCATACTTGGTTTATCAAGCAACCATATCAATTTAGCTGGCAAACAGCTCTTGATGCTGATCTACTCCTGACCCTCAGACTACACTTACAATTGAATGCTCAGAGTTCACCCTTATAAACTCAGGAGAAATTGACGTCTCAGTTTGGGACAAGATATTTACCTGGTTACTGTCAACTCTCCCATTCCATCTTGAGGAAAAAGTCAACACTAATAACTATAATTGGTCTCTCCATTCAGACTGTGCTGCAATTGTTTGCATCTTAGAAGGGACAATCACGACACTAATTACTGCTATTCTGCTAAAACTACCATACACCAAATCCAAATCACTGCAATGCAGCACTCCTGACTGCTTTTATTTTCAGGATTTGTATACTGGTACTTGATATCAAGTGCTTAATTTGATCTAATGTCTTCTAAATGTGCAAACACCCCATTTTAATATCTTCCTGTAGAAGCAGAGAATAGATACGCACCCCTCTCTAGAATTCAATTAGTATTGCTGAAATACAGGAATTTGTGTGAATTACTTGCTTGCAGAAGTCGTAATGCAACTACTTTTCCCAAAAAACTATTTACCTACTAGCTTTTTGGAATTACATCGAAATGGAAAATATTCAGAAAAAAAATTGTTTAATTGATCTGTTTCTAAGCAACCTGTGTTGTGTAATCACATTGCTTAACAACACAGACCATACTACAACATAATAGAGCTTATAGTGGAGTGCAAAATATGAAATAATGAAGAAGCAATGTTTAGAACTTAATTCAGAGGCTGACCAGAATTGCATATTCCACTCATACTCTTCCACCTATTTCTGCTGATATATTTCTGCACAGGGAAGCCTTTTCTCAGGCTAACTTGTTTTAATGAACAATCCTTTTCTTGACCCTTTCTGCTGCTTCTCCTCCCCAGAGTGCAAAAGAGCAAAATGAATTTGATGGGAGATAAGTGTTTATGTAAGCTAGGAACTAACATTTAATATTTGGCAGCACTTTGCCATCTTCTAGACAGCATAAACACTTGATGACACCCTTAAAACTTTGTTTCCTGAACCCCTTAAGAGAAAGAAGTTTGATAAACGCTAATCAAATGTAGTACTTTCAAATATATAGATACATAATGCATAACAGTTTACCCACAACTATAAGTAAAGAATTATTTTTAACATTCCTCATTTGAAATGGGAGAAAACAACAGGGTGAAGTTAACTCTCACCATCACATTAACATAAACCATATTCCTAAACAGATGCACCTACAGGGTGCTGAAAAACAAGAGTTAACAATGAAAGTTAGAATACTGAAGTAGGGTGCAAAAGATGCAACACAACAGAACAGCTTCTCTCTAGGCTCTGCTGCTGCATGCTTCACTAACTGCCTGTATAGGATTCACTGTTTAGGTCATAAATCGCCAATAACCTGAGGTAGGACTGCTCCAGGGATTTTTCAGTAGGTGCAAGAACATAGAATCAGTCAGGGTTGGAAGGGACCACAAGGATCATCTAGTTCCAACCCCCCTGCCATAGGCAGGGACACCACGCTAGATCAGGCTGACTAAAGCCTCATTCAGCCTGGCCTTAAACACCTCCAGGGATGGGGCCTCAACCACCTCCTTGGATAACCCATTCCAGGCTCTCACCACTCTCATGGTGAAGAACTTCCTCCTTACGTTCAGCCTGAATCTCCCTACTTCCAGCTTTGTTCCATTCCCCCTAGTCCTGTCACTACCTGATATCCTAAAAAGTTCCTCCCCAGCTTTCTTGTACGCCCCCTTAAGATACTGGAAGGCCACAATAAGGTCACCTCAGAGCCTTCTCTTCTCCAGACTGAACAGCCCCAACTCTCTCACTCTCTCCTCATAAGAGAGGTGCTCCAGCCCTCTGATCATCCTTGTGGCCCTTCTCTGGACACGTTCCAGCATGTCCATATCCCTCTTGTAATAGCGGCTCCAGAACTGGATGCAGTACTCCAGGTGGGGTCTCACCAGAGCTGAGTAGAGGGGAAGAATCACCTCCCTTGACCTGCTGGCCATGCTTCTCCTGATGCAGCCCAGGAACTAGTTGGTTTCCAGGCTGCAAGTGCACATTGACAGCTCATGTTGAGCTTCTCATCCACCAGCACCCCCAAGTCCCTCTCCTCAGGGCTGCTTTCCAGCCAGTCACTGCCCAGCCTGTATTTGTACTTAGGATTGCCTCAACCCAGATGCAAGACCTTGCACTTGGTCTTGTTGAACCTCATGAGGTTGGTTTGTGCCCACCTCTCCAGCCTGTCAAGGTCCCTCTGGATGGCATCCCTTCCCTCCAGCATGTCTGCTGTACCACACAGCTTGGTGTCATCAGCAAACTTGCTGAGGGTACACTCAATGCCACATAAAATGTCACTGACTACATCCAATCTCAAGAAATTCCAGTTGTCACTTCACCAATTTAATAGTTAATTTTTGAGAAAAATCATTTGAACAATCAAAAGCAGAAGCACACTCACCAACTCTGGTGGCTGCATGTCATCACAAGCATCCACATGACACGGCATCATCTTCCAGGCACGACAGGAAGAAAAAAATTAATCCAAATTAAGTCCACATCATGGAGACTTATAGGTAGCTTGGCAAGCAAACACATACATACCAACATCGAAACATTTTTCTGCACTGCTTAAACTACTACAAATATTTACTCTTATACTTTCACTGCAAGAGAACTGTAACTGGTCACACTTCTTCCTTTTCTCTGTGGCATAAACAGATTTTCCTCTTACAAACAATCACCAGCAGCTAAGGGGAAAGCAAAGCTCAAAGAGTTTGTTTCTTTAAAAACCTCTTTAAGTACTAAACCAGTACTACATACTAAAAGATGTTATTACCAGATACCAAACCCTTCTATTTCTCTCATGTATAAAAAACAACCTAGAAAGACATTTAATAACACAATGGTCTTTATATTTATGTCAACAGCAGGTCAAGCAGGAAATATATCCCTTTTCATATTTCAGTAATTCATTGCCATGTACCTCATATAGCCAATAGCTAAACTGAATATATTACTGCCTAATTGTATTTGTAATAATATTTTTATTCCCCCCCCCCAACCCAAATGTGTTCTATAGCATTTTTTTCTTTCAGAACTCAACAGCAAACAATTATAGAAGCGTATTTTTTTAGAATCCACTTTAAATTACTAATAAGGCAAAGGCCTTTGCTGGGTTAAAACATGCAACACATTAATAGAACATTAAAATATAAATGCCCATTTAAAAACAGTTCCTAAAACCCTAGGTGTAAGAGAACTTAAGATACAGAACTGAATTTTATTCTCTACAGACCCATCTGTGCTAGCTACTACTGGTAACCAACAGAAATTAAATTGAAACCAAATGAAACACTGGTTGGATAAAAAGTACATAGTATTAAATAAGAATTTGACTTTTAATAAGAATCTATTGACTATTGTCTTACAGAGATGTACCACAGGGATCAAGTAATAAGAAATCAGCACATACAGAGCTCATTGCTAAGTTGGTGGCCATGGAAGTGGCTGTGAATGGTCAGACTGCAAGAGTGAAAGTCAATAGATTAACTACCTCCCCAAAATGCTTATGTACCAACGCACAGAGAATAAGCAGGAGAAGCTGGAGATCTGTGTTAGGCTGAATGACTATGATATAATTGCCATCACTGAAACATGGTGGGTCAGCTCCCATAACTGGAATGTTGTCATGGATGGTTACGTACTGTTCAGGAAGGATACACCAGCAAGACGAGATGGTGGAGTTGCTCTCTATGTGTGAGAGCAACTGAAATGCGCTGAGTTCTACCTAAGAGGGAGGCAGAACAGGTTGAAAGCTTGTGGGTAAGAATTAAGGGATGTGGAAAAAGAGGCGAAATGGTTGTAGGCGTCTACTATAGACCACCAAACCAAGAGGAAGATGTTGATGAGGCCTTCTACAGTCAACAGGAGGTAGCCTCTAGAACAAACTCCTTGGTACTCATGGGTGACTTCAATCACACTGATATTTGCTGGGAAGCTCACATAGCCAGGCACAGTCACTCCAAAAGGCTCTTGCAGTGTATCAATAATAACTTCTTGATACAGGTAGTGAAGGAACCAACAAGGAGAGGTGCACTGCTGGACCTTGTATTAACTAATAAAGAAGGACTGGTTGAGGACATGAAGGTTGGGAACAGCCTTGGTAACAGTGATCATGACATGGAGCTTAGTATTATAGAAAGTAGAAGCAGACCAACAAGTAGAATTACAACCCTGGACTTCTGCAGAGCTAACGTTGTACTCTTCAGAAACATACTTGCAGAAATCCCATGGGCTACAACCCTGGAAGGTAAAGGAACCCAAGAAAGTTGGTCAATTTCTGAAGACCACTTCCTCCAAGCCCAAGATAGGTGTGTTCCCTTGAGTAGAAAAATCAGGTAGATGTGCTAGCAGATCTGCATGACTGAGCAAGGAGCTCCTGAAGGAAATTCTCAGGGAAGAAAGAAACTTTTAATTCATGGAAGAAGAGATTTGTCACTTGGGAGAATGATAGAGAAGTTGTCAGGGCATGTAGGAAGGCAACAAGGAAGGCCAAAGCCCTCTTAGAACTGAAACTGGCAAAGGAAGTGAAAGAGAACAAGAAGGGCTTCTTCAAATATATCAGTAGGAAAAGGAAGAAGAGAGAAGGTGTGGGGCCACTGCTCAATGAGAAGGCAGCCCTGATAACTGAGGATGCAGAGAAAGAGTTGCTGAATACCTTCTTTGCTTCAGTCTTTACTCCTAAGACTGAACTCCCCCATGTACTCCAGACTCTGGATGAAGGAGAGGAAGCCTGGAGGAGGGAATGCTCCCCCCTGGTCAGTGAAGACTGGGTTAAGGATCAGTTGCACCAATTGAATATTCTCAAGTCCATGGGCCCTGATGAGACACACCCAAGAGTGTTGAGAGAACTGGCTGATGTTATCACTCTGCCAATCTCCATCATTTTTGCCAAATCGTGGCAGACAGGAGAGGTGCCTGAGGACTGGAGAAGAGCCAATGTCATTCAAGTCTTCAAAAAGGGCAAGAAAGAGGTTCCAGGGAACTATCAACCAGTCAGCTTCACCTCCATTCCTGGGAAAATGGAGCAGCTCCTTCTGGAGGGCATCTCAAGGCACTTGGAAGAGAAGAAGGTTATCAGGAGTAGTCAGCAGGGATTTACCAAGGGGAAATCATGCATTCTATGATGCCATAACTGAATGGGTAGATTCAGGGAGGCCAATGGATGTTGTCTACCTTGACCTTAGCAAGGCTTTTGACACCATCTCCCATGACATCCTAGGAAGTGTGGGATGGAAGAGCAGACAGCGAGGTGGATTAGGAACTGGCTACAAGATAGAGTTCAAAGAGTGGTCATCAATGGTGCCAGGTCCAGCTGGAGAGCTGTAACTAGTGGAGTTCACCAGGGATCAGTGCTGGGTCCAGTCCTGTTTAACACCTTCATCAGTGACGTTGATAAGGGGACAGAGTGTCTGCTCAGCAAGTTTGCTAATGACACCAAACTGGGAGGCTTGGCTCTCTGCCCAGCGAGACCTGGACAGACTGGAGAGCTGGGCACAGAGGAACCAAATGAGGTTCAACAAGGACAAGTGCAGAGTCCTGCATCTGGGGAGGAATAATTAACTGCACCAGTACAGGTTGGGAGGTGATCTGCTGGAGAGCAGTCCTGTGGAGAGGGACCTGGGAGTCCTGGTAGAAAACAAGTTATCCATGGGACAGCAATGTGCCCTTGTGGCCAAAAGGCCAATAGGATCCTGGGATGTATTAAAAAGAGTGTATCCAGCAGATCGAGGGAGGTTCTCCTACCCCTCTACTCTGCCCTGGTGAGACCTCATCTTGAGTACTATGTTCAGTTTTGGGCTCCCCAGTTTAGGAGGGAAAGGGACCTGCTGGAGAGGGTCCAGCAGAGGGCTATGAGGATGATTAGGGGACTGGAGCACAGACCTTATGAGGAGAGGCCAAGGGACCTGGGGCTTTTTAGTCTGGAAAAGAGAAGACTTAGAGAGGATTTAATAAATATTTATAAATATCTGAGGGCTGGGTGTCAGGAGGGAGGGGACAGGCTCTTCTTACTTGCTCCCTGTAATAGGACAAGGAGCAATGGATGTAAGCTGCAGCACAGGAGGTTCCACCTCAACACAAGGGGGAACTTCTTTACTGTAAGGGTCACAGACCACTAGAACAGGCTCCCCAGAGAGACTGTAGAGTCTCCTTCTCTGGAGGCTTTCAAGGCCTGTCTGGATGTGTTCCTCTGTGACCTGAGCTAGATTGTATGGTCCTGCTCAGGCAGGGGGGTTGGACTCCATCTCTTTGGGTCCCTTCCAACCCTTTACACCCTGCGACTTTTACATCTAATAAAAGAATATACATGCAACCCTAATTGATGGCAAATTCCTTATTGCAACTTAACCTTAGTTTTAAAGGGAAATAAGGGGGAGGGTGAGAGAGAGTATTAAATGGCTTTATGTATACTTCTCATACTCCCACATGGGCTTGGCACAAAAATTCAAGGGAGGGAACACGCAAGGAAGGAGCACAATCTTGGCCAGCTCAACTTGGGAGTGATGGTATCCACCTGGCAAAAGGCCATGCCGTCCCCAAGCCCTGCACCCACCAGGTCTGATGCAGCTTCACAGACAGCTCTAGTGCAAACATGCTGCCACCCAACTATCAGGCTGCAGGGTGTGCCTGGCTCTTATACCAGTGTCTGAGGGCAACAGTAAGCAGACATGTTAGAAATGCGCTCAGGCAGAGGAGCTCCACTACTTAGTATTGGAGTTACAAGAGAAGATGGGGTGTGACTCCAAGAGTCTAACAGGCTCACAATACAGAAAATGCCACTTTCCATCATTTATCAGAAGTCCTAGCTAACCAGGGAGGTCCCAGCTGACTGGAAACTGACAAACATAATGCCCATCTACCAAAAGAGCCAGAAGGAGGACCCAAGGAACTACAGACCCATCAGTGTGACCTTGGTGCCAGGGAAGATCATAGAGCACAGCACCTTGAGTGCCATTATGCAGCATGGGCAAAGCAACCTGGTGATCATGCCCAGTCAGCATGGGTTCATAAAGGGCAGAACCTGCTGGACAAACCTGATCTCCTTCCATGTAAACAAGCATGCCACATAGTCATAGACTTCAGTAAAGCCTTTGACACCCTCTCCCACAGCACTCTCCTGGAGAAATTGGCTGCTCATGGCTTGGATGGGTGGACACTTTGCTGATTTAAAAAAATTGGCTGGATGGCCAGGCCCAAAGAGTAGTGGTAAACGAAATTAAATCCAGTTGGCAGCTGGTCACTAGTAGTGTTCCCCAGGGCTCAGTTTAATATCTTTATCAATGATCTGGATGAGGGAATTGAATGCACCCTCAGTAAGTTCATAGATGCCACTAAGTTGTGAGGGAGTGATGAACTGCTTGAAGGTAGAAAGACTGTACAGTGATATCTGGACAGGCTATATCAGTAGACAAGGCTAATTGTAAGAGGTTCAAACAAGGCTTAGTGCTGGGCCCTGCACTTGAGTCAACTCCATACAACACTACAGACTTGAGGCTGAGTGGCTAGAAAGCTGCCCAGAAGAGAAAAGATCTGAGGGTGTTGATTGGCAGCTGGCTGAATACAAGCCAGCACTGCTCAGGTGGTCACAAAGGCCAACAGCATCATGGCCTGTATAAGGAATAGTGTGATCAGCAGGACTAAAGAGATGATCGTCCCACTGCACTCAGCACTGGTGAGGCTGCACCTTGAGTACTGTGTTCAGATTTGGGCACCACAATATAAGAGAGACATTGAGTTGCTGGAGTGGGTCCAGAGAAGCACAACAAAGATGAAGGGCATTGAACACAAGTCTTATGAGAAATGGCTGAGGGAACTGGTATTGTTCAGTCTGAAGGAAAGGAAGCTGATGAGAGACTTTTTCTTTACAACTATCTGAAATGAGGTGTCCAGGGAGATGTTAGAATCACCATCTCTGGAGATGTTTAAAAGACACATAGATGTGGTGCTAAATGACACAGTTTAGCACCAGTTTTGGTAGAGTCAGGTAATGGTTGGATGATCTTAAAAGGTCTTTTCCAACCAAAATGATTCTATGATTCTCCACTATTTTTTTCCTCCAGTCTCTTTTTGTGTATTTCTAGATCTGAAGCACCCAGGGGATGGGGACATTAAAGAAAAAGAATAGTGCAAAATCATTCATGTTTTCTCAGCTATCAAAGTAGCCATTATGGTTCATGGGCATTTGATTTGGAGTAGTTAGTCTAATATATATGTACATCTCTGTACTAAGGAGCAATGTCTTTCAGTAAAATGTATCAAGATGGGGTTTTTTTACATATAATCTGTAAATACGTCTTTCCTCCAGTCTTAGAATTTACAAGGCTGTCCACATTGTCGCATCTCAGAAAATTCAACTTCCAGCCATAGTTCACCATTTTACAAGTCTTGAACTACTGAGCTTTTCCACCTTTACTGGAGAAAAGAACCGGCAGAAAAAAAAGAGGATTTCTGTAGATAACATCTCCAAAATGTTGGACTGGAAAAAGAATCTCTTCTTGCATTTATTTAAAAAGACATTCCTATTCTCTGAAAGTAGCCTCTCTCATGCATTACTTCACAAACAACATTGGTCTATTCTAAGTTTAAATGTTTTGCTAGAAAATTGTTTCAACAAGAAATGCATAACCTCAGAAAGACCTTACATTTCTTACATGACACTCCCAGCTTCAACCTCATAACCCATAGACATTTGCTTATACAATTAAAGATATTTGTATTACGGCTAGCTAAAACTAGAAATTAGTCTGTGTCAGAAAGCAGTCCCCATTTTAAGTAGGCTATGAAACTCATGCATAAAGCCACCAAAGCCATAAGCAGCTCCACTCTGAAGAGAAAGTAAAATTGGAACATGGAAAATGAGCAGAGGTGATGCCCACTTATTTGTAGAAACTTATGTCAAGCAAGCCAAGCAACCTAATCAGTCAAACTATATAGAGTTCAAATAGATTTTCTGTTCCATTCAATTTGGAATGGAATTACAATACACTAGTGACCAATCTGAAGATTGCACTCAACTAGATACCCCAGGAAAGGCAGGCTGCTTTGTTTATATGCCCTGACACTGGTTTTACCAGCAGCAAATACAAAAAAAAAGTTTTGAAAACATCAGAATATGAATAAGGCATCATAGAGGTAAACTAGTAACAATGGATGAGAAGGCTGAGATGATCAACTTTTTTGCCTCAGTCTTCATTGGCAACCCCTCTCTCATGGCTCTCATGTTAATGGCCCACAATATGGAGATTAGGGAGACAAAGTCCCTCCCACTCTAAGTGAAGACAAGGTGTGTGTGATCAACTGAGGAATGTGAAGATATACAAGTCCATGGGACCTGATGAGATGCATCCCAGAGTCCTGAGGGAATTAGCTGATGTCGTTTCCAAGCCACTCCCCATAATATTTTAAAAAGTCATGGCAGTCAGGTGAAGTCCCTGGTGAGCGGAAGAAAGGAAATATTACACCCGCTTTTAAAAAGGGTAGAAGGGAGGACCCTGGGAACTATCAATCTGTCAGCCTCACCTCTGTGCCTGGAAACATCATGGAACAGATCTTCCTAGATGCCATGCTAAGGCACACGGAGGACAGGGAGGTAATTCAAGACATCCAGCATGGCTTTACTAGGGGCAAGTCTTAACTGACCAATTTAGTCACTTTATAGAAAGACACTGTCAGTAGATAAGGGAAAACTTATGGATATGATCTATATGGACTTCTGTAAGGCCTTTGACATGGTCCCCCACAACATCCTGCTTGCCAAGTTGGAGAAATACGGATTTGATGGGTGGACTGTTCAGAGGATAAGAAATTGCCTGGATGGTCACATGCAGAGGATAGCGCTCAATGTCTCAAAGTCCAGATGGAGAACAGTGACAAGTGACGTCTCTCAGGGATGCGCACTGGGATCTGTGCTCTTCAATATTTTCATCAATGATACAAACAATGGGATCAAGCGCACCATCAGCAAGTTTGCAAATGACACCAAGATGAGTGGTGCTGTCGATATGCAAGAGGGATAGGATGTCATCCAGAGGGATCTGGCCAAGCTGGAGAAGTGGGCCCACATGACCCTCATGAGGTTCAACAAGAGCAAGTGCAGGGTTCTGCACTTGGGCCAGAACAATCCTCACTATCAATACAGATTAGGGGATGAGGTGACAAATCAGCCCTGTGAGAAAAGAATTGGGGGTGCTGACGGGGAAGAAGCTGGACATGAGCAGTCAGTGTGCGCTTGCATCCCAGAAGGCAAATCACATCCTGGGCGGCATCAAAAGATGCATTGCCAGCAGATCGAGTGAGGTGATTCTGCCACTTCGCTCTGGTGAGATCTCACCTGGAGTACTGTGTACAGGTCTGGAGCCCTCAATATAGGAAGGACATGGACCTGATAGAGCAGGTCCAGAGGAGGGCCACAAAAACGATCAGGGGGTTGGAGCACCTCTGCTACAAAAACAGGCTGAGGAAGCTGGGGTTGTTCAGCCTGGAGAAGAGAAGGCTCCAGGGAGACCTAATAGCGACCTTCTGATACCTGAAGTGGGCTTACAAGAAGGATGGAGGGAGAATGTTTACAAAGGCCTGTAGTGATAGGATGAGGGGCAATGGCTTCAAACTAAAGAATGGATTTAGATTGGATGTTAGGAATGAGTTCTTTATCATGAGGGTAATGGAACACTGGAATGGATTGCCCAAGGAGGTGGTTGGGGACCCATCCCTGCAGATATTCAAGGTGAGGCTTGATAGGGCTCTGGGCAACTTGATCTAGTTGAGGATGTCCCTGCTTACTGCAGAGGAGTTTGGACTAAATGACCTTTAGAGGTCCCTTCCAACCCAGACCACTCTGGGATTCCGTAAATTCTGTGCGATTCTAGTTTAAGATCCAGAGTAGCCTACTAGACAATCTGGCGTTTTGGTGAATCTTTTGACAAGTGGGTGTTGTTTATTTTTTTTCCTTTTAAGTCCAAATCTTTCCTTTTGATATTTCTGCAAGGCTTCTGGCACCCCAATTTTGACATTCTTGTAGTATATATTTCTAGTATACATTACAGGAAGTAACTACCTCTTCCTCTCATAAAGGGGCAATGCTCATTTAGGTAGCCATTTCATAGCTCCTCTCCTCCTTTCTCTTCCGTTCATTTAAATAAGATAAACCTCATCTGTCATCTCAAGCAATGTGCCAAACAGAAAAGATTGTTAACCACAGGTGCCTATGATTTCTCTTCCCAGGAAAGAGGATACAACAGTGAGCAATTCCCAGAAAGTGAATTTTAGAATACAACATGGAAGAATATCTTTAAGCATTTTTTAATTCTCTCCCAACACAGTCAAATATACCCAAATCTCACTTAAAATTCAACTTATCAGTGGTTCTGGCTCCAAAACATTTGGAATTACAGTATGTGTTTGGGGTTTTTTTAGCATTTTTTGTAAAAGCAATAATCTGCCAGACCAACTAGAGATCTTTATAGATATTATTCACAATCTCAAATTCTACTAAGATCTGTTGAAAAGCATTGTTCTGACATGCTTTCTTGATCTGAAAAAGCCTCCTAATTCCCATTGATCTCATCCTGATCAAAATGCTGAAGTCTAAAAGAAGGCCCATGTAATAAAACCTGCAGGGACTGTGCCCTACCAACTTTTGATTCCAACCAAAAGCACCCCACAAACCAAAACCACACAGGTCACATCCCAAATACCCTTTACACCCCAAACAGTCATCATCTTGCAGGTACCATTTGTACGGCCAAAATATTTCAGTGGTATCAAAGTTTAATCAGAAGCACACATACTTCACACAATGTAAACGTATGTATTTGAGAATAGTTTCCCCAGATATTGGAGGTGCTAACTCTTTACTGAACAAAACAATATCAATTTTAACTCCTACCATTCCATCATAACGGTCTCCAGGTCTACCTCTTCGGTCATAAGACATAAGATCCCTAAAACGAGAAAAAGCAGCAGCACGTTACTCATGTTATGAACTAGTTTATATATTCTCCTGCAAATTTTCATGATTTGCACACAACTATGAATTTCTGAATGCTTTAATCAAGTTCTTCAGAACATAAAAGTTACAGAACTACTGACGACAGGCCTAGTAGCCTCCTACATTACAGAAATAATTCAATTCAAATACTTCTCAAAATTCGCTGGTGTAATGAAGCCTGCATAATCATGTGGCAGTTTGGTCCTGTCTGGGGGCCAGATACCCACCAAAGCCACTCTATCGTTCCCATTCTTAGATGGACAGGAGAGAGGGAAAAATATAACAAGAAGCCCATAGGTCAAGATTGAACCAGTTTAATAAGACAAAAAGCAAAAGCCACATGTGGAAACAAGAGCAAACAACAATATTATTCTCTGCTTCCCATCAGCAGATGATGTCTGGCCACTTCCGAAGAAGCAGGGCTGGAATACACATAGCAGTTGCTCCAGAGGACAGATGCCATCAATAAGAGTCCCCACACTTCCTTCTTTCCCTTAGCTTTTATATCTGAGCTAAAGTCATATAGCATGGAATACCCCTTTGGTCAGTTTGGGTCAGCTGGCCTGACTGCATCCCTTCCCAAGATCTTGCCCACCCCTCAGCCTACTGCTGGGAAGGGAGGGGATGTTGTAAAAGCACAGCCTTAGTGCTTAGCAGTAACCAAAACACTGGTGTGTTACTAACACCCTTTCCAGCTACCACTACAAAACAGCACTACAAAAGATGCTCTGGGGACAACTAACTCCCTCTCAGCCAAACCCAATACAAATCACTACCAACATGGAACATGAAACAAGTCCTACAAATATAGCATAATTCAGCACATTTTACTCAACTTGAGTTTTGTACAACGCATTTATGCAACAGCTTACCCGCCACGAGGAGGTGGCGGAGGAGGAAGAGGAAGATTACGAGCTCTACTGCCACCTCTGCCACCACGACCCGGTGGAGGTGGTGGAGGTCCTCTGCGAGGGCTCATATCATCATAATCTCTTCTTGATGGAGGTATAGGTCGTCCACCACGACCAGGAGGCATTCTATCAAAGCCTCCTCTTCCACGAATTGGAAAGCCTACTGGACGTCCCCTTCTCTCGTCAAACATCATTGTGAAGCCACCATAATCATACGTTTCATCATAGAAATTGGGATCATAAGGCTGTGCCCGTCCTTTAATTGGAGACTACAACACACAGAGAAAACAAACCCACCCACAAAAATAAAAAAGGCAAAACAAAAATCAAACATCAAGACAACAAACCAAAGAAAAAAAACAACACCCCCCCCTCCCCCCCGTTTAGCATTGACTGTTACAATTACTATATTTCATTAAATCACTATATTAATTACTATATTAAAATGTAAATTAACTTTGGTCACAACACCATGCAACACTACAGGCTTGGGGACGAGTGGCTGGAAAGCTGCCTGGCAGAAAGGGACCCAAGGGTGTTAGCTGACAGCTGGCTAAACATGAGCCAACAGTGCACCCAGGTAGCCAGGAAGACCAACAGCATCCTAGCCTGTATCAGAAACGGCATGGACAGAAGGAGTAAGGAAGTGATCTCCAGAACTACTTGAAAGAAGGTGGTGAGGCCAGTGTTGGACTCTTCTCCCAAGTAACCAATGATAGGACAAGAGGTAATAGACTCAAGCTGCACATGGGGAGATTTAGATTGGATTTTATAAAGAATTTCTTTACTGAAAGAGTGGGCAGTCATTGGAATAAGCTGCCCAGTAAAGTGGTGGAATCACCAAGAAGAGCAGATGTGGCACTTCAGGACATGGTCTATTGGTCATGGAGGTGTTGGGTAGAAGGGTGGACTTGATGATCTTAGATATCTTTTCAAACCTTAATGATTCTATTTAATATGATTTACACATTCTGAATAAGTTGCTGATTTCACAGTGCTGATAAGGACAGGAATAGTGATATGCTTCCTGAGAACTTAACTATGATAGCGAAGTTGTTGTTACTGATGAGTGGCACACGCATTTGTCTCACTTCCTCCACAATTTAAAATTTCTTATTTTGCTAGTCCATTGGTACAAAAAATGTCTTCCCTGTCCAATAAGGTACATTTCAATTCTAGAAAACAGAAATAATTTCAAAGGGTGCTAACAACCCAACACTTATTTTATTATTGGAAAAGTAAGAGGCACTAAATTCGTCATAGAAATAGAAAGATAATTTTTCCATCCAAATAATCTCAACTTTCATGAATATCAATGAAAAAATAGTAAGTTTAAGACATTACCTCAGAGATAAGATCCAAGATGATCTTGATACATTCCACAACTCTATCAGGTTTTCCACCTATAAGCACCACTCTATCAGTGGAATGAGGACAACACTCTTGGAAGAGCTTAATGGTGGTCTGAGTGTTCTGTTGAAGACAAGAAAATCCTAAATCTTAAAATAATTTTATTTTTAACAATTGTATAAACTTATTGAAAACAAATTGTGTTAAGACACACCACAACATTTCTAAAGAAACAATCAAACCAGACCATTAAGCTTCCAGTCATTTTAAGCGAATACTTGCTTCTGAGTTTTTACCAAAAATTTTAGGATATTATATTTAAGACATGCAGTGACATGAGTTCGTGTGAAACGCTAGTGAATAGGAAAAAAGTTCAACTAAAAAAAAAAAATCTTTCAATTATGGCTCATCTACACAGTCACTTCAAATATTAGCAAAAGGACCACATACTCATTTTAAGCTATAAACCTTCATGTCATAAAAACATGCTTTAGATACAAAACAGCAATGCAGCCAAGATTATGTCTAGCCATCTTGCTTTCCTCAGTGCAAACACAGTAGCATACGCCTAAACTGATCTGGAATTGCCTTTAACACAATGCCAGAGGAAAAGAAAAAAAAAAAAAAGAATAAAAGAATAATACTCCTGATTCAGAAATCACTAGCTTTTTAGAACAAAACACTCCTTCACAAGGAAAGGTCCTTCAAAGAATATAGTGGAAGTTTAAAAAAAAGGCAAAAAAAAAAAAAAATCAACCCACCCAAACAATTTCCCAACAAAAACCAAACCCCATACTACGCTTTTTATTGATATTCAAACACATAAATCCAACACCACCAACATAATCTGTATAGCAGTTCATTCCAGAAGAAATGATGAATGACATTTTAATTTTTAAATAAGTAACCTTTTTTATGAAGATTACTGCTAATATGCTTAAAAGCTTTATAAGAAATCCCAGGCACCAACACCAACAGCCACTTCATTTCTGACTTTTTGCAAGAAAGTTGTAATAAGTAACTTACGGATTATTGCACAGATGATGCATATACTCCCTGTTCAAGAACACAAAAATCTGATTTGTTTATAGAATAAAAGGAGAATCTGAAAAGAATAGGAAACAGTACCTCTCTGAGTTCTTTGATTTTAGCACCCTTGACACCAATAATTCCTCCTGCTAGACTTTGGTGAATTAGAAGTCTTAATTCACAGTCAAAATCGCTACTTTTGTAGTGTTGATACTGTAAACAAGATGCATACAAGGAAAGAATAAAATATTAGTCAGGGGAAAAATAATGGGGGGGGAAGAGGAATTAAAATACTAATTTGGGTGGGGTTTTTTTTGTTAAGATTTTTCTCCAAACACCCTGGTACGGCTTAATTTGCTGCTGAACTGCAATACTTTATTTGCTACAAGAAAATTATACCTATTTAAGTACTTGCCTTTTGAGGTCAAATTAGTTTTTCTTATTTATTATTGGCTAAAATTTTAAGATATCATACAACACAACACAGGATGGAAGTTACAACTACCCCAAATTGGGGACTAAAGTCGGGAAACATATTTTGAAAGGAGGGAGGCCATTCCAAATACTCATTTTCTCAGTCCTCTACTAAAATAAGTGTACCTTGAGAGCTATAGGCCTCCTTCCAGAAAAGGATGGGTTTATATTTCCTAATTTAATATGTTAAAAATAGCACACAATCGTCTACAGTTATCTTGGCTTAATCAAAATTTATAACTCTGAAGAAACAAACCTGAGACATACCTCTTCTAAAGTAGGGATAATCTTCTTCAAGATTTCTCCAATTGTCTCGGTGTCTGCACTTATACTCAAGATGCTGTTTAAGATGCCATAGTGTCAGAAAATATGAAGAAGTTGGAAAAGTAGTAGAATTAAGTTTAATATTCATAACCATACACAGAATTGGCTATACAGAAGAACTGACAATTAATATTCCCCATTTAAAATAAACCTATTCACTGGATTTACAACACATGCATATTTATGCCCAATACATATGCATGATGAATTTAAGACTAGGTAAATCTTGGAGAGAGAGCAAGTGAGAGCTTTTGAAAGGGCTCAGATTAAGTGGGCAAGAAATCAATGCAGAACTGAAAGTAGAAGTGAATATTTGCATTTACCACCACCACTAATTTAATATATCCTTGCCATTACACTGGTAAAACTGGCACACCTTGTGGAAAAAAGTGGGGTTATGCAGGTGGTCAACATTATGTCCAGTTAGGTTGAAAGACCAGATAGAAATTAGATTACTAATGGGCTCTACAAAAAAGAAATATAAATACAAGGAAAACCAACCAAATAACACCACCACCACAAAAAAAAAAAAAACACACACACAAACCCCAAAAAACAACCCCATCCCCCCCAAAAAAAAACAAAAAAAAACCCCAACAAACCAAAAATGTAACACAAACAAGAAGCAAAAAGGAAAGTGAACTAGAGTCAGTATTTCATCAGAAATAATTAGGAACAGACAATGTTGGGGGGATCAAGGTGGGCCACAGATATCAGGCAAGAGACTCTCGAAACAATTTGATCTATAACGCAGTGAATATGCAACACTTGAAGCTGTACTACTTCCATTGAAGTAAAGTTAGTGGATTGTTTGGGTGGCCAACTCACGTAGTTTGGTGACAAGAAGACTTAATGCGGAAAATAAGACAAAGCTTTTAGAAAACACAATACATGGTCCATAAGGGGATACTATTTAATTATATAAAAGGCAGGTAATAAAATACATTTCTCTCTTTCTAATCAGGCAGTGAGGCATAAACTGTTGGGACATACCGCTCAGGGCCACTGCTGTCTGGGACTGAAACACTTGCATTGTACTGCATTGGTCATTGGCGTTCGTGGATGTTGGCATTGGGCATGGGTATTCAATCAGAAGTTGTCAAGTATGGTACCCGTTTGGCAACAAACACATTTTTGGGCATAGCCAACCAGGGTTTTCACATGGGCGTTCAGGGGCGGATGGGCCAACGTCATGGTGGGCAACGCAGGGGCAAGACGATCCAGTACATGGGTAACGGAGATATATGGCCAAAAAAAAAAAAAAAGGAGAGGGAAAAGGGGGAAAAGCAATACATTTTAATTTAATACAAACTATACTCATTACTCTCAGTTAATGAAGCAAGTTTAAGTTGTTCTGAAAACTAACACAATAATGGATTGCTACATCAACTGTGGCTTAACAGTATGGATCTTAATGAGTTACTTTATCTGACTAAACTATTTTACTTTTAACATAATGTTTCAGTAGCAGGTCAGCTCATGAACATAGACAAACTGTTGAGAACTGCGTTACTGAAACCTTGGGCAAGTTGGGAAAGTCAGCATTTCAGACCAATTAAATTATCTGGACTTAAGTGATGTATTTACTTAAAGCAAACAAAAATATTAGCTGCCAAAGTTAGTGAGTGTATGTATGATTCCTGATCACTTCAACTTAATCCTCAATTCTAGTTACTACAGTTTGTGAACTTCGATGGAACTGGTTCTGTAATGATATATTGGCAAATATTGCGTTAAAGTCTTGCTTGAAAGAACTGCTGAAATAGTTGATGCTAAGTACAGGAATGTAAACAAATGAAACTTAGAAAGCATTTCCAAGTTTGATAAACACGTAACATTTACAGCAAGCATGTCTAATCACAAGAGTCAATCCGCTATAAGTAAACAAGCAATGACAAAAAAGCGTTTCCAAGTAATAGAATGTTTCTTTCCTATTCTATACCTGTATTTAAATTGCACAACCTTAATATGAATGTTTTTCTGCTTTATGTCCAAACTGTTAAAAGTAAGAACAGATGGATCATTATGAAGGCTTTTTTTTTTTTTAAAGCAAGTAAAGTAATTCTTCTGTCACTGGGCGAAGCCAGCCACCTCAGAGCTTTCACTAGTACTGTAACTGATTCACACATACGGAAAATGGCAGTTAAAGGTTTTACACTTTGCCACAATATTTCTAATTAAAGATATTAACCCATTTAAAATGTGTAATTTAGAGAAACCCTGTTTGAATGCAGAGGTTCAATATAAACCTCTCCTCCCACATAACTTGAGTCGAGTTTCAATTACAACACAAGCTGAAAAACTTATCTCCTCTAACAATCATTAATTATAAGCCATTGATAAATTGTTTTTTTAGATTTGTATTGATCAATTCCTATAAACATATACAATCAAGTTTTCAATGGAGCACTCAAAAAAATTGGTATTTAATTAACGTAAACTTGTATATACTCACATCTGTACGAAGTGCCTTAATATTTTTGCCACCTTTCCCAATCACTGCTCCAGCATTCTGGAAAATAGTTTTCAGAAGTCACATTACGCTAATACAGCACAAATTACATTTAACTGAAGACGAAGAAAAACGTATCTATTTCTGCATTACCTTGTGGGATGCATTCAGGGGCAATTGTAAAACTACATTTTTAGTAGGCTATTTCAAGAACTATATGCAAATTTATTGTTATTACGCAGTTCATACATGATGCTAACAGGACCACAAATATTTTGCAGCACTCCGTGTAACTTGACTACTCATCAGAAATGCCATGCAGAGTTAAGGTAACACTCCCCTGCCCCTACACAAGCCTGAGTTACTTCAAACAGCACAAACATCTGTAACAACTGGAAACACTAAAGGAGACTAATAAATAGCAATTTTACTGTAACAATTTATACTAGTCAATGAAGCAATTGTAATCCCTGAAACATCACTCCCGCATTTCTTCCTCAGGATTGTATTAGTTTTCCTGGATTTAATAAATCTAGGAAGTCCTCATCTTGCCTCTCACATTTAATTTACAATTATAAGATGATCATTCTCTAAACTGCTTACTTTCTAAAGGCTAATACTCAGTCATTCCCATGGAAACAATTATGCTCCACTCCGACATAAGAAAGTGACTCATAACTGCTATTGCTTTAATTTTTTTTTAAAGTACTCATTTAAAAAAATGAGTCCCACAGATTATTGAAGACTTACCCCTGAAAAAAATTTGAGATAATACCATTGCAATACACTTGTACCATCATTCATGCACACTTACAAACATTCCTAATATTTAATTATTTTAAATAAAGGACATGTTCTTTATAAACATACAGTTTGTTACCGCTCTTAAGCGATGGTATAAGCAGAAACAATGATACTGAAAAAGCATACTTTGCTTTGAAGCAAGATGCGTAACTCAACCATCTCATCTGTATTCCGAGACCTTTTGAAGGCCTGTTCTTCTTCCATATCTTCTGCAGGACGTTTGCCTGTAGATAAGTCCATAAGGGAGAAAAACACAAACATAGATTTAACAAAGCAACAATAAAATTGTATATCAATTTAACACACTGTATTCCCAATGAAGCATTCCCTCCAACTAGCCCAACGCTAACTTCTGACATCTGCTCTGATTATCTATAACACAGTGTTGGAGAATGGCTCGAATCTAAGGGACATGGTTCTATGGAACAACTATTTGAGCAAAATGTGTAGGCCGTACTCCATCTTTTTGCTTATTGCTCACAGATAGCTTTTAGGCTGATGTGCTGCAGCTGTGTTATCGAACTACAGGATGTGCCAAGGTTACTATGGCCTTGTGGTTGTCCCTGCAGCTGTGTTTAACAGGATGAAAACAAGTACCTAATTAGAGAGAAGTTTGTGGAACTGCACGCAGGATTAATTGCAAGTAAGCGTGACATTATAATCGAGCTTTTTACCTTAAACCAATTAAATGATGACACTTGGTATATTCAATTAAGATGTACCAATAGAATTATGCCATTTGTGCATATTTAGCCAAAGATGCTATATAAGCTGTGCTTTTGAACAATAAAGTTGAGACTTGATTATCAATCATATTGATTGTGCGGGTCTTCCCTCACCGCGGGTTCTCCCTTACAAGTTCCTGACAAGCAAGCTCCCCAACAACACAGAAGCAGGTTTTTACTTCATCAGCCTACATATCTGTGGCAGTTTAGGCTGGGTGCCCCCTGCCACTGCTGCATGAGATACACCTCTGGTGTCCTGGGTGCCCACCCAAAGGGGTGGACACAGGAAATGGCATATTTCTACCCATAAATCCTGCACCCTATAAAGTCATCTGCAGAGTCATCCTCTTCCTCTTTCTTCCCTCTCTGCTCCCATGGGAGATGTCTTCTCTTATCGGGTAATGCCGGGGGAGTATCTCAGGCCTCTTAGGCCTGACTAGGCCTAATGCCAGGAGGAGAATGGAGGGGGGGGCAGTCTCAGACCTGGCCAGCCTGAGACTTGCCTAGCAGTGGCGGGGGGGGGGGGGGGAAGGAAGAGCCCTGGGGGATTGGGTAGACCCTCAGGTGGGAGGAGGGAAGGATTGGGAAACCTCTGGGTACTGTGTGGGGGACTCTGTATGCTTTGGGATGTTCTTTTCCACTATGCTTTGTAGTTTGTAGTTTTTCTGTATTTTCACCAATCGCTTTTTTTTCCACTTAAACTTTCCATCACTCTCCAATCCGTTTGCGTGTGTCATTGTTTTGTCCCTTTCGGGGCAAGAGATGTTCTGGCTGGCCTCAAACCAGCACAATATCAATTATTGAAGACTCATTCCAAATCAATGAACTACAGCTGAAATGAGAATTTTGCAAATTTAACAGCATCACCTACCTAGTATTTCTTTTACTATTAGGAAAACCTTAAAGACCAAAAGTAGCTTGTCCAGCACCAAAATATTGATTGAACAACAGGAAAATAGTATTTTAAATAGCTTTGAAAAGCTGATATGAATCACTTCAATGCTAATACCCTAACTCTTCACTAATTTTCACAAATTTTCAGTTCTTCCATATTTTTTCATGTAGCTGATATTTAGATACTTCACATATATATTTACATTCCTTCAAAATAACAAACTGCAATAAATAAATGGATATGCCTGACAAAATTTTACATGATCACATTGTCCACACAAGTACTGAGTATTTAGCTATCAAATATTTTCAAATTCTTAGTTATAACTTTGTTACTTATGCCACATCAAAAATGCTCCCAAAGAAAAATTCTGTATTCATGATACAAAAACCCCCCAACATATAAAACCATGTGGAATGCATGGAAATATTATAAAAATACTGTAAATACAAACATTTGATACACAAATTATTGAAACAGTGAGAGTTAAAAAGGTTCTTCCCCCCCAAATAAAATAGCCCCTAAAAAGACTTACCATTTGTCTCTGTGTTGGTAAAGGTCTCCTCCTGTTGTTCAGTCTCCATTACCTTTTATTCTCAAGTGTGCAGATAAAACCTGTTGCAGAATAAAAAAAAAAAAGCTAGCGTATCTATTGGGGGGGAAGGGATAAACAAAGAGATTACTGCTTTTAGAACTTACCAGTTTTATATATGCTTGCAGAGCAAGAATAAAGCGTTCTGGGTGGGATGAAAACCCAACAAGCCTATGAAAACAGCATAGATCAGGCTCTGTTTACTTACAGGCTTGATTCTCACAACTCAAAATGGGGTTTTGACCAGAGGGTTTGCTGCAAAGCCTTTCTTTATAAGTGAGAAAACATAACAAGGCTAAGCACATCACTAAGGGGAGAAGTAATAATCAAGTCTGCAAACTCAGAGATAAACAATTATAGTCTGAACAATTCTGGACATGATCTGTCTTCAAGCATTTGCTAGCTTTAAGCAATCAGATATGTAAAGTGAACGATTACCTAGGTCCTATTCTTAGCATATTCTATAAGTATTTTGATTTTCCTTTTTAAAAAAGGCTATAACAAAAATCAGTAGATTGAGACATAAATAACTTAGAATAAAAACTCGTTACTATAACTTATAAAATGCTAGTGTTTATCAACTTACTAGCAGGCATTGTATCATGCATACCATTCAATATCACAGATGAACAAAAGAAATTACACACAAGCCACACTAGAAAAATTCTATTAAAAAAATAAAAGTAACCACTGTAGTTACGTATAACCTTTGCATACATGTACAAAGAAGCTCAAAAGCAGCTGAGCTTCGAATCAGGTGCTAAAAAAAAAAAATCTTTAAAAAGGTAAGTCCACGTGAGAACACATATAAAGTACAATAGAAAACCAGGCAAAACAACTTTGCACTTTATTCTCTTAAAAAGTTAATTTGTACAGATAACAGCCAAAGAATGCTATTTTTCCCCTCAGATTTTATTGCTCAACTTCCATAGCCTGAGCAAATGATTCACACTTATGTATTCAGCAAGAAAAAAAATGAGGTACTTCGGAAAACATCCTTTCAATTATCTGTTCGTTTGCAACAGTTACTCTGTTTCTGCAGGCTAGCAGCAGGCGTTGGCGGGGGATGGGGGGGGGGGGAAAGAAGGCAGGAAGAGAAATTTCACCAGGTTCAAATGGCTAGCCCTCCCAGACCCTCTTCTATTTACGAACTTCCCAAAAAAGGTAGAGTTATAAGTGGACAACGTAAAATAGTGTTCAGGACAAGATGTTCTCAATTAGCTACTGTGTGCTGTTGTATAAAACGAGACTTTGCGGGATTAAATTGAATAACGCAATATTTTTTAAAACATCGGAGGGGTAAAGCGGCCACGGAGAACGAGTAGAGGGCTACGAGACGCTGGCGCGTTTCTACCCCGCTCCCTCCGGAACGAACTACCCCCTTCTCACCCAGACGCCTCCCCTTTCGCAGCAGGGTCTAGCCTGGCTGACGTTCACCCTCGCAGGACCTCCACAACCAGCCAACCCACCGCAGAGCGCGCTGAAGCCCAGCTCACTCCCTAGGTGGGGATGGAGGAGGAGACTGCATTACATAACCCCCACAGCCCCAGACCTACCTCCGCTGTAACAGTGACCAGCAGAAATGGCGGCCACTATAATGGCGCCTACCCACTGGTAGGCGGAGCCGGGAGCAAAAAACCCCCCCCCACCACGCGGTCACAACGTTTCCCCCACTCTACCCAGGGAAGACACAAAGGAGACATTCGGCGGCCCTTACCCGATCTCAAGCGGGTGCGACAGAGTGCAATGATCCTACTACAAGAAAAATTCCGCCATCGCCCCTAAAAGCAGGCCCTGCCGTAGAGCGCTCCCAAATCGGTTTGGCACGACCGCATTAGCACAGGCCACAGCCGAGAGCGTTCTTTCTCTCTGCCTACCATAAATTCTCAAACGTTCGCCCCATGCAGTTACCCTAGATAGGCGCAGGAAGGTGGTGGCGGCCACTCCTCCAGCCTTAGCGCGCATCCGCTAGTGCAGCCAGCTTCCACCACATTGCTACTCTGCGAGCCGCACCGATTCGGCCACCGCGTCCGCACAAAGGTCACCGAGGCGCAATGGCTGCCAGCAGAAACACAGATGACTCTATTCGCCTTTCCCTCAGCATAGGTTAGGCCCTTTGAGCCCGCAGGTTGCGCCAAGCTACTCCACATTAGCAAAGGAGTCACTCCTAGTTACCTCCTCCCTGCAGCAGCTCCCGGACCTACTCGATTCCACCGCCCCACCAGCGGAGAGGTGCACTGCCCCTGCGAGAACCCACAAAAATCTGTGGTGACGACTTAGGCCTCCCACGCTACTATATCACACAGCAGCATCGACAGGAGCACAATCAACAGCTCCAGTTCCCTCGACGCGTGCGCGACACCCCTTCATCAGCTACGTGCGCAAGCTACGCTTACCTACACCCACCACGTACAAGAGAGAAAGACGAACAACTCCCACCACCACGCACATCCACCAGTACTGCCAGGCAATTAATACAGCCGCCCTCTCTCCACACACACACACACACACACACCCCCCATGGGGACCCACTGCGGTCCCATTGTGTAAGGCAGCTGCCTATCAGGACAGAAATGGTTTCTACTTCACCCCGCCCTCCGTGCGGACCGCGGTGATGCAGGCCTGGGTATTACGAGAAGAGGAGCGCGAACCACCCTAGCCCGCCGCAGTGTGCCTGAGTTGGTTTGTTGTTTGTTTTTTACCTGCCTGACAGGAGCCACGAGAAGAATGCAACAACAGTTGAAACAATGGAAGGCTGTAAAGGAGAGCAAGAACAGGGTTTCTTAGGGAAAAAATGGCGTCTGTGAAAACTCCGCCTTGTGCTTGTCCCCTAGCATCAGAGGGGGCGGGGCAGAGTTCTTGTGATGCTTTAAAGGCGCGTGTGGCTCCACACCTCCTATTGGCTGTTGGGTTGCGCGGGGTTTTGGGGGACTGTACATAGAGAGCAGGTGTGTTCTCTCCTTCCTTCCTACTCGCAACTTGGGCGATGAGAAATGGTCTACCCTGCTGGTTTTGCCCGCTTTCAGCACCACCCCTGCCCTGGATAAGTATGGGGTGACTCGGCTGAGGGTAGGGTGCAGGGGAAGGGGCTTGGGCTCTATTCAATACGTTTGAAGAGTAGGTAGGTAGGTATGTGTCCCATTCCCGAGATAATTCTGTGATGGGGCAAAAAGGACTTTAAAAAGCATATACTATTTCTCATTTATTATCCAATTCTATTCATTATTGTCCTAAAAGGAAGAGAGTGTTAGAATGACAGCAAACTGGAGGTTAAGGGTAACCTGACATTACAACTCTTTTAATCCCATGTAAGAGAGAGAAGTTTCCTACAACTCTTTCTCATATATATGTTTGTGTAGCAGATATTTCTACCAGTGTGTCACTTTTTTATTTTATTTTTGAGGACTTTTTTTCCCTGTTCATATAGTGTTTTCTAACATGGCAAATTGCAATGCATTCCTGTCAGAATTTGACCTGGTTTGGCTTCTTAGCCTTCTCTCATGGCTGAACAAACCCAGTTCTTTCATCCTCTCCATGGAATGACATATGCTTCAGTCCCATGACAGTTTTGGCATCCATCTACTGGACCTGCTTCACTATGTTAGTGGCTTTCTTGTAGTGGGGAGTCCAAAATCACAGAATCACAGAAACATTCAGATTGGAAAAGATCCTTGGGATCATCAAGTCCAACCGTTGACCTAACTCTACAAAGTTCACCCCTAAACCATATCCCCAAGCACCACATCTAAATGACCTTTAAACACATCTAGGGTTGGTGACTCAACCACCTCCCTGGACAGCCCGTTCCAATGCCTGACCACTCTTTCCATGAAAAAAAATTCCCAATGTCCAGTCTAAACCTACCTTCTTGCAGTTAGAGCCCATTCCCTCTTGTTCTATCGCTAATTACCTGTGAGAAGAGAAAAGCACCAACCTCTCCCCAGCATCCTTTCAGGTAGTTGTAGAGAGTGATGAGGTCTCCCCTCAGCATTCTCTTTTTCAAAATAAACAGTCCCAGCTCCTTCAGTCGTTCTTCATAAGATTTATTTTCCAGTCCCTTCACCTGCTCCAGCACCTCAACATCTCTCTTGTATTGAGGTGCCCAAAACTGAACACAATACTCAAGGTGTGGCCTCACCAGTGCTGAGTACAAGGGGACAATCACCTCCCTACTCCTGCTGGCCACGGCATTTTTGATACAATCCTGGATGCCATTGACGTTCTTGGCCACCTGGGCACACTGCTGGCTCATATTCAGCTGCTTGTCAATTAGAACCCCCAGGTCCCTTTCTGCTAGACAGCTTTCCAGCCACACTTCCCCAAGCCTGTAGCATTGCTTGGGGTTGTTGTGACCCAAGTGCAGGACCTGGCATTTGGCCTTGTTGAAGCTCATCCCATTAATGGCCCATCGATCCAATCTATCCAAGTCCCTCTGTAGAGCCTCCCTACCCTGGTCCAGATCAACAGTCCCACTTAACTTATTGTCATCTCTGAATTCACTGATGATACACTCTATGTCTTCATCAAGGTCATCAATAAAGATGTTAAACAGAAGTGGTCCCAACACTGAGCCCTGAGGAACACCACTTGTGACCGGCTGCCAGCTGGATTTAACTCCATTTACTACCACTCTTTGGGCCTGTCTGTCCAGCCAGTGCTTTATCCAGCAGAGTGTGTGCTCATCCAAGCCATGAGCAGCCACTTTTTCCATGAGAATTCTGTGGGAAACAGTGTCAAAGGCTTTTTGAAAGCCTAGGTAGACAATATCCACAGCCTTTCCCTCATCCAATAGTCAAGTCATCAGGTTTGTCAGGCAGGACCTGCCTTTCATAAAGCCAATCTGACTGGGCCTGATCCTCTGGTTGTCCTCTATATGGCGTGTAATGGCATTTGAGATGACCTGCTCCATGACCTTCCCTGGTACCAAGGTCAGACTGACAGGTCTATATTTTCCCAGATCCTCCTTTCCTCCTTTCTTGTCGATTGGTGTTATATTTGCTACCCTCCAGTCCATTGGGATCTCCCAGTTAGCCAGGACTTCAGGTAAATAATGGAAAGTGGCTTGGCAAGCACATCTGTGAACTCCTTCAGCACCCTTGGATGTAGTCCATCCAGCCCCATACACTTGTGTGCGTCTAAGTGGTGTAGCAGATCACTGACCACTTCCTCTACAATCTATGATGAAATGCAATGAATATGTACAAATATACAAAATTCACAACATTTACAAATATATACAATCAACAGAAAAGCACAACCAAGCCCCCTTTGCTAACCCCCAAAGGGGACCTTTCCCAAGGGGCCTCTCTCCCAGGGGCTTCCCCCCAGACCCCCCTGGACAGAAAGCAGAGTTAGTTAAAGCAGAGAAATTGTTAACTTAGCTCGCCAAGGTCAGAGTGTTATCTTCAGCTAGAAGAGAAGAAGAAACAGCAGCCAAACAGCCCAGCAACTGCCCTGACTGCAGAATGCAGAGTGCCCCACTTTGTTTTGAGTAATAGTTCTTAAACATTTCTATCTATCCAATGGAAGTGTTTAGAACAATCATTATTTTGCTTTCTTATACCCAATGATGACTTATTTACACTCTTTCACTTTCTCTGCTTGAACTTTGCAAGGAAAAATTAAAAAGACAGTTTCAAACCATCACATGACCTCACTCTACTTCCCCTCCCTGTCCCCTAGTTCATGAGGCTAAGTGTCCAGGGAACAGCTAGTTCCATTGCTAAAGACTGTGGCAAAGTAGGCATTGAGCACCTCAGCCTTCTCCTCATCCTTAGTCACTATGTTTCCCTCTGCATCCAATAAATGATGGAGATTTTCCCTAGTCCTCCTTTTGTTGTTAATGAATTTATAGAAATATTTTTTATTATCCTTAATGGCTGTAACTATGTTGAGCTCTAGCTGTGCTTTGGCTCTCCTAATTTTCTCCCTGCATAGCTTCACTACATCTTTATAGTCGTCGTGAGAGATCTGTCCCCTCTTCCAAAGGCCATAGACTCTCCTTTTGTTCTTGAGGTCCAGCCAAAGGTCCCTATTCAGTCAGGCTGGATGCCTTCCCCGCTGAAAATGGGACAGAGTAATCCACATGCAGTCTCATAAATCATGAATACAAAAGGATCACTTTCCTGGACCTGTCTGATATTCTAATAGATCCTGGTATGTGGTTGGTCATCTTCATTGCAAGAGCACACTACTGGCCCATGTTCAACTTGTCCACCAGGGCACACAAATTTTATTCTGTAAAGATGCCTTCTGACTAGTCAGCCCGCGGCCTACCCTTTATCCACACAGTCAGTAATCTCTTCATAGAAGGTAATCTGATTGGTCAGGCATGACTTGCCCTTGGTAAACCCATACTGGCTGTTAATCACTACCTTCTCTTTCATGTGACTAGATAGGGCTTTAAGGAGGATTTGCTCTAACCTGAGGTTAGGTTGCCCAGTCTGTAGTTCCCCAAATCCTCCTTCTTGCCACTCTTGAAGATGGGTGTAACATTTGCCTTTTTCCAGTCATCAGGAACACCTCTCCAATTGCCATGACCTTTCCAATATGATAGAGTGTTGCTCTCGTGGTGGACTAGTGCAACATGTACACACACAGATCGAGTAGAGTATCAAACACAGAGCACTTTATTATTATTATAGCACATATTTATATGTTTTCTATACTACTGTGGCCACTTCTAATTGGTTAACAAGTTGTTTTTAACACTTATATTGGTTATTACTATATCACTATGGTAGTAGCTATTCTTGCTAACTTTCACACGGGATGATTCAAACCTTTTATCTTCCAGTTTCCCAGGCACTCTTTGTCCTTGCAAGCCACCTGCACCTCTGGGGCCTCCCATATCCTTACTGATACACAGTAATCTGCTCAAGGCCAAGTTCTTCTTTCCCAGGCAAGGAATCTGTGGACTGGCCGCAGTCCCCCACAATTCCCCCTCTCTGTAACTGTGCCGAAAATGCTGCGTTGGCTGCTAGCTGCAGGGCCTTTTGCAACAGGCTAGCCAGACAAGGCAACATTAACAGCACCACCATCATAATCACCAAAATCAATAACCCTGTCTTGATGATCAAAAGGAACAATCCTGTTATTCCCCATCCTTTAAGCAATCCCTCAAACCATCCCTCATTATCTACTTGCAAATGTGTTATCCCCTGTTCCAATTCTTGAATTCGCTTATGTATAGATACTGAATGATCTGACAGGTTCATACAACACATCCCTTCAAAATCCTCACACCCATGCCCATGTGCTAACAATAAAAAATCTACCACTGCTCTATTTTGCAAAGAATCATGCTGGACAGAATTCACATCCAACAGGAGTTCCTTCAGAGCCAGGGAGGAGGCATTATTCTGTTTTGCTAACCAACACCCCGATGTATTCAGGCTTGCTAAAGCATGTGCCGTTCCAATTCCAGAAAATATACTTGGTACGATGCGCTTCTCTATCCTCCAAAATTCTACCATATCATCACAATCCACTTCAAAGGCATGAGTGTTACGCTTTTGCCTTTTCTTAAGATGATCAAGAGTCATAGAAGTGTTCGGCGTCAGCATGGTTAAACGACCGAGACTGCAAGGTCTTCCCCTGATTTGTGAGGGCAGAGCTGGCCAGGCTCTATCCCCACAAATAAGGAAAACACCTGCAGGCAAATGACGAGGATGGGAATGCCTCTTCACTTCTATGAATTCAGTTCAATTGCACCATGCAGCATGATTTCTGTACCCCCTCCCTGCTGGAGTAACATCCGGGATATCTGCGGCTTTGTCCAATGTAGAATTAAACACAACACAGTAATCCATTCTTACCGATCCTAACATAACTATCTCTTGAGGTTCTAGTTCAGCTAAAGGAAGACACTGAGTCCAATTGTTCCAACCCTTGGCCATATATTCTAATGTCAGATTTGCCTTTTCAAATCCTTCCCACCCAAAACCATGAAAGCTTTTAAGTCCCCCATGTGTCTTATTGAAGTGTATCAAGAAGCACATGTAAAATGATCTTTTCAAGTTCAGTGTCTCGATTTTTTCAGTGATGTCCTTCCACCCATTCACCGGTACGCCCACCAGACAGGTGCTGAAGGGATTGGTGGGTGTTGATACGGAGAGGCACAGCGTGTCTTGTCCTATGGCCTTGGCAAGCGTGACCCACACATTTTGCTGTGGCTGCTCCAGGACCTGCAAGGCCCCTTGCTGTGGTCAGCATCCAGAGGGCGACGAAAGCACCGGTCGAACACATCTTGCTGGGACCCAGTGTGGCCCAGAACCTGTTGAGACACAAGCATATCCTCTACCCCAGGTTATTAATTCACAAGGATCAGACCACTGACCTGTTTCTAGATCCCGAACTTTTACTTTGACACCTGATGGCACTGTACTGGTGGTGGTCAAAGAATTGAAATGATGGATCATTGGTGTTTCCTGGGGATCATTCGAAAACTGCAAAAGGTTTAAAGCATACATAGCTTTGTTTAACCGGGCCTCTGGAGAATCTCCTGCCATTCCCCCTCTTTGTTTTGCAAAAGTTGCTTCAGTGTGCCATGTGGGGGAATGGGGAATACTGGGAAAATGAGTGATAGCCCACAACTGCAATAATGAATTAACTTTACCAGATAGGTAGGGTGGACCATTTGTCTGTTCCTGGCTAAACATTGCTTAACTATAACATTTTGGTGACTTAACATATAAATGCACATAAACATATTCCCTAATTACATGACATTAATGCATTGAGGCATTCAGTCCCAAATGAGATGTTTCCTCAGGGGACACTCGTGCGGTCAGCTTCAGATCGACGCTTCTGATCTCAGTTAAACAGGCACTGTGGTCAGACTCAGTGGTCAGCTGATTGTCAGCTTCACGGGCACTGCTGTTTGTCCCATCCTTTGAGTCTTGCACTGGGCCTTGTCATGGTGGCATCAGGAAAACCTGTAGGTGGGAAAAGATGAATCCCTTTCCTAGCCCTGAGTTTTCCCTAGGGTAAACCTCTGTACCAGAAAAGGAAAAGAATTTTTTTTTGTCACTTTTCATATTCCCTTATCTTAAAACCTTTATAAACACAAAAACCAAAACAACACTCTTTAATGTTCCTAAAATAAAGTCTTATGTTCTGCTAATATCAAAAAGGTCCTAAAAACTCAAAAAAAAACCCCAACTACGTGAGAATTAAACCATCAATGTAATGTGCAAGAAAACAACAAATTAAATAATAATGCGTGCTTTTCAAAGTGAAAGCTTATTTACCATATATAGAGAGCTCTTTCTGAAATTTGCTGGCAGACTCAAAAAAAAAAAAAAGGAAGGTTCGAACCAGAAAAAAGAAAAGAAAAACCTTAACCTATAAACTTATAAACCCAGTAGCACTTATACAGTGTTATGGTTATTGATTAGGAAAAATACTTTATCACAATAACTAAAAACTTATAAGCAAATGTCATTTTCTATAACACTTCACATACCTTATTACCAAAGTACCAAATTTGTCATATGAGTGCTCATTGTGAGAACACAACAATTGCAAACACTAAAATAATAAATTTCCCAAATGCCTTAAAATCAGAAATAATGATAAAAACAATACATATATATCAAGTTTGCATAAAATGGCGAGATACCTTTCTTAAGAAAAGTTAACACTATTACTTTAAAATCAGAACACAGGTTTCTGCAGACCTTCAACAGCTGCAGAACAAGGGATGAGATAAGGAGGGAGAAGGAAGGAGGAGGGAAGGAGGGGGGAAAGAGGAGGGGAAGGAGGGAGGAGGGAGGGAAGGAGGGAGGGAGGGGGGGAAGGAGGGAGGCACTTTTTTTTTTCCTGACTCTGTAGAATTCCTTTAATTGCTGCTAACTACAAGTCTGTAAAAAGTTTGAAAAAACCACAAAACTACCAGCTGCTAGAATTGTTCCTGGTTTTCACCCCAGCTAGAAAAGGCTCAGGGAGGTGCAGTGTAGATCAGAACAGGGAATATTGCACAGACAACCAAATGATTAATTTGACTTCTAAAGGGAGAGAAAAAGAAAAACCCTAAAAGTGACATAGATGAGAGCACTGCACCCTGGGAGCTCTGCTGCAGATTCAGGGATCTCAACCATCACCCCAGAGGGAATACAGGCCCTCCAGTGTCACCCCTATACTGGTGTCACCTCCCACAATAGGTTTTCCAGCTACAGCTATATTTGAACTGCATCTCAGTCCTTGTGGGCTTTGCAGGACAGAAATGCTCTCATGTAAGTGCCTGAAGCCACTGCTGCCACCAATTCACCTCTGTGGGCAGCTGCAGCTGAGTCCTCACTGATGTCAGTGCTGGAACTTTTCTTGCCGTTGTTGGAGGGGGTGTACTTCCCATATCCGAGTTCAGCTCAAAGACTCGGAGATCCGTTGGTCCTTCCTCTTTCACAGTCTCTGTCCTGCCCTGCACTCTGCTCTCCACCTCTTTGAGCTCTGTAGCTCTGCTGGCTCTGAGGATGCTGCTGACTGCCGTGCAGTTGCAGAAGGATATGCAGATTCTGAGGGCTTTGGCATAGTTTGCAATCTGAGTCACAAAGGAGACGCTCTCACTGGTCTCAGAGGGGCTCCCCTCTGCTGGGGCTGGCTCCGGAGGGAGGACAGCCCAGCTCTCCTCTGAGGGTCTCTTGGGAGCAGTGGGGTAGCATCCCTCCAGGTCTGCAGGGGCAGATTCGTTCTCTGCTGCTTCTAGAAATTTGATGTTTGCACAAGGCAGGGGTGACATCCCCAAGAATTCCTCTTCATCCTCTTCTCAGCCTGGCTCCTCTTGGTGAATGCTCTGCTCTGCTCGCTGCTTCAGAGCCTTAGAGTAGGGGTCGCAGTGACTCTAAATCTGATCCACTGCAAATCTCCCATAAGGGTCTGGATATCAGCAAGAGTTTTTAACTCAGTTTTAAACATAGTTTTCTGGGGGACAATGATGCTGTCGTTAATAGACCACTCAAGATATTTCCAAGGCGCTGATCGATGCACCTTTTCCGGGGCTACTTGCAGTCCCGCTTGCCCCAGTACTTGATTACGGCGACGTTGACCGGGGCTGTAGGGTGACGATAGCGAGCGGCCGTTCCTCTGCCATCGCGCTGCCGCCGCTCCCACGGTGTTCCCGGGTTCAGGCCTAAGGGCAGGCTGGCATCATGGCTCTGAGGCTCCTAATGGCCCAATCAGGGGCCATTCTGGTTTAAAGGAGCACTAGCCTGGTTTTTTTCAGCACCAAGAAGCTAGTGAAAAGGGAGCTTTGGAACCAAAAGCAGTATTCACGTAGTCAGAACCTTAGTTCTAATGCTTGAAAACATTTCTGAAGACAACAGCTTGTGAACAATGGAAGAAGGTTGCTGTGTCCACCATTGTCTGTTCGCATCCCCCCTCTTCTCTCCATCTTATCTCCGTCTCTCTCCCCCTTACTTGCAGTTTTTTCGCAGTTTGCAGAAGCTGTTTTGGGTTTTAAAGTTAACATGGCTGAATTTGTTTGCTAGTTATGAAAGATATTTTAACATTTTGTAGGTGCAGACCTGGTATGGCTAATGACTTCAGAGTTGGTTTTTAATTATAATGGATCTTGGAGATTTGCTTTTTCAATGTCTATAGTAATTAAGTTTTAACAGTAGGAATAATAAATAATGAGTAATTATGATAAGTATTCAGTAATTATAGTATTTTAAGTAATAGGTAATTAGAACATTATAAGTAGTTATAATAAGATGCTATAAGCACCTGGTAAATATCATAGAATATGATAATTCATAATTAATTATAATAAATTATGGTAATTAACAATAAAATATAAATAGCAGTAAATAAGTAATAGAAATATATGGGATGAAGTAGAATAATACAGGATAAATGATTTTAAAAACTAAAAATGAATAATAGCAATAGTAATAGGAGTGATATTGATAACAATGAAGGTGATAGCAACTGATATTAGTAAAATAGTGGTAATGGTGGTAATAAAAAAATACAAAGTTTTATAGTTGGAGAAATTAAATAAATTTGGAGTATTTTTAAATGGAATAAGTTCTTTATAAGTTCATAGGTTAATAGTTCCTTTTTGCTATATACCATGTTATTTCAAAAGAGCGCTCTATGACATGTAATATCTTTTTTGTCTTTTTTCAGAAATTAATTCAATGGTTTAACTTTAACATAGTCTTTTAGTTTATCATAGATTTCTAGTATTAGCATAAGTCAAGAGTTTAGAATAAGGATATTACAGAAATGTTTTTGTCTTTTTTTATATTCATGGTTGTAATATGGTGGGTTGAAATTCCCCTCTGAACATTAACTTCACCAGACTAGCTCAGTTTGGAAGCAAATGGAGCTATATTTTACAAGCAAAACTACAGTCTACAATGGAATGCAATGAATATATACAAATATACAGTATTTACAATATTTACAGGTATTTACAATTAACAAAAACAGCACAAAAACCTTCCTGGCCAAAGCCAGGAAAGCTGGCTCTCTGCCTTCCCCCCCTCCCTGTCCAAAGGGAAAAAAAAAAAAGAGAAAAGCAGAGATTGTTAGAACTTGCCAAGGTCAGTATGCAGCTGTTATCTCCCCCAGCGAAGGAAGCAAGAAGAGAAAATGCAGAAAAACCCTGCTAGACTGCTGCAACAAAACTGAACTGAACATTGTTTTGAGAACTAAATCTTAAGGGAGCTATCCCTCCAATGGAATAGTTTAGAATACTCATTATTTCTCCTTTTTACACCCAATAGTGATTTCTTTACATTCTTACTACTTTCTGCTCAAGATCTGTGAAAAATTTTAAAGGTGTAGCCCTAAACCCAGTACAATAGTGCCTTAAAATAAGGATTATGTTGAGATTAAATTAGAAAAAAATAGAGGAATTTTCTGATACATCACATAGAGATTTAGCCTAGAAAAGCCAGTAGATTGGTTAGTGTAGGAAAGGGATGTGTGTGTATTTTATCATCTACAGGTTTTCAGTGATACCAGCAAGAAAAATCAAGCCATGTCATGAACCAGAAAGATCAGGTCTACAACTTGGTACTGAAAATATCTCAGCTGACAATGCAGAAATCAACACATGGGCAGAACACCACAGCCGAATGAAAGCTAACTGCAATGACAGCAGTACCCACAAAGCCGAAAGTCAACTGACCTAAGACTGATCACAATGACTGTCATGCTGGATTGAAATTGATGGCATCGATCTGAGGCTGATCGCATGTGAACGGAACCAGAAAACATATGAATTAGGACTGAATACCATGATTGCTTAGTTGTTGTGTGATTAGGGAACATGTTCACATGGGTTTGTGTGTTAACTCACCAGAATATCGTAGTTAAGTAATAATATCAAATGGTTAGATCTAAAAAAATGGTTTAGTGGCTTAAATTTAAGAGTGTGGGTAGGTCCACTCAGGAAAGAGTAATTGTGGCAGTTTTAGGCTGTGCCTAGGAAAATTTTCCACAGATTGAGTAGGAAAGTGATAGAATGTAAATAAATTACCATTGGATGTAAAAGGGGAAATAATGTACATATTCCTTGGGTGCCAATGAATAAAAATGTGGTGAGTTGAAATTACCCCCCCAAAATATAATTGCCAGACTAGCTCAGACTGAAGCAAAAGAAACTATATTGACAAGCAAAACTACAATCTAAAATATGGAATGCAATGAATATATGCAAAATAAACAGTATTTACATGTATGTACAATTTATTAACAACACAAGAACCCCCCCGGACAAAACCAGGGGGTTACCAACAGCTTCCCCCTCCCTGCTTCCTTTCCCCCTGTACAAGGTAAAAGAGAGAAGAGCAGAGAGTAGCTGTTAGTACTTAACCACAACAAAGAAACCACAGCCAAGGTCAGCAAGCCAGCAGACGCACCAGCTAGTATCTGCCAGAGCGAAGAAACCGAAAAGAGAGTTAGTTTACACAACTAACTTTATGTTGGTTTTCAGACCAATGGGATTATTTAGACCTTATCATTATTTTCCCTTTTACATCCAATGGTAATTTCTCTACATTCTATCACTTTCTTACTCAGTATGTGGAAATTTTTCCTAGGCATAGCATGAAATTACCACAGTAGCAAAAGCATGGTATGTTGTCAAGTTTTTAAATCGTTGGACAGATGTTGGATCCCCAATTAAAAAATGCTAGATAGAAGGATGGGACATAATGGGCAAGGGGGAACGGAAAGCGGTCCCACCTCAGAGAGGCAAGCGAGAACCTCCACAGCCCCCCTCACCTACCCAGCTGCCATTGCACAATAGATATAGGGCTTTGAGACTTGACAGCCAGGAGAATGAAGATGGAGACAAGAACAGGTACAGTGCTCTGCAAGGGGAACTGGATGATGGTTCTTCCTGCTTAGAGATGTCACCAAAGCCTACTCGAACGCCCCATGCATTGAAAACTCCTCAGTAAAGAGTAAACAATGGGTCATTGTCACTGGTGACTCACTGCAGGTATATTAATGGTAAAAAGAAGACTAGGGAAGGTGTGGGCCTCCTCAGAAAGGAAACAGGTGAAATGGTCACAAGTGACCTGGAAAAGGCTGAGGTTCTCAGTGACTTCTTTACCTCAGTCTTCACTGCAAGGGCCTCCAGCCACACTCCTGGAATAGTCATGGAAGATAATGGCAGGGACCGGGAGGAAGAACTGCCCATCTGTCGTGGAGAGGGGAATAGGGATGGAGGATGGTGATTATTAATTATGAATTATGAATTATGAAAATATGAATTATGAAATTATTGTTTATTATTATTAATATTAGATTAATTACTTTATATATATTGATTCGGATGCACGGTTGTAATAATATAGACCATAACTGATTTAGTATTTACAATTATACCCAATTATAATATTTACGGACAATTTCTAATTAAGGGAATGAAAGGGTGCACTTCCGCCGCTTGTCCACTAGATGGAGACTCGACAAGGTGCTTGCGGCTGCTAGCTAGGTATAGAGATATTTATAATGTTGTCACGAGGCAGGTTAAGCTGGAAATATCACGCGGCTATGCGTGGGCGCTTTGAATAGAACGTTACTAAATGTTATACACATGAAAGATACATGCAGCAAGACAAATTGCCGGATCATGCGGGCTCGCTGGGTGTCTGCTTCTGCCCGAGATTGGCCCCGTTCAGGCAGCGCTTTCTTTCTCCCTCCCGGCTCTGTGGGGGGGGCAAGGTTGGCTTTCTCTTTCCCATGGTCTGCGGGAAGGGCAGTTCGCTTCTTTGTTCTCCTGCAGTCTGCGGGGAGGAGCTGGCTCCCTGACCGGAGGATGGCTCAGGAGGGCCAGGTCTTTTCGGTGCTGGGCCTACGATCGAGGATGGTTTTCCCGTAGGCAGGTCTCCGGTGGGGGGTGCAGTGACGCAATGCTTCCCCCCTCGGCTCAGCTCGAGGTGAGCTGACTGCCGCTTCTCTGGGTGACTGCTTCCATTTAAATTATAGTGGTACAGTCATTGCCTTGACTTCAAAGGAGAGGCTAATTTTTTACTCTCTCTTTTCCCTCGGGGAAAATCCCAGGTGTTTCACCCTGATACGGGCTGCGGAGCGGATACAGGGGGCGGCTCCCTTTCACTCTCCCGCGGTCGGCGTGGTCACGCAAGATGCGTTTCTGCTTATTTGGCTGCTTATGGCTACTTAATTAGCTTGCAGCGTTTCTGGACTGCCAGGCTTGGGCTAGTCCTTCCCCGTTTCGGTTACAGCTTACCCTCTCTGGGGGCTTCCCTCAGTCCCTTTCGACTGGGTCTACGGCGCCTCTCGCGACGTGGTCATCCTTTGCAGGTCCTCGATGCACACTCAGTGGGCTGGCTTCCATGTTCGCAGAGGCTTCCATTATGCTTGCATGTGGAAAGGCTCAGCTTACGCAATCGCGAGTTGCAGGATGAGTGAAAGCAAAAGGAGAGAGCAATGTGGCAGACAAATGGAGTGATACTTACAGACACTCGAGGCTGGACTTAGCCAATGGGCACATTTGCCAACAACCTGCTTCCACCTATAGAAAGATAAAGCTAGAATTGTGCCCTTAGATGGACAGATCATAGGCATCCCATTGAGATGGGTGCCTGCAGTTGTTTATTCCCTTAGGAGAAAGGCAGGCGCCTGAGCCTTTTGTCTTCCCCTCCTGAAAGGAAGGTGGAAGGCGGCACTTCCCAGACCATGTTGGGACAAGTTAGCTGGTATCTGGGGGCATAATTCTGGGCATGTGATGCTTTCACGACACCATCATAAGTGAAGATCAGGATCGTGATCACCTGAAGAACCTGAAAGTGTTCAAGTCCATGGGACGCAAAGGGATACACCCACGCGTACTGAGAGAACTGGCAGATGAGTTTGCTAAACCCCTCTCTATTATATTCCAAAAGTCCTGGCAGTCTGGGGAATTCCCCACTGACTGGAAAAGGGGAAATATTACTCCCATTTTCAAAAAGGGTAAGAAGGAAGAACCAGGGAACTACAGGCCAGTCAGTCTCACCTTTGTGCCTGGTAAGATCATGGAGCAGATCCTCCTGGAGGCACTACTGAGACAGAAGAATAGTGAAGAGGTGATTTGGTACAGTCAGCATGGTTTCACCAAGGGCAAATCCTGCCTGACAAACCTGGTGGCCTTCTATGACAAGGTCACAACATTAATAGATGAGGGGCGAGAAACTGATGCCATTTACCTGGACCTGAGCAAAGTCTTCGACACTGTCCTGCACCACATCCTAGTCTCCAAACTGGGGACACATGGGTTTGATGGGTGGACCATGAGACGGATAAAGAACTGGCTTGATGGCCGCACCCAAAGAGTGGCTGTCAATGGCTCCATGTCCCAGTGGAGGCCAGTGATAAGTGGAGTCCCTCAGGGATCAGTCCTGGGACCAGTCTTGTTCAACATCTTTGTTGGAGACATGGACAGTGGCATTGAGTGCACCCTCAGCAAGTTTGCTGATGACACCAAGCTGTGTGGTACAGCAGAAACGCTGGAGGGAAGGGATGCCATCCAGAGGGACCTTGACAGGCTGGAGAGGTGGGCACAAGCCAACCTCATGAGGTTCAACAAGACAAAGTGCAAGGTCCTGCATCTGGGTCGAGGCAATCCCAAGCACAATTACAGGCTGGGCAGTGATTGACTAGAAAACAGCCCTGCGGAGAGGGACTTGGGGGTGCTGGTGGACGAGAAGCTCAACATGAGCTGTCAATGTGCACTTGCAGCCCAGAAAACCAACCAGATCCTGAGCTGCATATGGAGAAGTGTGGCCAGCAGGTCAAGGGAGGTGATTCTCCCCCTCTACTCAGCTCTGGTGAGACCCCACCTGGAGTACTGCATCCAGTCTGGAGCCCCTATTACAAGAGGGATATGGACATGCTGGAACGTGTCCAGAGAAGGGCCACCCGGATGATCAGAGGGCTGGAGCACCTCTCCTATGAGGAGAGACTGAAAGAGTTGGGGCTGTTCAGTCTGGAGAAGAGAAGGCTCCGAGGTGACTTTATTGTGGCCTTCCAGTATCTGAAGGGGGCCTCCGAGAAAGCTGGGGAGGGACTTTTTAGGATATCAGGTAGTGACTGAACTAGGGGGAATGGAATAAATCTGGAAGTGGGGAGATTCATGCTGGAAGTGAGGAAGAAGTTCTTCACCATGAGAGTGGTGAGAGCCTGGAATGGGTTGTCCAGGGAGGTGGTTGGGGCCCCATCCCTGGAGGTGTTTAAGGCCAGGCTGGATGAGGCTTTGGCCAGCCTGATCTAGTGTGCGGTGTCCCTGCCCATGGCAGGGGGGTAGGAACTAGATGATCCTTGTGGTCCCTTCCAACCCTGACTGATTATATGATTCTATGATTCTTGGTTGTCTTCAGAACAACTGGCCTCCGGAGCTGGCAGATGGAGTCAGGGAGAAGTAGAGTACCCCTGTAATCCAGGAGGAAGCAGTCAGAGACCTGCTGATCTACTTGGATCCCCATAAGTCTATGGGATCAGATGGGATCCATCCTAGGGTAATGAGGGAAGTGGCAGATGAACTTGCCAAGCTGCTCTCCATCATTTTTCAACAGTCTTGGCTCACTGGAGAGGTCCCAGATGACTGGAAGCTGGCCAATGTGATGCCCATCCACAAGAAGGGCCGGAAGGAGGAACCAGGGAATTACAGGCCTTTCAGCCTGACCTCAGTGCCAGGCAAGATTATGGAAAAGGTCATCTTGAGTGCAATCACACAGCACCTACAGGATGGCCAAGGGATCAGGCCCATCCAGCACGGATTTAGGAGGGGCAGGTCCTGCTCGACTAACATGATCTCCTTCTATGATCAGGTGACCCACCTGGTGGATGTGGGGAAGGCTGTGGATGTAGTCTACCTGGACTTTAGCAATGCCTTTGACACCATCCCCCATAGCAAACTCCCTGCCAAGCTGGCAGCCCACGGCTTGGATGGGTGCACTCTGCGCTGGGTTAAGAACTGGCTGGAGGGCTGGGCCCAGAGAGTGGTGGTGAATGGTGCCACTTCCAGTTGGCAGCCAGTCACTAGTGGTGTCCCCCAGGTATCAGTGTTGGGCCCAATCAAATTCAGTATTCTTTTTGATGATTGTGCTGGTTTGAGCTCTGACTGGAGTTTAGGAGCTCAAATGATAACATATTGAGATTCCTGCCCCCTCCCTTTTTCCCAGCAAGGCAGAGAGGGAGGAAAGAATAAAAAGGGGTAGATGAGAGGAGAAATAAATTCATGAAAGAAATAGTCTGGAATCGTTTTTTTACCCCCCAAAAAATATATATTATATATATATATATAGCAGTAATGGGGAAGGTTCACAAAGGTAAGGAATGAGGGTAAATGGGAAAATATACAAAACCATGCCTGGATGGCCTTGCATTCCCCTGGATGTGAGTGGATTCAGTTGGAAGAAGTAGGCCCTGGCCACGTGGTCAGAGCAGGAGGCAGCAGCAGCAGCCGATGTTCTTTCGGGCGGACGAGGCAGGAAAGAGAGGCAAGCAGCGAGATGTCTGCACTTTTTATAGGCTTGCTAGACAGGAAGGGGGAGTGGAATAGACCACCTTTCAGCCAGGGGGCACCTTCTCCTGGGGGGGGGGAAGGAACCAAGTCCCACCTGGATTAAGTTTCTTTTGTCCACCTGGGGGGGCTGGGTACTTTCAGCCCATTCCAGGATGGGTGTAACCCAGCACAATGACCTGGACGAGGCGATTGAGTCCATCAAGTTTGCAGATGACACCAAGATGGGGGCAGGTGTTGATTTGCTAGAGGGTAGGAGGGCTCTGCAGAGGCACCTTGACAGGCTCGTTAGATGGGCAGAGTCCATCGGCATGAGATTTAACACCTCTAAGTGCTGGATTCTACACATTGGCCACAACAACCTCATGCAGCTCTACAGTCTGGGAGCAGAGTGGCTGGATGGCAGCCAGACAGAAAGGGACCTGGGGATACTAGTTGACAGTAGGCTGAACATGAGCCAGCAGTGTGCCCAGGTGGCCAAGAAGGCCAATGGCATCCTGGCCTGTATCAGGAATAGTGTGGCCAGCAGGAGCAGGGAAGTCCTTCTGCCCCTCTACTCAGCACTGATTAGACCACACCTTGAGTACTGTGTCCAGTTTTGGGCCCCTCAGTTTAAGAATGATGTTGAGTTGCTTGAATGTGTCCAGAGAAGCACAACAAAGCTGGTGAGGTATCTGGAGCACAAGCACTATGAGGAGCAGCTGAAGGAGCTGGGGTTGTTTAGCCTGGAGAAGAGAAGGCTCAGGGGAGACCTTATTGCCGTCTACAACTGCCTGAAGGGAGGCTGTAGCCAGTTGGGGGTTGGTCTCTTCTCCCAGGCAACCAGTGACAGAACATGAGGACACAGTCTCGAGTTGCTCCAGGGGAGGTTTAGACTGGATGTTAGGAAGAAATTCTTCACAGAAAGAGTGATTGGCCATTGGAATGGGCTGCCCAGGTAGGTGGTTGAGTCAACGTCACTGGAGGTGTTTAAGAAAAACTGGATGAGGCACTTAGTGCCATGGTTTAGATGGTGTTGGGTGATAGGCTGGACTTGATGATCTTGAAGGTCTTTTCCAACCTGGTTGATTCTGTGATTCTGTGGTTATGTGAAATGGTGTGACGGGCAGTAGTTTTTGGAACAGGGTACATTTCCAAACCATCCCATGCTTGCCTCTACCATTGTAAGCACAAATCGCTTACCAGTCCAAGTCCAAGGTAGAGTGATGTAATCAATCTACCATGCTTCACCACATTTATACTTTGATCATTGTCCCCCATACCACAAAGGTGTCAGTCGTTTAGCCTGCTTTATAGCAGCACAAATATCACAGTCACGAATAACCTGTGTGATAGCATCCATGGATATATCAATTGATCTGTCACATGCCCATTGGTGGGTTGCATCTCTTCCTTGATGTCCAGATGAATCATGGGCTCACCGAGCTAAGAACAGTTCACCTCAGTGTTTCCAGTCTAAGTCTATATCACAGTCTAAAGTCTTGGAGACTTTAGCAGCTAAATCTGCCTGATGGTTTTGTTGGTGCTCCTCAGTAGCTTTACTCTTAGGCTGTGGGAATTGGACCAGCAGGATCTAAGCCCTCCTTAAAAGATCAGTTAGGCAACAAAGATCAAGTTATGCTTGTGAGCATGAAACTGTGGGATGAGAGCCTTCTAGTATCTGCCTAAAGGAAGCATCTTTCTGTGGCTACCTTGACCTCTTAGATAATGAAGTAGAGACATCCCTGAGTAGCGAAAGAATGTTTGCTTGTTAAGTTTTTTAATCACACAGCTATAGTTTTTGTAATTTTGCCCACATTCTGCATCAGCCACTTTAGGATATATAAACCCACTGATGTTTTAATAAAAGGTCTTCAACCACCATATCGAAGTCCATGCCTTAATTTGCTGTGTCATTACACATGTGAGCGTCTATGTGTTGCACTTTCACTGGAATTTTCTCAGGACGAGTAGCAATATCTCGCCACAGGTCAGCACCCCAAATAGGCTTTCTTTTTCTCTGCCATCCACTCTTTTTCCAGTCTTTTAGCCCCATAAGGCATTGACTACCATCCATGAATCGGTGTAGAGGTAAAGTATAGGCCACTTCTCTCAGTCAGATACGTCCAGAACTAACTGTATGGCTTTTACCTCTGCAAATTGGCTGGATTCACCTTCTCCATCTTTTGCTTCTGCAGCTTTCCGTGTAGGACTCCACACAGCAGCCTTCCATTTCCACTTGTTTCCTACAAGATGACAGGAACCGTCTGTGAAGAAAGCATAGTTCTTGTCAGTATCAGAAATATCTTTATATGGAGGAGCTTCCTCAGCACAAGTAACTCTCTCCTCTGGAGGTTTTCCACAGTCTATGCCTTCTGGCCAATTTGTGATTACTTCCATGATGCCATGTCATTCACAACTTCTAATTCGAGCTCACTGTGTTATCACAGCCATCCACTTAGACCAGGTAGTATCTGTTGTATGGTGTGGGGATGAACCTTTTCCTTTAAACATCCAAGTCAGAACTGGTAATCTGGTAGCTAAATGGAGCTGTGACTCCGTTCCAATCACTTCAGAATCAGCTCGCACTCCTTCAAAGGCAGCTAATATTTCTTTCTCTGCTGGAGTATAATTTGCTTCTGAGCCTCTGTATCCCCAGCTCCAGAAACCAAGTGGGCGGCCTCAGATCTTTCCTGGAGCTTTCTGCCAAAGACCCCAGATTGGACCATTCTCAGTAGCAGCTGTATACAGAATATTCTTAATCTCTGGTCCAGTCCAAACAGGACCCAGAGCCATAGCATGAACTACTTCTCACTTTATCTGGTCAAAAACTGCTTGTTGCTCAGGACCCCACTCAAAATTGTTTCTTTTTTGGGTTATGTCACAAGGAGGCTTTACGATTTGACTGTATCCAGGGATGTGCAGTTGCCGCGATGCGAGAGACGGGACAAGGCCTGATGCAAGCCAAGTGTCAATTTATTGTACAAAGCTTTTTCTTTATATAGGTTAACATAATATCAGAAGGCAGCTTGTAATTGGTCATTGGTATGTCCAAACTACAGTTGTAAATTCATGATTGGCTACAGAGAGAAAGTATCACACGAACGCATATATTTTTCAGAAGGCTTAAGCAAACGTCAAGCAAGAGATAAAGGGATTCCATAATTCTGTCCTAAGTTTTGCTTTGTTCTTGTTATCAGGTCCCTGCATAACTCCCTTAGGTCACAGTGGCCTCTAGGGAGCCGACCTGTCTGTGTTTTCCTTCTAGCTGTGCTCTGTTCCCAGGGTTTGCCACCCATCAGGGTTAAAGCATCTCCTTCTATCAGTAAGAGTGTCTAGAGTTCTGGTCCCTAAATCAATTCCTTCATTTCCCCCTCCCTGTTGAACGATAAGGATTCTCTTGAGAGATCGACTAATTAAGCCTTGTAAACATTGCAATATACAGGGTAAAAAAGCAATAAAAAAAGCAAAACAGCAAAAGCATAAATGATTGTTTTAGCAAGACTACGAAGTCAGCCAGAAATGGTTAAATGACCGAGACTGCAAGGTCCTCCTCTGATTTGTGAGGGTAGAGCTGGCCAGGCTCTATCCCCACAAATAAGGAAAACACCTGCAGGCAGATAATGAGGATGGGAATGTCTCTTCACTTCTATGAATTCAGTTTGATTGCACCATGCAGTATAATTTCTGTACCTCTTCCCTGCTGGAGTAACATCCTGAATATCTGTGGCCTTGTCTGATGTAGAATTAAACACAACACAGTAATGCATTCTTACCAATCCTAACATACTTATCTCTTGAGGCTAGTCAGATTTGTCTTTTCAAATCCTTTACACCCAAAACTATGAAAGCTTTTAAGTGCGCCAGGGAGCACATGTAGAATGATCTTTTCAAGTTCAGTGGTTCAGTTTTTTCAGTGATGTCTTTTCACCCATTCACTGATATGCCCACCAGACAGGTGCTGAAGGGATTGGCAGGTGTTGATACAGAGAGGCACAGCATGTCTTGTCCTATGGCCTTGGCAAGCATGACCCACACATTTTGCTGTGGTTGCTTTGAGATCTGCAAGGCTGCTGCTGCAGTCAGCATCCAAAGGATGATGAAAGCACTGGGACCCAATACAGTCCAAAACCTGTTGAGACACAAGCATATCCTCCACCCGAGGTTATTAATGCACTGGTGGTAGTCAAAGAATTGAAATGACGTGTCATTGGGGTTTCCTGGGAATCGTCAGGAAGCTGCAAAAAATTTAAATTTTAAAATGTAAAACATACATAGCTTTGTTTAACCAGGCCTCTGGAGAGGCCCCAGCCATTCCCCCTCTTTAGTTTTTGCAAAAGTCACTTCAGTGTACTGTGTGGGGGAATAAGGAATACAGGGAACATGAGCAATACCCCACAACTGCAAGAACGAATTAATTTTACCAGATAGGTAAGCTGGGCTATTTGTCTATTCCTGGGTAACCACCGTTTAACTATAACATTCTGGTGAGTTAACATATAAATCTACATAAACATATTCCCTAATTACATGACATTAAGGCATTGAGATATTCAGTCCTAAATGAGAAGTTTCCTTGGGGCACACTTGTGTGATCAGCCTCAGATCTGTTGATTTTCAGATTCATGGGCGTTGCTGTTTGTCCCATCCTTTGAGTCTGGTGTTCTGCCATGCTGGCATCAGAAATATAATCCTTATCTTAAAACCTTTATAAACACAAAGACCAAAACAACATTCTATAATGTTTCTAAAATAAAGTCTTAATAAACTGCTAATACCAAAAAGGACCTAAAAACTTAAAGAACTATGTGAAAATTAAATCATCAAAGTAATGTGAAAGAACACAACAAAAAAGATGTTATATTATGTAAAGCACGCTTTTCAAAATGAAAACTTATTTACCATATATATAGAGAGCTCTTTTTGGAATTGCCGGCACACTCAAAAAAAAAAAAAGAGAGGTTCGAACCAGAAAAAAGGAAAAAAAGAGACCTTAACCTATAAACTCATAAAACCAGTAGCACTTATACAGTATTATGCTTGTTAATTAGGAAAAATACTTTTAACATAATCACTAAAAACTTATAAGCTCAAATCCCTTACAATCAGAAGTAATGATAAAAGCAATAAATAGATATCAGTTGCATTCATGAAATGGTGAAATACCTTTCTTAACAAAACTTAACATTGTTACTTTAAGATCAGAACACAGGTTTCTGCAGACCGTAAGCAGCTGCAAAACAAGGGACTGAGATAAGGAGGGAGAAGGAGGGGGGGGAAGAGAGAGGGGGGGTGACAAACGGCAGTAGAGAAGACACTTTTTTCTTTTTTTCTTTTCGTTGTTCACACGCTGTTGTCTTCAGAAATGTGCAGGTTTTCAAGCTTTGAAGTGAAGGTTCTGACTGCATGAGCACTGCCTTCAGCTCCAAAGTTGCTTTTTCACTAATTTCTTGATGAAAAAACTGTGACATTTCTTTAAAGAATCAAGGGCTGTAAATGCTACTGCTGCTGCTGCTGGTATACGAGAGTGATGGGAGCCGCAGCCGCCGCCTCCTCCACGGGACAAGCCAGAGCCAGCGCGGGGGTCAGCACTTGGCTCCCTGCTGTGGCTGGCACCGCCGCTCTGAGATTCGTGATGGCCAAGCCAAGGGCCATCTCCTCCCACTGCTCCATACTGCTGTCCGTGCTGTAACTGTCGGGATTTTTTCTTGCACCCACTTCAGCGTTACTTTAAGATCATGGCCAGAAATAACTTTGCCATGCTTTTTAAGGAGTGCATTCATTAGTTCATATATGTCTCTCTCTGGGGACGACTCTTGATTCCCCATTTCAGTTTCCCACAGCTCACCTCACTTCCTGGAGGGATGATATCAGTTGCATTCCTGAAATGGTGAAATACCTTTCTTAACAAAACTTAACACTGTTACTTTAAAATTGGAACACAGGTTTCTGCAGACCAACAGCTGCAAAACAAGGGAGTGAGATAAGGAGGGAGAAGGAAGGTG